>NC_134943.1:10309609-10619218 GCF_051020765.1 Lasioglossum baleicum | reverse complement strand
TATAAAAAAGGCAACACTAAATTTATTGAGACTGTCGTAAATAGATCTTTACAATTTTTATAATTGGGAAATATAACACCGGTCGTTTGGTAGGTTTAGTGTTAACGAGGAGAAAGTGTTAGAAGTATTGGAGCCAAATTATTCAACCACGCTCTCAAGGTATAGGAGTTCTTTAAAAATATTCCTGCAGTACTTGTACACTTTCGAGAATTTCGAAAATTCGCTTAGCTGCTTCTCGAAACTACTGAGGAGCGATGTGGGACGAGACTTCCATCGCCTGGATAGCTCAGTCGGTAGAGCATCAGACTTTTAATCTGAGGGTCCAGGGTTCGAGTCCCTGTTCGGGCGGATTTTTTTTCCTTTTTAGTTTCTCGTTTCTCGTTCTATTTCGTTCGTTCAATGTTTTGAATCGAGATCATCGATTTACCGATTTCCCTGTATCATAACGATTAATTTTTTGTCTCAGGTGGCTGGCTTCCTTGATCGGACTCGTGGTGATCGGTGTTTGCTTAATGTGCGTAAGTATCTGGTGCATCTATCCCGACAACTATTATATTTATTATTATTTTTCATATTCGCTGTTTTTCGTCGATCGACTCACGACTCTTTTGCGTCCGTAGATACCACTCGCCACGAGCATCAACCATTTAATCATACCGAACGCCGGTCTCGGATTCGCTATCGGTATGGTGGACAGTTCGATAATGCCAGAATTAGGCTATCTAGTCGACATACGACACAGCGCTGTTTATGGGAGTGTTTACGCTATCGGAGACGTTGCGTTCTGCTTAGGTTTCGCCATCGGTAAGTATTCGACCCGTTCCAATATTTTTGGATTGAGAAGCGAAGAAATAGAAATTCCAAAAGGAACGATAGATCAACAAAAAGATTAGATATGAATAAATAAGGTAAAAGTTGTAAAAGAAGAGGAAAAATCAAAAAGATTTGCATCGGCCGGGAATCGAACCCGGGCCGCCCGCGTGGCAGGCGAGCATTCTACCACTGAACCACCGATGCTGATGATCTTCCTTTTCGCGAACTTGAATTACTATTACTCATTTACACAGGTATTTACATGGAAAATGGGTTTTTTAGGTCCTGCTCTCAGTGGAACGTTGGTCAATAGTATCGGGTTCGAGTGGATGCTGTTCGGTATTGCGATCTTAAATTTCCTGTACGCTCCACTGATGTATTTCTTGAGAGCACCACCGACGAAAGAAGAAAAGAAGGTAACTGCTTCGATCTACTATCTATAATAGAATTTGGAGTCACCGCGTAATATGCGTGATAAGTAGACAGCGGATCTTTATGTGAAATAACAATTTTCCTGCTGGATTAAAACATACTGGAGTGAAATAGAAATTTATTTTCTGTCTTAAAGCATAATTATATACGTGGTACATTAGGGTAGCTCTTATGAAATTTTTTGCGGTACCCCTCAGGACTTTCATTGGCCCTTAATACGTTCAATAGGTCGAAAATTACATAACAGTATGTTTAAATTCTTCGAATGGTTATGGGGTTTTAAATTACGCCTTCTCATTTCTGTCGTAAATACATGAAATCCGCTGTCTAGTGATAAGCGTAACACGCTTAACGGGAACTATGACATTTAGCATCGATGATGTTTCAGTCTCTGATAATCGGCGAGAAATCATCTGTGCGCTACGTAACGTACCAGAACGAGGAAGAGGAGCAATAGACGTATGTTCCATTTTCGGCAATTCACGATACGGAGGAACCACGAGCTGGACGCGATTCGCCATTTCTCCATTAACCATCGACTCCCTTTCATTGAAGAGGACGAAACAACTGGACGACAGAGCATGCTTTTTTCTTGTTGTCGAAATCGATTTGTTCTCTTTTCATTCCCGACGATCAGAATATTTCAAACACCGTGCTCTCGGGAACGTTCGTAACGTTTCTACCGTTTCAAGGAACGATTAAGAATTGATCCTTGTAATTGCAGAAAATTATTCGATCGATCTAATCCGACGCAAACTGCAACACTGTATATAGATAGATGCGTATAACGGAATAGACGGGGTAATAACTAGCGTGTGCGTTCCAAGGTATGATTAGCGTCGCAATGATAATCAAAACATAAATAACGTATTGTACGCGGTGTGTTGCGTTGCGTTGCGCGACGTTCGCACACATCGATCGATATGTTTTGGGAAATTGGACCGCGTTCGATCGGTATTCATCGATTGGATCGTGTTCGATGATCAAATCGTATAATAAATATAACTTGAATTATTCTACCGGGACGCTGTTAAATACGGAGAACCGCCTAATTAGGATTCCCTGAATGGCTGCAGGGAAACCGACAGCGAAATCGACGATTAGGCACGATGAAGAGTTCTCCGAAGTATCGCGAATCGAAGCTCTTCGAACCTTGTACCATGCTCCGTTCGAAGAACCGAGATTTTGCGATCTATACTTTGTTCAACAACGATAGGACAAATCTTGGTTCTTCGATCGGTGGGTGAACTGTTAACAATCCACGATCGTTACGATGAATACCGTTATGTTCGCGGATGCGTCAAACGTTCGTCGAATTTGCAAATCACATAGAAACGCTTGATGCGAATTCGAGCTGGAGAACTCGAACGAACAAGCGATTTACGCTTCCTCTCCGTTTGCGTTGGATCTCGGGACGAGTTCGTATATCCCTACACTCGGTATACTACTGTGCATAGTATAATATATGATCGTCATTAGTCTCTCGTTTCCGTATTATCTATAATGTATGTTACGAGCATGGTAAATAGTAGGCACATATATTTAGTAATTGTAGTTTCGCGATCGCGAGGTATTAGGTATAGTAGTAGATATCGTTTGGATTCTAAGCTACTGTGAATATATAGTAAAGCTCCATGAGAGAAGCTTTACGTTCTAGCACGATAGAATAGAGGATAAATGATAGAGTATAGAAAACGTGATAAGAACACGTTCACGCATTGTTAAACGGGTCGGTAGTTGCTCGTAGTAGTCTTCTGAACACTATAGAATGCCAGTAGCGTCGTTTAAAAGCATAACAGTACGTTAAGATAATTCTGAGATCCGTCGCAAGTTTCATCCCAGATACAATAATGTGCTTGGATGGAGAGCGGAGAGGAAGAAGAAGACGGAGTAGAAAACGAAGATACGAGGTAGAAGAGGGAAGCTGGTCGAACGCTCTGGCGCGTAACGCGAGTATCCTGAAAAGCTTACCGACTCTGCTAGAGCGTGCGATTACGTGTACGGCGTTCCACCGCGAATTCGATGAAATCCACGAGGTAGTGTCCGGGGACGCACCTACTCCCGATAAAAAGAACGAGTCAATTCGATTTGCAAATTCGTTACGAATAATTGAAAACGAAGAGAATGCGGAGCCGAAGGAAAGGGATGTGGACGAAGCACGGCGCACGAAGCACGACGCGAACAATACAGAAAATCTGAAACGATTTTGAGAATCGTGTAATCCTCGAAAGACCAAAGTAGCCATGTTATAGGGGGTAAAGAATCGCATCGAGAAACGACGGGTCGCCTTTGTTGCATCGTCACAATGTTACGCTTTCCACTGTATTTTATTCTATTCAATTCTATTCTAATATATGTATATGTAAATGTGTATGTACGGTGCGCCGCACTCGCGTTAAGAATCCCTTCGGATATATCTGTAAATACCGAAAACATACATTACAAATGTGTATTCGGCGTGTTCGTAAACTATAGCGTAGCATGTCACGGCTATTTCTTCGGGCCAACTTTGTCGAAGGTGATCGTCCACGTTTTCACCGCTTTTCTTTCGTTTTGGTTCACGATCGTACAACTACGACCACTTAGGTACAAAGCATCGGGGATGAGATAAAATGATAGATTTTAGCGTTGGAAAGCACAAGATATATAAACAAGCGTGTCTCGTACGATCCCCTAATCGCCGAAGATGATTCAATGCTTTTTCGATGTGTCTTCGTGTAACACGAGAAAAACTGAAGGAACCCTTAGCGAATAATTTGTCGACAGCTGCTATTGTGAACAGACAATAAGCAACGATGACGGAGACGAACGATTATCGTTTTCTCGTTACCGATAATGTAACGTTGTTCATCGAAGAAAAGAATAAATCTCCGAAGCTACACCAATCAACGAAAAAAAAGAAGAGAAAAACGAACGAACGAACGTCAATCCTACTAATCATTTTTATGCGTACGCGACCTTCTCATTTTCAGCTCCTTTCCTAATATGCTCGTAACGTAAATACTTAATCAGCTGGTGTATGGGTCCGATACTTAATGCCTGTGTAGTTGTTCGAAGACAACGAGATCTGAGAAAAATAAAGGTGTCCCTTGTATTAGAACGGTGAATCGTAGCGTGCGAATGTTGTGCGAAAGCGTTGTTTAGTCGTGTGCCGCGCTACGGAGATTAAATGAATGAAAACTGAAACGCGTGCAACGGATTCGAATTATCGTGGACATTTTTCCGGTATCTATATATATATATTTATCGGTCCTTGTTGGTAGAAGTGGGCGGGTGCCCGGAAATTTCGGGTATCAGAAGTCGAAATTTGGTCCGAACAAATTTATATTGTTCGGAGACCTGAATATAATAGACTGCGGATCTTCATGCGTTTATGGCTTATGAAAATTTACAAGAAATGCTAGAATATAAAGTTCGGCAGAATTTAGTAAGATTTTTATTTGTTTTGAACCTACAAAGGCTTCCAGTTTCTTAAAATTTGTCTACAAAAATTGGAAAATGCATAAACATCCGCAGTATAGGCTCGGGTACCCGCCCACTCCTGCTTATTGGTACGAGAAACTGGAAAATTGATTGAAAGTCTCGTGCAACGATTCGTTTCTGCATTCATTCAGCATTACTTCAACGAATCAACCGGCATTGATCACGATTATTCTCTTAATGTATATGCATCGTGCATTTCTATGTGTGTTATGTGTCCGATATATCGTGTATATTAATAAAAGTGTTTCGCTCGAGGAAGCTTCAAAGATTCTACTGCAGTTGGGGCACGGTTTCGAAAAAGGATTTTCCACCTGTGTCGTCAACATAGGATATTCTCTTCTCTATTCCTGTACAATACTATATTATTTTAATTACAGTACGAAATATTCTTACAATAGATATACAATTCATAGATATACATTTTCTTTTGTTTATTCTCTAAATATTCAAGTTAGAAAAATATTTCGTTAAAAGGTAGTGTTATCGGTAACTGTAGCACGAAACTCTTGGTTGGATTAAGATCATATGCCATGATACGATATGATGCGATATCATACTATACGATACGACACGACACGACACAACACGAGAGGATGTTAGCTTTAATGGTGAGTGAGACGATATTTAACGTGTATGTTCGAGAGCTCGTGCTACCAAAATATGCAATTACAATGTTAGTATCGTCAGATTCGCGGGTACACGAATATAAATATATATTTCGTTCTAAATCGCAACTCGATTAATATATTTCATTTATGTTGAATCCGATTACCTTTGAATGACTTGTTAATCTTTGAAAGATGTCGAAATATTAAATGATTAACTGAAATTAATGGTTGTCACACTGTTACCGACGACTAAAAGAATTTAACCAAAAGAATCGAATAGTTCAACGATATCCCGTGCATCCCGATAAGGGAAATGAAAGGTAATTACCGCGATTATCGCGTTTACCACAAGAGTTCATGAGACAGGATGTACCAGCAAAAGTCACTAAATACTTAAACGGTTTAGGCGTGACGTTACGGAACAACTGTAATATCTTTTCCGTACAGTTGTATCACAGTATCCTAGAAATATATCAGCCTAGCATCCTCCGGATTCTGTTCCACTGGACAATACGGGCATTTCAATCTGAAAGAAAATCGACGTGTTTTGAACAATTATCGAGAGAACTCTGTATAATCCTGTTTCTATCCGTTTACGTACTTATTCGCGTTGGTGAGTTTGTTGAGCGCGTCTCTCGAGATCACATGGCCGCAGGCCAGCTTCATCGGTGGATTGTTTTCCGTGCTCTGTTGCCGTAGAATCGGGCAAGCGAACACAGAATGATAACGGCTCTCTTTGCCCAAATCTATATCGATCTGTATGGAAAAAGATACGTTTGCATAACAAGTAATCATAAGAGAATCGTGTAAAAACGTTTACTTACGGGTAGCTCGTCTTTTCCATTCCAGACTCCCGTTACTTGCCTCTGTTGCATCACTTGTTTAATATTTAATAGCGTGGGCAACGCAGTACATCCCGCGTTAATGCTATAACGGAGAACACGTTTCTAACAATCTGCGTTGTCTTCCAAATTCTAATTAAAGTGAAACATAAAACACGTACCACACTGAAAGAGGACTGTCGACGCTCAAGCCCAATAACGTGCATGCCTCTCTCGTGAAAACGTCGTGAATATCCAACCACAATGTTGGATCTAATAAATGACTATAAGGGGAGGACTGTATTCCATTTGGCAAGTAAAGTAGTGTACCCATTAACGCTTGCACTTCTTTCCCATGGCGTCCTACGTATTGCGTGAAGTTTTGTCGAGCGTACATTATCGCTTCGGTTTGTTTACTAGGTCCTTGTTGAACTAGCTTTATGAAGTGTAATCTATGCAGCTGAAATTCCAGGGACGAATTCTACCAACACGATGGCATGTTATTCTTTGTTACGTGTATTTCGAAAGCTGTACGAAAAGCTGTTTATACCTGTGCTAAGAGAGCATCCCTGTGTTTTTTAGCCCACGAAAGAGCCGGCTCTAGATCTCTCTGTTTCAAACAGTCGAGTATGTAATTTAATTCCGTGAACGGCTCTCCTGTTCCTTCGTCCGTTTTGATTCCAGCCTCCTAGAATAAAATCTTACGGGTAAATTTGATCCTAACGGTTGTACAAGTGTACGATTATACAATTACCGCTGCTAGTTCTGCTGCGATATCCAGCATTCCATGCCGATAGAAATGCTGACAAATGACCTGATTCAGCATATGCGATTTCTCTGGACCAGAAAAAACATCTTCTCTGCTGGTGCTTGCGAAATCAGCGATGAAATTCCTGTCAATCGCTTTTCCCACTTTCGACACTGTACTATGCAGTTCCCGATGTTCAGTAGCCAAGTGATGAGCGGTCTCCCGTACCTTTTTCATCGTGTCTTTCAACACTTGCGCTTGACCTGGTGTCAACTCATGATCGGACGGTGCTGGAAAGAAAAAAGAAACGTCACCACTATAAAATTAGAGTACCATCATTTTAGGAGAATCACGAATTTTCCATGGTTCATTCTTGAATTGAGAATTCCTAGTCGCGTTAAATGCTACAAGACATTTGATTTACCGCCTCAATAAAAGAGGTTAGAAATGTACGTAAAGAAAAGGATGGTAGAAGCGAAAAGATTGCAAGATTCGTGGACTACGATAAGTCGATTTTACGATATCAACGTATCCTTCGGTGTTCGTATTAAAGTATCGTCCAAATTTTTCTCCGCGCATTGCAATAACTATAGATATGAAGATCTCAGTAAAATTTTACTTTTCGCTGTATGGAATGTCATCGGGACATGGTAGTATTAGCCATTGCTATTTTACCTTCTTCGAATTCCTTTTTTAGAGACTCTATATGATTTATTAAATCCCGCAATACCATCTCCGCATGCTCGTTTATTGCACCAAACTTCAATAAAACTTTGTCAACTTCACGTTCAACCGCATTACACGCCTCCATTATTGTTTTTCCTGGCTGATATCGCGTCACTACTTGTCACTTTTGCTTTATGCACGAATCACATGCCTCATAGGCTTCCCAAGTCACACACTCGTAAACATGGATGCACTCACCCGCGCGTCTTGCTCGCTACTGCTCGCTACTGGCCCGACACGACAAGACAATGAAGACAATGCTTGCAAATCTACATTATCGACATCACCGTGACACGAGACATATTGCAAGGGTTTCACGCACATGCGCGACTAAATGCAGGAACGTATCTACGACAATCTACGTTCTAAGTTTGTGGGGAACTATTACTGGCAGGAAAGTTACCCGAAGAATTCAGAAGTTTCTATATTATATGTACGCACACATATTAAATTTTAATACAACGCAAACATGTTATACATTCATATTTCAAAATCAAACAATAACAAATTTTGCGGAATTATGCAGGGTGACCAAGGTACCTCATTTTAGCCACACTTTTACGGTACTGGCGCTAAAAATCGTCACACATGCGCGTGGAACCCATGCATTATCCGAGAACCGGACTGGACTGGACTGGACGAAACGACGAAACACGGAACATGGAACTTGGAACGTGTGCGCGCATCATGCACGTCAAATTCATATCGATTTCGGATCACCAACTTGCTTTGAAACCATAATGGAAAAGATACATAGAAGTTTAATAAACAGAAAAACTAATACGAACCTATATGTACATATATGTCACTTATTATCTATTTTTATTATTGTGTTGGCTGTTTTTACATATATTACATACAGTTCACACACTGAATAGTGTACTGTACACATTTTTTCAATATAGTCGTTTTACCGAACGAATTGAACGTTGAACGAATGGGTCAACGATTAAATTGTACAGCAATTGTAACTAAACTTTTTGCGTGTTCAGGAATGGTAACATTATGAAAAAGTCATCAGGGGAATTCAACGTTTGCAAATACCTAATCGACCAATGCTCGTTCCAACCATACAACTTCATCTCTACAATTTATTTTCGTAAACGATAACGCATTATATTTATGGAATTATTTTAATGCTCCCACTTGAATAGTATTGCTCGATTCTTGCAGATTATGCATCGAACTCTACGTTGCTCTGCAAAAGAATATATCAAAGTTATGGACCGTAATATGAAGATATTACCACGATAAAGATTATATGTACATATAATATTTACCCATTCACGAGCCATCATAAGGATCGTAGTGTTGGATAGCTTTGGTCCGATGAGCGGATTCATCTGTGCCATGTAGCAACATAACCAGCTATAAGAACAAATAGAGAATGGAGAAACATAAGTATTAGGAAAATCTATTGAAGTATTTTTAACGGAGTTCTCGTCAACTTACAATAGCCAGCACGTAAACGCTGTCAACATAAGGATAACCTGAAGAATCCTGAAAATGGAAAAGGGCGTGTTAGTAGAAGAATCACATGCGACTATAACAGTACGACAATGCCATGACGTTTTATTGATATTTTTTCTGTAACGCTAATAGTCTTCGAAAAATAGACATTCCTATGAAAGAAGTCGATGAAACGAAATAAGCAACGTACCCCCGATTAACACCTTTTGGGACAAAAATGGGTAATACGATTCCCACTACGGCCCAAAGTGCTGTAAAAAATAATATTGGCAACAACGATGCTCCCATTTTATACTTTTAATTAATTGTTTCTTCGATGTTTGAACAAATGGGTTGGAACAACCACGAAACTGGCAACTCGACTGACAAGTGTGGATCACGTGAATACGAATCTCGATATCTCGAAAGTAAATACGTAGTCGATAGGTCGCACACGATACGATACGATTTCTCGATAATCGAAGTAAGGATCGAAGTCTTTAAATCCGACAGTCATTGATAACAGAGAGGATTTGAGAGTGCTAACACCAGGAGCATTTTCTGACATCACAGCCACGCCAGTTTAGCATGGAACAGAACCATAGCATAGGTTCTGTTCTATGCTAAACCTGGATAGACAATATTTTTGAAATTTCAAAATGAATAGCGCAAAGAAATGTCGATTTTTTCCAGGTGCAAGGATAAAACGTTCCGCTGCTTTTTTTTTATTTCCTGGTAAGGCATTTTATTTGAATGATGATGGAAATGCAGGTAATTATACTTCACATCTTTTGTTCCAGAAAATACATACACTGAAATTGGAACTCGACAAAAGTGAACAAGTCCTCGCTGAATTATAGAAATACACGATACACATATGTATACGCTTAATCCCCAAATAATGTTTTCTGCGGTATTTCAGTGGTATGATTCATCCTTTGAACGTCACTGTAACTTTTCGACGCTTCTACGACCGATGGCCCATCTCCACCGCCGATTGAAGAACATTGATCTATCTGACGAGTTGTTATTTCGGATTGAGTTTCAATCGATTCAACCAGTGGCTCCGTCATTCTTGCGATCGACTTTTTACTTTTGTTCGACTCATCGGATGCGTCGTCCTGCGATTTATCGGAGTGGAATTTCGATGTAGTCCCGTTTAAAGTCGCGCAAGAAGTTACAAATTTTTCCAGAATGTCTGAAAAATGTCAATGCATCGATAATGGCCGGTTGATATTCACGAAACCAACGTGATAATTACCTGTCAAGTTGATACTTTCTTCGGCTAAGCAAATATCATCTTGAGAACTAATACTGTCTCTGCTAAAGAGATGTTGTCTAACGTTGGACAGATTTCTGGTCTTCGGTTTGGCATTTCTCGACAATCGGTCAACGGTATCGTGTCTACGCGGTGTTTTATACATGACCGAACGTTCTGTTCGCATTTCACGACCTTTCTTGATGTATGGTATCAGACACGATAAATTTGACTGCGTTCTGCAAACGCTATTCGCAGATTGTATGGACAACGGTGATTTGTAGTTGCTCACTGAAAAATTACGGATAGATGTAATTACGGACGCGTAGCGATCGCCTATTACTAGACTGCGGATCTTTATGCAAAATAAAAATGTTCTGCATTGATTGTGGGAAGCAAGGATAAAATAAAAATTGATTTCATCCCTTAATGACTTTGTTGCATTAAAAACAACATTACGATATTCTTAAAAATTTTCTAATCCTTTACTGTTTTTAAAGATCCGCAGTCTACCTATTACGTTCATTACGAAAAGTTTTCACCTGTGTACGGTGTTCTGATGTACGTAACAGACTTTTGTCGGCGATCGTAAGACGATACGCAAAGCGTGGATGCCAACCGACTATTTATGTCTGGGAATAACGAACATTATGATCAATATCGAAACAACGTTGCTCTAGCGACTATTAAGTGTGATGTGATATGGTGTGCTGTGACAAGATTCGATGTATGTATGTACCATGAATGGTGTCCCCTTGACCTTTCCCGTTCCTTCCATAGTTTGAATTTATCAACGACGTGTTGTTCATGATGCCAACCAGAGCAGGATGCAACCTTTTCACGACATTCAAGATTAATTCGCATCGTTTTATTACACGCAACTGTTGCGGTTCCGTGGCATTGTCCGTTAAGAGACTTTTCGATGCAGCGTCAGCTTCGAATATTGCTTGAAAGTATACACGATTACACGTGTCCCAACATATACAACAGATCCAATTTGTAAACTCTTACCAGCTTTCAATTCTCTGATCATCATTATCGTTTGCCGTTCAATGATGTCGCTTCCAATGTCGTTTATAGTCGTGCTGATTTGACGAGACAACGACGCGGATCTAAGCACAACGCTCTGTACCTGCGCTTGGGTTACTGGCTCTCTATTGTCAAGGCAAGTTGACATTATTGCGACACGTTCTTGAAGATCGTCTAAAACTACCTAAATAATAATACGTAAGGCAAGACTTTGTTCAAACCATATTTTATGCTGTGCTGCATCTATCGTAATACCTCGCAATAGGCTGCCGAATCCATAACCAGGTTGATAGCGTCGTGTAACTTATTCATTTCCAGTTTCCACTGGGCGGTCAACAGTTTTACGTTTGCTCGCATCTCTTTGCTTTCGGGATGTAGATAAAAAGTAGTAATCGATGAAATCAATTCAGTCTCCAATGACTCAAGACTTGCTAAAGAATTTCGAATCTGAATGATCCCTAAAACAAATTGGCGTTGAATGAGGAGCACTTTGGTTTCTTACACGTTTCTACAACTTACGATTTCTATCTTTACAGGAAGCAACAGCGAACAGTCCGATTTGCATAGTCTTATCTATAATTTGATCGAAATCTTCCACAGCATCGGACAAATCGTTCTTGGATCGATTTTTAGCGATCAACGGATTGCCACAGATCGTGAACAGTTTCTTCAGGGCGTTAAAACGGTCGCTGAAAACTTCCATAACAAGATTCAGTACCGACACGTTAATTTTACGTTCCAAACGATAGAGCGCATCGTTTAAACTATTCATAAATAAACTATTCAAAGCAGAGTCGGACGATTCGGACGTTAGCTGAAACTTTAAATTCTCGTATTCCGATATGATAGAATGGCAGGTTCCGGTGATTGCTTTAAAGTTGCAAGGTTTGCAGACTTGTGCTATTGCCATAGCGTGCGCGAATACGTCTTCGATTTGTACCCACAACTCTTTGCATTCTTCTATTTGGTCCTCCTGAGATTTGCTTGACATTTCTGCCAATATATCCAACACCAAGTCCATTCTAGATGCAAACGGAACATTGAATGTTTCATTAGCGAGCCTAAGCGCGCGATATCTCACCTATAAACAAAATGATCTTCTCTTTCCAGTATTTCATCTTCGGGTAATGGATCCGGCGTGTCCAGTATTTCCAATATCATCGTCAAACAGAAACAAATCCTTTCACAGATGTACTTCTTGCAATTCTGTACGAATAAAAGAATGAACGTTCGATTAGAGGAAAGTTGGATAAAATGGATAAACTGGATATCATAGATTATGCCATTACATAGATGGACGCGTTCAATTTATGTTGTTCTTGTACCACTTGGACTAATAATTTAAACGCCGTGCACAGCTGACACGAATATAATACGATCTTCTCTGCGTCCACACGAGACGCTAAGCTTTTTCTGTATATTTGTAACGGCCCGAGCAACTCCAAAATGGACATTCCAAACTCCTAGAAAAAGGTATGTTGATGATTTGTTTAAAGCATTTGACAATAGTTTACAGAAGTATCTACTATACCTTTATGTTCTGAAAATGTTCGATTTCATTGGCTTTACCCATTTCGCTGACATAATCCAAACAATCGATTAATCTTTGCTTCAGCGGCAGACATTCTAATTTCTCCAAATTTTCTAGGGCTAATTTAAATTTATCGAACAAGACTGACAGGATTTTCTCGACTGTCTCTTTGTTTACACTTTCCCTCTGAAAATGTTTAACAGGGTAGTCTCGTTTCCAATATTTCAGTAGTCGAAAATGCTAGATAAAAGATCAATCAAGGCCACAGTTGCCCTTAAAAGTCCTATTTTTACGTTTACAAGGTGTAATTTGCTATTTTCATAAAGCTGCGATAGCTACAAGCTGCCGAATAATGCAAATAATGCCTTTTCTATCCAGATCTCCTATCCAGTACTTTTGACTACTGATAAATCCTGTCTTTGTATTATCAAGAAATGACAAGGCAAGGATTACATTAAGGACCACAATGAATAGCAAATTCTGTTGACTCGTGTTTCAATTAAACGTACCGTATCTTTTATGTGTTCCAGGGAACAAAACTCCTGTACTATACCAGCAATTCTTGATTCCATTTCTTCATAATCGACAATATCTTCCTTCCGCAGAGCATCAAATTTTTCTCCTAAACGTTCTAATCGGTCGGAAAGAGTCGATTTCGTTGGCAACGTATCATTCGCACACAAAGAGTTACTTTCTATTAGTTCTCTTAATTTATTTACCTGAAGTGTCCAATGTAAGAAACCAATACCATTATAAGTGGACATTATTGTAGTCATAAATAAGAGCTGCCAATGTATACTATTACCTGTTCTTCTATGGGTATCAATATCCCTTTTATTTCTTTCGTTTTTATAGACATTTTGTCGTTTCCTTCCTCGTTTAATCAAACGTTGTTGTCAACTTTGCGACTCGTGGTTGTTTGTAAATAATGTGAATACAGCAAATGAATAGTTTTTGTCTGTTTTGAACGATGAAACTCGGTGTTCGTTCATTTCTCACGTCGCCACCATTCTCTGTTTATTCACGATCTGTCAAAACAACAACAAATCCGATGCTGACGTCGTCGTTGTCAGAGTGAATTCTATTGCCCATAGAAATTTTCGAATAATCGTTTCTATAAAGACAAGCAATAACAGAAGTGTTTCACACACTTCGTAACAATCTTATTTACCGCTCGTCCACTGTAAATAAACAGCAGCGCGTCGCAAAATCACAAAACATCTTTACAGACGCGAAGCTTCAGCGATTCTCGGTGATGGATTATTTGGAAATAATGATCTACAATCCACCTTCCAAGGAGTGTGATTGAGTGTGATCTTTCGGAGTTTTCAAAAGTTCAAAAATCCCAACGGGAAAGCATCGAAATACTAATTTTTAGAGGAGCATTAATGATTCTTGGTATTTTTTCCGTAAGACGCAATATCAATTTCGGCAAGAATCATTTGCTGCGCTCAAAGTACCTATAGCGCCATTAAATATGGCGGCATAATGTTCAAATTCTTAGTCAAACACGTCAAACATTATCGACAGAGCAGAACTATTTTTTTTATTATGAACTTTAGACCACAGACGAGGTATAAGGATAGACCAATCATCTAACGTATTTTTGCGGCCCACTTTTGTGGGGTCACGTAACGTCATTATCTTTTATATTTCGCCTATTTGCATGCAAATAAAGTTATCCAGCACGCGAAACAACGATTCAGAACAGAAATAGACTTATTTATTTATTTGTAGCACGAAGATTCTGGCATAAACTCGTCTAAATCGCGTGAAATCAGAGAGGGGAAAACTCGCTGGAGGAAAATGGTAATGGGGATACGTGACCCTCGAAAAGGGCCACAAAAATTCATTGGATATATAAATAATTGCCAATAATTGCAGAGAGTTTGACAACACTGTACAATGTACAACAACAAATATGTTCAGCAATTACTGTTGGGTAATTCCAAATCCAACAGTAAAATTGCTCTATCGCGCAACATTTTGAAGAACATCGATTTTTGTAAAAATGCATGATTGTGATAAAAAATGAGGTGTTATCAGGGTATCGCCACTCAATGTATTTTTCTGTTAGCACGGAAATCGAACGCCATCTGAATTTCGTGTTATATAACTAACGGGTAAACGCGGGAATTTTAAATCCATACTACCCATTCCTTGCTAATTTATAATTTTTATTTGAAAATAAAACAAATTAAAACATTTTAATACATTTTAAATTCAGTATATTCAATATTGTAACACTTACAAAAAGTATATGTACAATTTTCTACTTATTAATAAATTCAAACCATATTATCAAGCGCGATAACACTGTTTCATTACAAATATTGCAAATTAAACATTATTTACAAACTTTTTCACAATGAGAATACATCAAATGCATATCACAGCAATTAACAATGAACTGGCTCAATAAAAAGCAAAATAATGTATAACACACATCCACACATATCGTATATCTCGTAACACACATCGAGATCGTACAACACACATCGCAACTCGCAGAACATACATCGAGATCGTATAACACGAGATATAAGATGTGTGTTACGAGATGTACGATGTGTGTGATGTGTGTTACGATATATACGATGTGTGTTACGAGATATAAGATGTGTGTGGATGCGTAACACACATCGTACATCTCGTAACACACATCTTATATCTCGTAACACACATCTTATATCTCGTAACACACATCGTACATCTCGTTACACACATCGAGATCGTACAACACACATCGCAACTCGCAGAACATACATCGAGATCGTATAACACGAGATATAAGATGTGTGTTACGAGATGTACGATGTGTGTGATGTGTGTTACGAGATATAAGATGTGTGTGGATGCGTAACACACATCGAGATCGTATAACACACATCACACACATCGTATATCTCGTAACACACATCGAGACGTACAACACACATCGCAACTCGCACAACATACATCGAGATCGTATAACACGAGATATAAGATGTGTGTTACGAGATGTACGATGTGTGTTACGACATATACGATGTCTGTGATGTGTGTTACGAGATATAAGATGTGTGTAGATGCGTAACACACATCGTATATATCGTAACACACATCGAGATCGTATAACACACATCACACACATCGTATATCTCGTAACACACATCGTACATCTCGTAACACACATCGAGACGTACAACACACATCGCAACTCGCACAACATACATCGAGATCGTATAACACGAGATATAAGATGTGTGTTACGAGATGTACGATGTGTGTTACGAGATGTACGATGTGTATTACGACATATACGATGTCTGTGATGTGTGTTACGAGATATAAGATGTGTGTAGATGCGTAACACACATCGTATATATCGTAACACACATCGAGATCGTATAACACACATCACACACATCGTATATCTCGTAACACACATCGTACATCTCGTAACACACATCGTACATCTCGTAACACACATCTTATATCTCGTAACACACATCAACATTGTATAACATACATCGCATATCGCAGAACATACATCGAGATCATACAACACACATCGCATATCGCATAACATATCGCATATCGCAGAAAGCGAGGGTCATCTGTCCTTCCTTTGCGCAATCAACGATCGGCTGAGTGGCTAGACTACGACGAAGGACGACGACTGACCACCAAAAGAAGGTCATGGTGATAGTTTGGTGGTCTGTGGCCGGTTTGATTCACCACAGCTTCCTGAATCCTGGTGAAACCATTACAGCTGAAAAGTACCACCACCAAATCGACGAAATGCACAAGAAACTTCAAGGTTTGTGTCCAGCACTGGTCAGCAGAAATGGTCCTATCCTTCTCCACGACAACGCCCGGCCGACCCTTCAAAAGTTGAACGAATTAGGCTACGAAACTATCTCATCCAACATACTCACCAGATCTCTCGCCCACCGATTACCACTTTTTTAAGCATCTCGACAACTTCTTGCGTGAGAAATGCTTCAAATCCCAGAGAGATGCTGAAACGGCATTCAACGAGTTTGTCACCTCCAGGCTCCAGAATTTTATTCGACCGGAATAATAAGATTCTCCAACCTAATACATTGAAACCGTATATTTTTGTTTACAACTGTTTACAACGTGCACCAAAATACTGGCATCAATTCCATCTGGCGGACTGTTTGAGAATTACTCCTGCAAGTAGTGACATCTTTATTTCGTGTTATAGTACTAAATTCGTGCTAACAGTTCTCCTATTAGAGTGGCGATACCCTGGGTGTTATGGGAAAACTAAACATGCGAGACAGTTCAGGTTTGAATGAAAATATAGAGGGGACTCTTCCCTATATATCCATATAATCAATTACATATATTCTTTTATACTTTCTAATAGCTGTAAGCGTTTGTTGAAGTTTTTCTTATATATATAGACTATATATAGACATATAGATCTCGTCTGTGGATTAGGCCTTAATTTCAGTCGGTAAAGCAATTTAAGCGACCCAAGAAAGTCCATAAGGCGTTCAGTCTATTCTTATACACAGACTTCCTTGTTGTGTCATATTGTGTCATATACCTACAGATGATAAGTATAATCTATATAAGTACATACATCTGTGTATTTATCTGTGTATTTATTGTATGTAAGTACGTATGTATGACTGGCAACTCGTTTCTAACATACTAACATATACATAGCGCGAATATGATTTGCATACGCCTATACCACACGTAAATAGATGAAGATTTTTCTAGACACCGCACACGAAGGATAGTTGAGGATAGTTCAGAATGTTTGTCATTTCTGGTTACCCGTAATCCGTAACAAGAAGCCCTGCCTCCACGTGTTTTCCATTGGACTCAATGTTCAAATACATACTTATGTGCATGTGCATACACAATATACATATATGTATAGATTACTGGATCGAAACGATGCTTTTGTAGAGTTTTGCGACTCTTACCAACTCTTACGTGATCGTGCAGTGGGTTCACCGACAAGTTCTTCCGAGAAATTTTTGTCGGTTATTGTTTGCGCGTAATTCAACTGCATCTCGAAATTTCTCCGAACATCGTCGAACGCAATTCGCGCGTTCTCGTTTTATAATTTCACGCGGCAAGCGATTCGCAGCTATCGAACGTGAATGAGGGTTATGTAATTTATCAAGTTTACCAAGCTAAGACACTAGTGTTTCCGTTGAATTTTACAACTCGATCGATTGTTATGGTCGAATACATGTGTTTATAGCAGAAACAGATTTAGCATCATTCATAAAACTGGTGCTTCTGTCCCCGTGTATATATATGCATATATATATACACAGATTTGTGTATACGCGCACATACATATTTACATATTGTATTTAGTATATACACGTACATAGAGAGACTTTTTGTAAATCAATTTTTGAAAACGTATACACGACAAACGATGCAAATGTCTTTTCTTGCTTTCAGAGGGAACCACGGAAATTAATTCGATCAGTACGATACAGGCAGTACGCCTGTACTTATGGTCGATTCGGTGTTCTTAGAACCAGGGCTGTGCATCCTCACAAAGTGGTTCTATTCGTAGAACGGTTCTAGCATCTGAAAAGGATGGTGAAGCGTTACGAGAATACTAAAATCTTTCAATTTGATTGGTATCAAGTGGCGCAAGGATTTTGGCATAGATATCCAAATCCCAACAGGTATGCGAAGCTTTTCTTTCGTTCTATGTGTAGGAATAGTTTTGCAAATAAAGTTCAATCTGTTTCCACAGTACTCATGTCCTCACGGAGGATACCGTATCGAGGGAAGTCAAAAATGGAGTTCTATACACAAAAAGATTGCTGACGAAAACCAACAGTGTGCCCAAGTGGGCAAAGAGATTCGTTAGCAAAAACACGGTAAAGATTGTAGAGGACAGTACGGTGGATCTAAAAACCAAGACCTTTACCACATACACAAGAAATTTGGGCTACACGAAGATAATGGTAATTCGAGCGAGCGCGCTTGTTCTCTTCCTTCTTGACGCGTATAATAAACTAATGGTAATTCGTGCTTTTCAGAGCGTCGTGGAGAAAGTTGTTTACAAGGTGTGCGAAGAGAACCCTAATTGGACGGTAGCGAAAAGATCGGCATGGATCGACAGTCAAGTGATGGGACTGGGCAGAGCTATACAGACGTTTGGATTGGACAAATTCAAAAAGAATTGTAACGACATGTACGCGGGTTTCAACTACGTATTGGCACACATGTATCCGCATACGGCGCAGCATATGAATCCGACCCTTTCTCAAATGGGTTTCGTTCACCGAGTGAGTCGACATTGACGCGATTTGAGAGAAGAGTAGCGGGCGGGGCGTCCCCAAAGAATGCTCGTTACTGCGCGTTACACATTTTAATCGATTGCTCTGTACTAGCTCGACGATGGAACTGCGAGTAGATCTAGACTGGCGGAAGATTTCCAGCATTCGTTGCAAGGAAAAGCGGAGAAGGTGAAAGACGTTGCGAAGAAGGCGACCGATTTAGCGAAGAAGAAGGCTGGACCGATCTACGCCGCTTGTCAACCGCAGCAGTCGTAAACGAACAACGGCCAGGCACGGCACGATACGGCGCGATGAAAACGACTCGTACTATCTCGTCGTCGACTAAAGAAATTGTTAATCGCTGGAGGACAGTCTCGAGACGCGCGTCAGTTTTCCGATAGTTTCGAACGGTAGACAGTTTTTCTTTTCTTCCGGAGACTGGGGCTAAAATGTAGAATGTTTCGAAACTATGATCGTTACCGTAGGAATCGTAGCACACGGAGGATAGCGTGAAATCGAGGTTGACATCGGTAATGCGGGAATTAGTTAGTTTTACATTTAAATGTTATCATTTTCCCATGTTCGAGCGTCTACTCGAAGCGTCGTACAAGCATCGTTCTTGCACAAGAATCGCAGAAAAATTGTCACGCGAACAACTCTGCTACGGTAATGCTGCACATTATGCTACACTATCATTCCTTTCAACTGCCAATCCGTGTTTAATCGTTTTGTTCTGTGTCGCGTTATGAAACGCAAGATTATGCTTTTTTACGAAAACAGAATGAAAATGTTCGAACACGGTACCGTTACGGTATTGTCGCAACGACACAACATTTTAAGAAGGAAGTTCACGATTCCGGTGCATCTGTAAATGGTTCTTTAAAAGTATTCGTTCGATTAAATGCAAACGACGTACGTCATCCTGTAATATATTTTGAAAGATCGCGCGAGAGATTTTCTCGACAAGGCTGTTCGAACGAATCCGATTCGTTCGAACAAACCATGATTCTCGTGAAACGAGCATTGGGTAATTGGGTTCGGTTGTTATATTTCGATAAACCGTACTATCTCGCGTATCTCGCGTGACCGGCACGACAGTTATCCACATTTTTCGCGTGTTTTACGTTGTTTCGGAACGATGGAATCAACGGTAGCCGACTCGATCGAGATCCCGATGATTCGCATCAGTATTCGATGCTGCGTACTTAACGACGATTTGAAAATTTCATTTCGACGCACATCCACGGTCAGTTTTGTTCAATTTTGCGCGTGCAAGCGTATTGTATCGCCTAGATCGAAATACGGTAGTCCGCGCGCTGTCTTTGTGCTTGTACGGTAGAAGCGTGTACAAACCACGAGCCAGAAGCTACGTAAGGAATTCACACCAATCGATAGGAATAATATGTCTATTTTTAGCCAGTATTGTGTCCGTGAACGATGCAAGAGTCACCCGATCGGAGAAATTGTTAAAATATAGAATTGTAATTACATGTACATGGATCCGAAAAACTGTTGTTTCGGTTGTCCTTTCGTCGTCGATCTCCGTTTGCTGCCCTAGTAGCATTTATGGTTGGGATATTGTTCCAAGGGGAAAGCAAGTGCTCATTACTGCTCATGTAATATGAGAAAACCCTTTTGGGTTTCTTCAGAATGAGCCTTTGTTTTTTAGATATTTTGATTTCAATTTGTTGGCGTATCTAATAGGCCAGATTATGGCACCTACGTGCAAGACGCCTCTGTAGATTCAATGGTAGGGCATCAGACGTGGGTAATTTAGGTTTTCCTATTTTTCCCCAATTTTTATCGTGGAAAAATAACCAGAAAAGAGAAGATCAGGATAATATATTAGTGGGCCCAGTTGGCCGTTTATATTATAGCGACGTTGGCCCTGACCGCTGGCCCAACTGCATAAAAGGTCATAAAACGCCGACCATAAATGCTGCTAGGATGGTACTTTATGTCCAATTGTGCGTACGAGTTGTAAACGGAGGGAACGAGCAATTTTTTAGAAGTAATCGTACGCGTCGATCGAACACGATTCTTCAACTGCGCGGACGGACCTTGATCCTGCAATCTCAAGGAAAGTGGGATTTCCACCTATTTACGTTCAAGCATGTCTCGCTGTTCTTACGTCTCTCCGAGTTCTCGTCTTTGTTTTATACTTAGTCAGACTTACGACGGGGGAGGGGGGTCACGGAAAAATATAGAGAAAAAAAGAGAGAGAGAGGCAGAGACCAAATGCAGGGAGATCAGACGAGTTCTCTGATGCGGTAGAGGCGGAGATTCATACGTGGATTCCCCTGCCCGGTTCGTCTTGACCTATGTATAAAAGCAAATGCGGATAGAGTTTTTCGATCAGTCAATTTTTCACGTTCGCGGACGGAACTCTCTGGTAAACGAAGCTGCAAGAGGAAGCTGCAGGTAGAACGATAGATATAGGTATATGTCGAGCAACAGAAGAAACAAAGTCGCGAAATCGATCAGGATGTGGATATTTTACGTAGTGTTGGGTGAGTAAGCGGAGGTGTTCCGAACATTTCTGATAATTATCGCGTTACCGAGTAAACATAACGTCTCGCACGTACAATCGTTTTTACGCAGTTGCCGCGCTCAGTGGAAGTCTGGTCGCGTTCCCACAGGTAAGTGGTTTGCCGAAAGGATTCTCGCAGATACACTCCTGTCCATAAATCATCGGACACTTATTAGCACATATTATTACACATATGTCGGTGTCTAATTAATTATTAAACATTTAGCTATTGTATGAGGTTTTATACCAATTTCATATCTACAAAATTTAAAAAATCATAGGGAATGGAAATATTCTAGGTCAGAAGAAATGTTTATATATATTGTTCCGAGTGCAAAAGGTTGAAGAATACAAGCTTCCAGGTTGATTTGATTAGGTGTAGCTATGTATTATACGATAATTGAATGCAAAATTAATTACTAAATGTTGGAAAATAGAGATTGAGAAATTGTGGGGTGATTATGGACAGGTCTAGAAGCCAGATTGGAAAACGATTACTCCACTTATATTTTAAAATTAGACAATATAAGAAAAAATTAGTAAGTACCAGTTTTAAATGAAAAATCGTCTGCATCCAAGTTTGAATAAGTGTCCATAAGTGACTTATATGGACGGGAGTGTATATCTACATACTCGTCGACACTTCCGGCGATCAATAGTCGTTTATTTTGCGGCAGAACAACGACCAATCCGCGGACCTTCCGAATTCTTTCGCGGTGGACGGTTTCGTGTTCGACGGGCCGGTTTCTGGCAATGAGAGATCCACGAGGCCGACGACGACAACGACAAGCACGACTACTACGACAAGCACGACTACTACAGCGGCCAGCGGCGACACCGCGTGCCTCGACAGATGTTCGGTGAGTACAACGTTTCCTTCGCGTTCGCAGCGACAAGGTCGTCAGGATTATCGTACCGGTTTTGTCGGGTCGAGTTTATCGTCCGAGATGAAAGTTCACGCGGACAACGCGATGCTCCTCGGAGCAGTAACGAGACACGATTCGTGTTCTAGACAACATTCGAATACAATCCAGTTTGCGGGTCCGACAACGTCCTTTACCAGAATCCAGGACGCTTGAATTGCGCGGCGGTGTGCGGTAAAGGTGAGTGATGGAGAACGATACGGTACGACGCGTATCTCGTAGTCGGTTGAGAATTAATCGATGGAACGTTTTGCTGTTTCGTAGACGTGAGGATCAACTACTACGGGCCTTGTCAGACTTCGACCGGGAGAGGCTAATCATCGTTGGATCGCTGCGCTACCAAAGGATCGTTTGTCGAATAAAAATGTGATTTCGAAGCGGACGGATCGTCAAGCGTTTATTCGTTATCCTAGTATTCCGCTGTATCAGGCGCGGGCAGGCAGAAAGTTTGTTCGAACGGTGTCGGGTAGAATTATGGTCGAGTTGTCGAGCCTTCAGCCGATGGACGACGACGAAGTGTTGCGATCGGCCCACCTGACTCTTCGCGCGATTTCATAGTTTCCTCCGTGAATGCCGTACAGATGCCTGGTCAGCACGTTGATCCTTTCCTGTTCCGCTCGTATCGCCGTTCGTCTGTATCGCGCGACGGTCATCAGGCAGGCGAGAATCAACGCGATTTGAATGATCAGCCAAAAGATCAGGAGGCTGAGAGCGAGACTCGCGTCGACGCAAAATAGTCCGTCTACGGAGTCTGGGAACAGAGGAGGAGAGACGATGATAAAGCGGCGGTAGCGGTACGCGTTGCGTTCTGTATTCTGCGTTCTGCATCTGGCGTCGCGGAACGCGAAACGCGCTTACTTCCGGCCGTGAGCAAGACAGTGTCGGGGGACGGGTTTCTCTCCCTCGAGGACAATCGGTCCGGCGTGGGCGCCACGGGATTCTGAACAATTATGGAGAGCTGAAGCGGAAGTTCATCCGGAGCAGCCTGGTCAGAGTCCGTTCTCGTTTCCTCGCGTTTCCTTCTGCCGTAAGAGGGCTGATCGCCGTTGCACCTGGTCTGTAATCGACCGCGGGAACACTTAGACGTAAGAAAGACGTGAGATAAACTGCTAAAGAACCACTACTCACCGGCGTACACTCTTCCGCGCAGAATCGAACGAGCACGTTGAATCGAACCAGCTGACTGTCGGGGAATTTAAAAGCGGCGAAGGTCGCGATCAACGATTTCCCATCGGTGGGGTCTTTAGACAGAGCGGGGAACGTGGACGGATCGGTGGGGCAACCGAGCACGTCTAGCAACAGGAAAGACGAGTCGCCCGATGCGCTGCTCGCCACTAGGTGACCGGCCTCGATGTCGTAAGGACCTTGCGAACACACCGGAGATAACGTAGAAAGTGAATCGACCAAACGCATCGTGATCACCGGACCGCGGATCTTTCGAACGTTGTTTCATTTTAGTAGACGAGATCTTCAAAAATTTCACAATTTCGCTATAAATGCATAACGATCCGCAGTCTAGCGATCACAACCGCGACGCACTTACCGTTCGCCGGGTGTAATTCGATCTTGAGAATCAGTTTCTGTCCTAGATGGGTGACGACGGCGTCTTTCAAATTTTCATCGAGAATCCTCATGGTTACCAACGGCGGTTGGGACGATGCGTTCACTATCGTCGACGATATCGGCGGTACTCCTGCGCTAAATGCACGAAATTCGAATCGCCAGGCGTCAGACGAAGGGAAAACACAGGGCAGAATAGAATAAAAGAAAAGAACGCGGATTGGTAGAATCGGTATGGTCTTACTTCGGGTCGAGAAAGCTGAAACTCGATTGGACGGTAACGTTCCTCGGTTCCGGGGGTTCCCGATCGTCCAACGAACAACCGACTCGAACCGCTTGGTCCCCCAGACGTTGAACAATCGGATTGAACTGCACCACGATCGTTGTCCAAAAGAGTGGACGCGTCCTGCGACAGATTGTTTTCGAGCGGTTGCGATGCGAGTTCAGCTGGAAGCACTGCTTACCAGAGATCCATATTTCACGCGTATTGAACACACGTGTACGCGTGTAGTAAACGAATCTGGGTGTCAATCCGTGTATAAATAAAGGGAGAGTATAAACAAAGAGATGGCTTGATATATTTAAACTAGCCCTAGAAAATTTGGAGAAATTAGAATGCCTGCCTGAAATTAGACTACCCCTTAATCCCTTACTACACGGTCCACGTGCCACGCGTACATGTGTATGTTAGTACACGTTCGAATCTGCGACCTCTGCTTTTTACCGATTCTGATCGTCGACGGAAAACGCGACGTTGAGTCCGCATCGCGGCGCCACGTTGGAAAATTGCTCCACTCGAGGAAGGGAAGCTAGAGGCGGCAGAGACGGCAACGGCAACGACAATACCGTATGGTTCGCGCCTCGTCCTTGGACCGCGCAGCTCTCCGCGAAGCCGGACGCGTAAATTCGCCCGAAGAAGCCGCCGCTGGTGCTCAGTTCGACTCGCATCGCGGTCTCGTTGCATCGCACCTTTACTGAAAGATGGACCGCAGCAGGTTTCCATCGTAGCCTCATTCGAATTGGTGTACTTACGATCCAGGCAAGGCTCTCGTTCCCGGTAAATCGCGTTCGCCATGGGCACCAACGAACTAACGCCGAGACCGACGGTGTCCTCCGCGTGCAACAGACAGATCGGCGCGCCGGAAGAATTGTCCATCGTGTATCCCCGACAGAAGAAACCGTGATCGTTCGCGTCGCAGCTTCGCTCGCACTGAATTCGAGAAAATCACAGCGTTCGGAGACACGAGGAAACGCGGCACGAGTTCGTTCTTACCTGCTTCTGGTCGACATTGGTCAGAGCGACGTCCGAGTACGGCAGCGACGCGTTGCGAAACTCTGCGTACGAACAGTATTCTCGTTTCGCTGAAAATCGGCAAGAAACGCGGAGTGCGGAGCGTGACAAACGGATTCTCCGCGATCTCGATTTACTTACACACGGTTCGACACTGGTCCCGAAGATACTCGTCCCTGTACATCGAAGCCCTGTAGGCCTGCGGCCTGATACCTCGCTCGAGCAGAGACAACGAACATCGGCCGATCGCGTTCTCGGCCGAGAGCGGTTTGCTCGTTCGAAATTGCGCCGACTTGCAGCTTCTACCTGTGATCGAGACGTCCAATATGGCGATCGGATCGGTTCGTTCGTTCGGACACCGACTCTATGCGCTTACCCGTTTCCGCGCATATCTCGTAGCACTGACTCCTGGTGATCGAGCGAGACAAGTGGAACCCGCCGGAATCGATGAACACCGCTCCCGCGGTTCTCTCTACTTGCCAGAGTCTGTCTCGCTTGCATCTGGCTGGAACTGATCGTAAGCATGACGTTTTTTAACCGGTGGGATTCCAGTGGGACTCTCGATTCGGCTACCTTTCACGCAGATTTGATGATAATAAGTCGAGCCGGCTTCCGGCACGAGATCGTCGCTTTCCGTTTCCACGGCGTAGCAAACGCTCCTACTAAAATCCACGACGAACGCGGTGCAGTTGGAGCGCGAGCACCTGCAACCCGAGAAACGACGATCACGAAACCGATTCCTGTCGGCTCCTCCGGTCCCAGCCTACCTCTCGAAGCAACTCTTTGTGATGCCGTGCGAATTCACCGCGCTGAACAGCATCGTCTGCGAATGTACCAATTCCGGTTTCACGCCTCCGATCTTTTCCCAACCGATGTCCGAGCACATTGTCCTCGCACGCGATTCTCGTTCGTCGGGATCGTTGGTGGTCGCGACCGTGCCGCAAAACGAGATCGCGACTACGAGACGCGCGATCATCGACATGCTCGGTTTAGTCTGCTCGTCTGCTCTCGCGGCCGCGTGCTCGTCGAGCCGGCCGAGACTGTGCCAAGGATTTTCCCGATCGCCTGGTCGTTTGTCCTGCCGCTAGCCGAAGAATCGCGAGCCAGCATAGATTACGCGCCTGCTCGTTTACGTAACCGAAGCGGACCACGCCGAACCTGTACGCGAGCGCCGCGCAAAAACCGTGCAACTAGTTGACATTCGAGACTTTGAATCGTTATTTGCGAGTCGCGTTGTTTCGCCGAGAATAAAGCGATATTGACGACGAAGACGGTGCGGTTGTTCGACGCGATTTACTAATCGTGGGAACGACTCGGTACACGAAAATCGTGCGGACGCGTCGCAAATGCACCGACGACTGATGCGCAACGTGGATGTAACCGCATGGGCTCGCGCGTTCACCTGCATCCTCAAAAA
This sequence comes from Lasioglossum baleicum, assembly GCF_051020765.1. Lineage (NCBI taxonomy): Eukaryota > Metazoa > Arthropoda > Insecta > Hymenoptera > Halictidae > Lasioglossum > Lasioglossum baleicum. Next base: position 10,592,324 of record NC_134943.1, on the reverse strand, counting down.
CGAAACCGAATGGGAATAAGCACAGCCGCGCGCGCACGGCGTTTCGCCAATCGTCGAACCGTGGTGTAACAACGTGTAAACGTGATGTCGCGCGTAATTGGGAGCATGCTGCGAACGGATCTCGGACGAGTCGTCGAGCTCTCGGTTTCGACGAGAGACGAATCGTTCGCAGACATCGACGAAGGCTTGGCCCCGGTGCTCGCTAAATGGAACAGTGAGACGGGCAAAGGGCGAGGCGGGACGCGTGACACGCAACGATACTCGCGGCTCAACGATTGTTATCGCGCCTCGTCGCCTATTTCCGTTGGACGTGCGATGACGAATCGCGAGCTACAATGCGCGGATATAAAACGCGAATCGACGGCGAAGCGGGGAATGGGAAGGAGAGTAGCATCGCTATTTCACGTGTAGTAAATGAATACGCATCTCCATCCGTGCAATTTTTCATACCCGCGTATTTCGGGTACACGTGGCGCGTGAAACGTGTCGAGAATCCGTGAAGACGGATCCGTTTCCATTTAACACTAAACTTACCGAGCCTTAAAAGTAACTGGTACATGTTCCTGGTACATGTTCCCTTAGAAAAATCGCAAGATTGATTTTATTTGGACTTTGTGCGACTCCTGTTGTAATGCGTGCTCTACTAAAGATATCTATACAACCATTCCTTATGAAATCATTTTTATTATTTCAATAATAGTAAAATAAAAAATCTGGAACCGGTGTTGGTAGGTTTAGTGTCAATTCCTTACTACACGGTTCACGTGTACACGTTTATTTACTAAAACGAACTAAAATGTTCAAAATCGCGATCTCAAATTGCTACTCTGTCTATGACACGTCACGGTGCGACGCGAGCGTCCTTCGGCTTACGTAACGACAGCGAATTCTGACGCGCGATTCGGCTCGATCGTTGCCCGAAACTCGGAAATTGGTTCAACGATTCGGAAGCGTGAGGCAGTCCCGGCGGAACGAAAGAAAGATTGCGCGAGAACCAGAACAGAACCGACCCGCATCATTTCCGATTGTCGAAACAGTCGCGGAACGATACTCGCGCCCGCATCGCCGGGACGCGAAAATCTGGCCGATTTCTCCGTCCGCGTTGCGCCATCTGTTTATCTTGTTGCTTCGTTCGCGATCGTCTGTTTTCCGGTCCCGATTCGCACCGATCAGAATGGATCAAAAGGCGTGTTCGACTTTGCACGATACTTTATTTCGCACGAAGAAGCAGATACTGTAGGATCCGCGTACAAATGTAGCGTACTATTAGATGAAACCCAACGTTTTAACAACATCGTAGGCGGTGTCGAACCTTTTTATGAAATCGTGAATGCTGGGAGGGAGTGCGGTGTTTCGGTCCAACTTGTCGAGGGTGGTGCGCAACCACGGCAGACCTTGCGTGGTTAGAAATCTCCAGAGATAGTTGAAACCGCTGAGCGCGGCCGTTTCAGCCCCGTCAATGGCCAATCCTTCGACGGCGCTCGTCAGGTTGGTCGCGAATTCGAACGGATGCACGATGGCGGTTGGTATCGATACCGCCAAGTCTCCCAGCAGATTTGGGACTTCGGACAGGCCGAAGGATAGGTCTGCCAGCGGGTCGGTCCATCTTCGCCGTCTGTTTCTGCTGGTGTCGTCCGCCGCGTTGTTTGTGCTTGGTTGTACAAATGGAGCCTCGATAGCTGCGAGGAACGATAGAACTTTGTCTTTGTACTGTGCGAACTGGACCTCGGTGTTCACGAGGATGCTCCGTGCGATGGTGATGGCGCGCAGGATCATTTCTTCCAACGGGTTGTCGTATCTCGTCTCGACTTCTGAAAGTATCGCTCTTGTATTCTTTGAAGCTTACATTTCGCGACAAAACTATAAGACATGTGCGACATTCGATGAAAATTCTATGTAAGCCTCGAGTTTCGTCTTCATTCATAGTGTTATTGTTTACGTTATACAAAAGTATATTCTACAGTTCTACGAAATATCGAAAGCTACAATTCCAAGAATTTGGGAAATGTATGCAAATATGCTATTCTCGTCGCGACAAAACTATAAGACAGTAGCTTTTCGTCAGTCCATCTTATACTCTAATCGCAGTCACAGGATTAGAAGTAATTGTCTAGTTAAAATTAAACATTTGTAATTTTGTTCTTACATAATATAACTGCAATGCCGCGTGGGAAATAGCTGACAGACAGTGGAATAAGAGTGATCGTAAATTTAAAGGAAAAGAATACTTCTATTTCAGAAATTTCAAGAGTGGCTGGGCAAAGTCGATGTGCCGTGCTCAATTATTTAAAAAGTAGAGAGAATTATGGAAAAAACATTCTGGTGGACGTCTAAAAGCGACAACCGAGCGACAAAGGCGAGCCATTCTGAGGGTAGCGTCGAATTCTAGCTTGACAGCACTGCAAATTGCAGCGCAAGCTGGCGTTCACACCAATATTCGTAATGTGCAACGGATAAATTAAACGGGCCAAGCATTTAAAAAGACGAAAATTGCATAAAAAACCGCCACTTACGAATCGACACAAAGCAGCCAGGGAAGATTTTGCGGAGAGACATCTCCAGTGGAAAAAAGTGGAGAAAAGTTATTTCTTTAGATGAAAAACGTTCAATTTAGACGGACCGGATGGTCGTTCATATTATTTTCATGATTTGCGGAAGGAAGAATTGCATTTGTCAAGGAGGCAAATGGGCGGAGGCGGCATCATGGTATGGGCCGCAATAGGGTACAACGAGAGAACCGATGCAAAATTGATTAACACACCAGCGTGAATGCAATTAAATATGTGTAAAAAAATATTTTGAAGACCGTAACATACAAATTTTGCCATGGCCTGCGAGGTCTCCAGATTTAAATATAATAGAAAACATCTGAGGAATTTTAGCACGTGCTGTATATATGGAAATCAGAAACAGTTTTCGTCGGTGAAAGAGTTGAAAGCTCGAGTTGAAGAAAATGGGCCAAGTTAAGTCAAGATCAAATAAAAAATTTATATAAATCGATACCACGACGATCAATTGAAACTATAAAAAATAAAGGTGGCACAACACATTGCTACTAAATAGAAAAAAATATTTTTCATCAACTTCCACCGACTTTTTCTTACGTAAAATACACATTGTCTTGTAGTTTTGTCGCACCTTATTTTATCAAAAATTAGAAATTTTAATGAAACTTTTTTCAATCTAATTCAACAACATTGCCACTATAGAAATGTATGTACTTTAGTCGACTCTTTGGATTAATAACGAAAACTTTTACGAAGAAATTAGTATTAATAAAATATTAGTTAAAATCGCAGGTGTCTTATAGTTTTGTCGCGGAATGTACCTGCCGTCAGAGGACGGAAGCTTACCTGCCGTCGGAACGGAAATCTCGGTAGCGGCAGTTTCGCCATTCGCTACGCTGAGCGCGACGCAGCCCTTCGACGATCCATCCGGGAAGGACAAGGCGATCGCGATCGCGACCGCGACGATCGTTCGGAGATCGTTCATCGTTCCGATTTAGGATTTCGGTTCAGAAACGCGCGACGAGCAAACGAATGCAGCGAACGAAGCGTGGCGGTATCGCCGATCGTTGCGAACTTGTCTTGGTCTTACCGATCGACGGCCCGGTTTTTCTACCCTCTTCCACCACCCCGGTTTCGTGCGGCGGGCGGGGTACAACATGATAGAAAACATTACACGGTACGAAACGGCACGGCGCGGCACGAAACGATACGCTGGAAACGACTCGCGTGGCTCGTCCTATCTGCGCATTTGTTCTTATCGATGCTAATTTGCGACCGCGTTCGCGATCGCGTTCGCATTCGTGATCGCATTCGCGCGGGCTAAATCGGTTGGATTTTCCTCAACTTTTTCACGCGTTCGCGTGCCGAATTCGGCGGACCCGTTCGACGCGTCGCGATCCTCTCGAGTTTTCATCTTCCGGTTCGTCCGGTTCGTTGATCGGGCGGCCATTAATGTAGTAAACGAGTTCAGATCTCAATCCGTGTGACGATTAAGCTGCAGTTACTAGCACTCCATTTTCCACATAACTGTTTACGTAGAACGCTGTATGTAATGTAGATCTAATGATCTTTGGGTATCATACAGATTACACTGTCAAAGGACGTGGTCAAGAGTTTCACAATCGAAATTACATCTACGCTTAGAGTTGTCAACAGAGTTGGGCGTTATTCGAACGAAATTTCACGAACGAAATTTTTATTGTCGTCGGGTTCCTACTTCAAAAGCGGCCCGCCGCTGGTTGCGCTTATTCTCGGCCTTTATTCTTATTCGCTGTCGTCATTTAGAATAACGAATAACGAATAAAAGTCCCGGGATTTATTCGTGACTAACGAATAACGAATAAAGCGTTATTCGTAAGCTACGAATAATTTCTCAGCGAATAAAATAATTATTCGTTATTCTAATAATATAATAATAATAATAATAATAATAATAATAATAATAAATCCCAGGATTTATTCGTTATTCGAAATAAAATTTGCCCGACTCTGCTTACTACAGCGCCCCACGTTTTTCGTTTTAAATCTTACAAGTATTTTCATAGCTATTCAAAATTTACAATCACAAATTTCCAGGACTATCTGTATGGGATTAGGAATCTGTACGGGGCTTGGAAAAATTGTTTTATACTTTTAAGTCCGTTTTCTTCCATATGCTTGTTTGCTGTCTGTGCGGCGTAGTTTCTATTCCTCGTCCTTCTATTCTATCCTAATGTAACTACAAAATATTTTATAATTGTACTTCAATTAAGAATTACATTGTAATTTAATTGAATGAATATCTGAATTATAAATTACAATATGACTGAATTACGATGTGATTCAATTATCTTGTAATTGTAATTCCTGGATTAATCCATTGTAATTCCGCACAACTCTGATTTCAGTACACGTTCAAAACCGCGGTCTCTACCGTACGCGTGTTGAAGCGGCCCCGTCGCGCGTCGTCTCGCCCGACCTTGCATTTCGACAAACAGTCGACATAACGTTTTCCGAAAATTCACTGCGAGCGAATCGGGTCGCGAATAATGTGCCGAGCTAATTGCGTACAGAAATGACAGCGACCGATAGCGACAGGTCCTTGGACGACTCGCTAACGAACGAGCCACTCGAACAATCGACCGGCATATATTCCCGGTCGACTCGATCGAGTTCGGAACCAAACGAAACGAAAAGTAAACCGTTTCGTCTCGCTGGCGATATGAATTATTCGCGCAGCCTGGACGAACGGTGTTTGCTCTGTACGGCAAATATTGGAAGAGATTTCGATGCAATGCCGCAACGATTCTTCTTCGCAAAAATCACGACAGCGATTGCTCGTGGTAGCGAGCCGCGATCGATTTCACGGTAGTAGGTTTGTTGTGTTTTCGTCGATTCCGGTCGGACTAGGCAACTATCGGGTTGGAGGAACACAGATTATCCGCGCGTTTCAGCAGAGATTGTAGACAACGCATCGCGAATCAGTTCCGCGTGGATCGCGGACGGGAACGCGACTGCAAATTACGAACTACGAAATACAAATTAGAAATGGCGAGTTCGTGGCGCGAGCGAGAGATATTCCCGTCGGACCGCGTCTTCCGATCGAGAATTCGCGGCAAGGCGTTCCTGTTGCTGTTGCTCGTGCTTCGCGTCTCGCAGGGGAGCACGGCTGACAGTTCCGAGTCGGAAGATTATCCTATTCTTATCAGACCACTGTTCGTCTACAAGAACTTGATCAAAGGCGTACACGACTACTTCAACAACACTTGCATCATACTTTTCCACGATTCGCCGGAGACGATAAGTGAGACGGAGCGCGGTCGCTGGTCGTCGACGCACAGTGTGGTATATTTCGTCGAAAAGCCGGAAAACAGTCTTCTAAATGTCTAAATTTTTTTGCGCGTGCCATGACATTTTTGATGTCCGACGTAGTTAAAGGTCTGTAGAATAAGTCCTTCAGTATTGTTTCTTTTTATTCGTACACCCGTGAAGTAGCATACTTCATTGAAATTCAAGAAACCGAGCACAGCGTCCGTTTATTGGAGATTTTCAAGTGTTTTAACAAAAAATTGTGTAAATTCTTCTTGCATTACTGATGTTTTTCAGGTAGGTGTACAGAGCGCTTTCGCACAGATTTCATTTTGTTATTGTCTAAATCAGGGCCTCGTTAAGTATTACAAATTAATTCGAGGGCCGCAATAAAAAGAAGCAGATTCGAAATAATGAAGAAACACATTTTTTTGGTTAACATTGCAGTTACGCATACAAAATAACACGTATAGTACAAACACAACAATATTACGAAAACACGTATGAAGTAGAAAAGTTGTTTTTTTTTCAAATTTACTTCATTTGAATAAAATTATTTCATTTTTTCGTTTCGAAGAAACTTGGCAACGGTTTTCGGTTAACGAAATTTTGAAAATTCGGTTGAATTTGTTGAGCAGTAATTATTTTCGAAATTAATCTTCAGTTTTTTTAACGTTGAAAATAGTGGGTCGCACATAGTATATGTGCTACCGACCATAGCTGAAATACGCCTGATCGCACATAACATATTTGGAAATCGATCGACGGATAAATAATTGTAGAAATCTGGGATCCCAACATCAATATATTTCTTGTTAGTTTCACACTGCATTTCGATCAGTTCCAGTCATACATTTTCAGCAACAGTTTCAAAGTTTTTGGTCGGGCCGCATAGTACTTGTCGACTAGGTCTAAATTAATTATCGTCTAAATAAAACTTTATTGACGATCTTTTTATACTGTTGAGTAACATCCGGTGCCCTTTCCGGTACCGTCACATTCGATAAAGGTTTGTGATCATAATACAAAAAGAATTGGTCGCAGATTTGCCCAGATCGAAGAGTTATAACTAGACTGCGGATGTTTAAATACGTTAAAATAGATTTTTCCGGCTTTTCGTCCAAATACCCCACTGCGCGATGGTTCGCATCGAACGAAACATGGTTTCAGGTTTGCGGGAGCTCGACGGACTGCTGTCCCTTCAGAGATACTTCAGCGGAACTTTGAGCATACGAACCTCGATCATGGATTTTCGCACGTTCAAGAACCGAGTACGTTGAAAAGCGACAGTTGTCTTCTCGGTTGGCGTACACCCGATCATTCGGAACTTTGATTTCAGCTGGGCGACACCTACAATTCCATCAAGAGGCCGTTGTTTGTTCTGCTGAACGATCTGGAGGAAATCAGAGAGCAATTTTCTCGGGTAAATTGCGCGAAACGAAACGGCTGCAACCAGGCGAATCGCGTCGTGTCTGGTCGGGCGAGTATCACGGTAAAAGGTTGATGACTCTCCGAAATTGAACAGGTCTCCCAGTGGATCACGATGGCGTATCCTACGTGGCTGCTGTTTCTGAGAAACGACACCAGATACGAGGATTTTCTGGCGGAGGTTCACGTACCGTTCGACTGCATTTTCATGATCGCTCAGCCGGACGATCAGGGGAACGGCGAGGTGATCAGAGACGTGTACCGCATCGGCAAAGAGGAGGATCTCAGATGGACGACGTTCGGCGAGTGGGACAAGGATCGAGGCTTCCACGGATCGCAACTGGGCCTCTACCAACGCAGACACGATCTCTATGGACGCAACATCAGGGTGGTCACTGTACAGGTGAGAGAGAAAATTCAATTTTTCGACTTTCAAATGTCAACAAACCTCTTTCTCTGAAATAAGAATCCTTTGAGATCTAGAAATTTAAAATATTAGATCTTTCAGATCACTTTCCGAGCAGATACAGTAAAGTCGCGATAGTTGTCAACGACCGGGTACGCGATAGTTGTCAGGTGCCAGCCACCAGTGTTGCCAGAGTGGCACCAAAACGGATATCATGTACTCTCCTCCTTTCCGCTTCCACTATCCCATTCCAGCACCATGCGCACCATCACCATCCATACGGTATGGGAAAGAAAGAGACACGGACAGTCGCCGTCGCCGATACATTACATGCTGTCCTTCTCTACGTTCGGCTTTCGATTGAACTCTCGGCCGGTCGGCGCGGTAGACGCAGTCATAAAGAAATAATGTCGGTATGCGTTAGTTGTCCGTGCAGGACACAGGCTGGTTGACAAGAATCACGGCTTTACTGTATAGCGTTCCAAGACCAAAACTACGAAATTCGAGTTACAATTGAATTCATTATAGGTTCTGCACTCCAAATTCTTTTACGCAAATTAATTTCACTTGCATACGTACAGAAACATGTTTGTGTTCATAGGATCCTCCGGTGTCGCGCGTTCTTCGGGACACGGCGAATCAGGTGGTGGGTATCGCGGGCTTTTTCGGCGAAGTGATCAATCTGCTGCAGGAAGGGATGAATTGCACGTGAGTGAGGCTCCAAGATTTCGTGGTTCCGAACTCCGATTCCGATTTGTCACGATTCGGTCCGCGGGTTTTTCTGCGGTGATTGATTCTCGGGCTCGCGATCTTCCGGCTCGCGATCCGTCGTTTTCCTCTTGCGACCGCGCTCACGAAGTTCTTTCAGCTGCCTGGCCGTCTCCTTACGGAAGTACTTCTCCTGATTGGCGGCGGACCTCTCCTCGAACGCGTCTCTTTTCCGACCGTCGCCGCTCCTTCGCTGTCTTTCGTAAAAGAACACACGAGCTGTGTGCCCATGGCTCCGAGTACCCGGGCCGTTGGGTCGCGCGAGCCTCGCTCCTAACCCGCGTAACATGTTCGGCGAGAACGCAGCCGTCGCGCGTCGCTTGCGGAAAACCGAAGACGATCGCGCTCTCGAGAATCGGCTCACTGTTTCCGCGGTTTCCGGTTGCAAATTCAGCTCGTGGCTCCCGCGATTCACACCTCGCCGTGCGACGCTCGGTAGTACGTCATCACGTTCAGCGATCCCCACTCCGCGCGCCAGCGCTCCCTACTCCGCTACGCGTTCCCACTCCGATTCATCCGCACTCCGTTTCAGTGATGCCGAAATCGTGGTACTGTGGTACTAAGCCGTGGTACGAGACCCCCCCACTATGACCTACCGTTGCCCCTACTGGCCTTCTCCAACTCGCTCGCGCGCTACACTCACCAACGTACCTCTCATATCCTAGGAGAGGTACGTTGGTGAGTGTAGCGCGCGAGCGAGTTGGAGAAGGCCAGTAGGGGCAACGGTAGGTCATAGTGGGGGGGTCTCGTACCACGGCTTAGTACCACAGTACCACGATTTCGGCATCACTGCTCCGTTTTCCGTTCATTCAGTTCCATTTCGGACCCCACCAAGAGACGTTGTCTCTCTCGGAGTTATCCCCCCATTCTATCTTGCGCTTCTATATATCTTACTATTTCATATCAGTATTACTATATCTTGCGTTGCATTTAAAGAAGACTAAAAAGTAGAAAATAATGTGGTACCACCAAGCGTTTATTTCCGCTGTCGATACAACGCTGTGCTGTGGTATTATAGGAGGAAAATGGCATCAAACGAAAGTTTGCTTCCCCTTGCTCTATTATTAAAAAAGAGGAGGAGAAGGAATCGGAAAATGCATATACATACATCCAGTATCGCCAGATGAGGGGAATCACGGTGAGATGATGTACCTCCTCTCTGATGAGCAGACCAGTCCACGGCACGGGCACCGTGGTCTACGGTCTTATTGTTAGTGGGGGACATTGGAGTATGCGCATGGTGCTGGAATGGGATAGTGGAAGGGGAGAAGGAGAGGGGAAATGAAGCCGGTTTCTACCTGATCTGGCGACACTGATACCGACCCGAAAGAGAGATCAGATTACTCAGTTCGGGGGGGGGGGTATTCTTGGTCGCATTTATCGTAAAGAAATTGTTGGGTCTAGAGGTTGCGAATTGTTGGGCCACGCAACCCTTCAATAGCAGACAATAATTGCAGATTCACCTACATGGAGGCAGGCTCGTGGGGGGTGCGACTGCCGAACGGCACGTGGACCGGTTCCATTAAGATGTTGATGGAGGACAAAGCGGACCTCGCAGCCACCGAGTTGATGATGACATCCGACAGGTTGGACGCCGTGAAATTCACCACCCCTGTTTATTCGACGAAGTGAGTAGACGCGCGGCTTCTACGAGACACGGAAGAGATAAGATGTGCGCGTTTTTCCATTCCCGTGTTCAGATGTCGCGTGTACATCAAGAAGCCGGACACAATGGCGGTCAAGTGGAACGCGTACTTGGCGCCGTTTGCGTTGAACACGTGGAACGCGATCGCGATGACGATCTTGGTTGTGGGACTAGCGATAGTCACGATCGACGCGTTCTCGCCGTCGGAAACTTCGTCGACGATGCCGCGATCCACGCTCTCCGAGGCGTTGTTTTGCGTTTTTGGCGCACTTTGCGGTCAAGGTGCGTACCCCTCGCGTTTTCGATCACGAACTGAATGGAACGGCGAGGCGAGGCGACGCAAGGTATGCTCGTCGTCTGATTTGTGAAATCGGCAGGCATGGAGCCGTCGTCGTTGGATCCGACACGATTGGCACAGCTGAGCATTCACTTGACTGCGGTGGTCGTGCTGGCAGCTTACTCGGCCGCGCTGATCAGCTTCCTCGCGGTGAAGACGTTCTTGATGCCGTTTACCACGATGGAGGGCATGCTGGAGGACGGCAGCTATCGGTTCGCCGTGGTTGGCGATTCGGCCGACTACAGCTTTTTCCAGGTATGTTTTGCAGGTTCTCCACTCCAAATTCACGCTTTTCCAAGCCAAATACACGCGTTGATTTTGCAGATCGATTTTATCCTTTTGTACATCAATTTCATCATTTTGTACATCGATTTCATCCTTTTGTACATCGATTTCATCCTTTTGTACATTAATTTCATCCTTTTGTACATCAATTTCATCCTTTTGTACATCAATTTCATCCTTTTGTACATCAATTTCATCCTTTTGTACATCGATTTCATCCTTTTGTACATAAACTTCATCCTTTTGTATTTACATCAATTTCAAATTTCATCCTTTTGTACATCAATTTCATTCCTTTTGTATTTACATCAATTTCATCCTTTTTTACATCAATTTCACCCTTTCATAAGTCAAATTCAACCTTTTGCAAATCAATTTCTATTTATTACCACGCTTATATTAGCTTGCCGAGTTGTCGATGTTGTCATTGTCGGGAATCCCGTATATTCTCGGGAATCCCGGATATTTTACGGGAATCTCGAGCATTTTCGGGAATCTCGCACACCCCTAGCTTCAATAAATACATGCGTACTATCATTTTTAAAAATCAATCAGCACGGTGAATATACATATCTAAGTTATCATCTCCGATCCATTCTCCGGTTCAACTTCACTCTACACGATCCGATCACGCGACAGAACACCACCGACCGTATACTCGCGATCATGTTCGACGAGTTGCTGGCCAGCGAGACCGATCTGCCGGTCAACTATTTGGACGGACTGCAGCGTGTCTGTCGAGAGAGCAAATACGCGTTCATGACGTTGGATAATATGGCGAGCGTGCTTCAAGAAGTGGTGGAATGCCCGCTGGAACCACTCGACACGATGGTGCAGACGACCGTGGCGATGGCGGTACCGAGTCAGAGCCCTTATCGTGGCATCATCGATACCAAGTGAGTGATCGAACGGGATCTTCGAAAATCCAAATGCTCATTGCTATCTCGTCTTTGTCGAATTCCAAGTATTTTGGTGCTACGAGACAGCGGGATTCTTCAAAGGTTGCTGAAAGCTGAGTGGGCCACACACTCGAGCAAGGTAATATTATTCGTCGAGAGTTTGTTTCAGAGTTGTGTTGAATTATTAGGCGTGCAAATAAGTTCTTTCCTCTATTTTTCCAAAGATTGTATTACACTCCGCGATAAAACTATAAGACAGTAGCTTTTCGTCAGACGATCTTATACTCTAATCGCAGTCACAGAGTTAGAAGTAATTGTGTACTTAAAATTAAACATTTGTAATTTTGTTCTTATACATAATTATTAGACGTCATTTACTAAACTAATTCTTCTAGCCTTACAGAGAAATTCAAGTCGTTTGGTCCATTCATATAAAAGTTATTCTGATTTAAAGTTTCATAGTAATCGGTTGATGTAGAAAAAAAACGATAGGCATTGAAAGATGTAACAATCCTTAAAATTACTGTAGCTGGAGGCCGAAAATCGTGAAAAACTGCTATTTTTACCATCTTTAAACGTTCGTAGCTCATTACAACGCCGACCGATTTTGATGAAATCGTTTTACGAAACGTGTTTTCTAAATTTTCCATATAAGCCCACACGAAAAAGTTGAAAAATACAACTGTTAGTATTTTCTCTGCAATTCCGACAACTTGCAGATTTTTTCAAAAATTCTTCTCACGTTGTGTAGCGAACCAATTGTTCTAACTTCTCCAAAAATTTCAAGTCGTATATTCCACTATGAAAAAAGTTAGGGTGTTTTTAAGAGTGTCCGAATATTAGTAGGAGTCACTGTATGTGTAAATTATAACTAAACATAGGATCGTAAGCTTTGTACCTCAAAGTGACATACAATGAACGTGTCAACTGTAATAGTATTTCTAGATCAAAACGCAGTGTAACATTTCCATTCTAAAATCGGACATTTCATATGCAACAACCTGATACAATTTATTTAAATTGGCACAACTCTGATTGGTTTCGTTCGCGTGTCTGGCTCCGGTTCTAATCGGAAGCTTGTTCGGTTCCAGTCGAAAAGCGGATGGACGTCGGTGGAGCTGGAAGACGCGATGCCGCTGTTGATCTTCCTGGCTGTCGCTGTTTTCATCACATGGCTGACGTTGTTCGCCGAGTTGCTGATCTATTCGCGACGCAGAGATTCGAACCCGATTTCGGAAACGGTTCCTCGCGCCTCTGTCGAGCCGAGCATAGATCGTTCGCGCCCCGCGATTGCTCAGCAATCTAATTGGGCGCGATTGCCGCCGTTCGGCCGACGACGATCAGTTGCGCATCGCCGCGTCGTCGCCCGAAAGTAAACATGCCGACAAGTTTTGTCGCGCGTCCGGACAAGCGGTTGTCTCTTCGAGTTATGCGGACAGAACATTGAAGGTGAGCGAATCCACAGTGCTAAACGATTGCGAGTTCGAATAGAGTTGTGCGGCTGTAACGACGGGGAAATGGCGCCTGGTCCGCGTAACGCTTTCGCGGCGAAAGTTTCGGGTTCGTCGACGGGGAAAGAAAATCAGCTACATCCCGCGACTACGACTGCGACCACGACAGTGAAAAAGTGCAAGAAACTAGCTCTTCGAAGACACGGTTCTTTATCGTCAAACGATGAACGAAGAGCAGGGTTGGCGGGATCGACCGGGCGGCAGGGACTCGCCATCGCCGAGACCCTCTCGTCGAAGAAAACGTCGTTTCAGGTTCATTGCGACGACAAAAATGAGCTGCAACTGAAGCATCAACCGCGAGCGCGACCGCGCCGCGGTTCCGCCGCGTCTTCCATACCGCTTGCTTCTTTGCGAGTCCAAGGACACGAAAACATACAGGTATGGCGATCTCTGTTCCGAACTATGCAGAATCCACTCGTTTACTTTATTTTCGGCGTTCCAGCCTGCTGCGGGAATCGAAGAGACGGGCGACAGAACTTCGCGAAAACGGTTGCCGGAAGACCGATCACGAAAAAATGAGAACCTGTTGCCATCGAAGATTCCCCGCCGCGTCAGGTAAGGTGACACCTCTCTGTAACCGACTCTGGAACGATCTTAATTTGGTGTTGCTCGCAGATCGACCTCCACCGGATTGGTTCAACAGAGATCTCGGTCGTGCTACAATGAGAACGCGTTGCCGCGGCGGGCGATTTCGGCCACCCGTCTATCGTCCAGAGCCGTCGAGAGGACCAGGGCAGCAAAATGTGCGGCGCTCACACATCGTACGTACAGGGTGGAACCATCGGAACGCGTTGTTACACCGACTACGGTTCAAGAAAACAGGTACGTTCGAGTTTGACAGATCCGTGGCGACGAATCGTTGATACTTTCTCTTTCGCTTTAGGTTCAGGAGGACGGTCGACTCAAACGACTTGCGACCGTGGCTTAGGAAAGGCCATCGTCGGAACGATTCGCCGTCGACATCGGCGAGCGCTCATTCGCCGTCGACACCGGCGTGCGCTCATTCGCCGAAGACGTTCGCCGTCGATCTTTGCAAGACACCGGAACAGCAGGCTTCCGTCGGAGCGTCCGAGGCACGGCCTACCTCGATCCGCGCCGAGTTATTCTGGAACACAGCGTACCACGCGGATTTGTTGATCATTGAGCGCGAAAAGGAGGAACGAGAGCCCCGATTGTCGACCAATTTCCTCAGAGAGCATGTGAACGCCGATCAGAGGACACTCATTGTTATGTTTCTTTTGCATTTAGGAGTAAGCGATTCTCGATTTTTGTTTTTGGCATGCGCGATTTTTGTTTTTGATTGTTCACCCGCGCGGACACGTGTCAACGAATACGAAGACGCTAAGAGCCCGTTCAAGCACGGCGGAAACGCGCGCGTTTTCAACCGTCTTCGTATTCGTTCACACGTGTTGGCGCGATCCAACCATCGAAAGCAAAACACGCACGGTTTCCGCCGCGTCTGAACGGGCTCTAGCAAACTAGGAGTGTAGCAAACTAGGAGTCTATAGCAAATTAGGAGTCTAGCAAATTACGAGTTTAGCAAACTAGGAGTCTAACACTATAGGAGTCTAGCACAATAGGAGTCTAGCAAACTAGGAGTCTAGCAAACTATGAGTCTAGCAATCCAGGAGTCTAGCAAACTAGGAATTTAGCACGTTAGGAGTCTAGCAAACTAGGAGTCTAAAACTAGGAGTCTAGCAAACTATGAGTCTAGCAATCCAGGAGTCTAGCAAACTAGGAATTTAGCACGTTAGGAGTCTAGCAAACTAGGAGTCTAAAACTAGGAGTCTAGCAAACTAGGAGTTTAGCGCATTAGGAGTCTAGCAAACTGGGAGTCTAAAACTAGGAGTCTAGCAAACTATGAGTCTAGCAATCCAGGAGTCTAGCAAACTAGGAGTTTAGCACATTAGGAGTCTAGCAAACTAGGAGTCTAGCAATCCAGGAGTTTAGCAAACTAGGAGTCTAGCAAACCAGGAGTCTAGCAAACTAGGAGTCCAGCACAATAGGAGTCTAGCAAACTAAGACGAGAGATAAGAGTCCGTTCAGACACCGCGCGATTTGTGTTTTCAATGGTTCGATCGCGCGGATCTTATTTACATTAGCGTCTTTCACACGTCTCCGCGCGATCCAACAATCAACAGCAAAAAACGCACGGTCTCCGCCGCGTCTGAACGGGCTCTAACTGGCTCTAACAGCGCGATTGTTCGCAGACGCACAACAGATACCCATCGCATATAATCTATCGAGCGGTGAAGCTGTTCGACGCGGCGATCGACAAGTTACAAGTGAGCACGGTTTTTATACAGTTGGCAGCGTTGGCCACCATGTGGATCGCTCTGAAAGCGCTCGGAAAATATGATGATATACCCACGGTAAGCGAGCTGGGTTCGTGACTGCGATCAGCGCGATTTTTGTATTTCCGCGTTTTCGGTTCCAGGCTACGGAGATGATTAGCCTGGCCAAGGACCTTTACGCTGGACGGGAGGACCTGCTGATCGGTTACGAGAGAAAAATCCTGCGGGTATTGAATTTCAACGTCACCTTCGCCGACGTGCACTCTCTTTTCGCGTACCATTTGATCAACTGCAGGTATAGCGCGGACCTCTCGGAGGGCAGGTTCGCGTTCGTTTATCGAGCGGGTGGTTACGTGGTAAGCTGACGCACGATACGAAAACTCTACTTGTCTGAAATACCGCGAGCTCGACCGAACGTATTTTACTAGGTTTTTATGTTTTTTAGATTGACGTGACCCTGCTGGACGAAAAATTTTGTCGGATGTCCGCGAGTGTGGTTGCCATTACAGCGGCCGAGCTGGTTCTCGGCCTCATCGTGGACACCGAGCTGGCTTGCGCTGCGGGTCGTACCACCGACGTTCAACCGCGATGGCTATATTGGAGAGGATTGCTGTGCGGGGCTGGCGCAACCGTCGGCTCTCGCTTTACCTACAGGTTAGTGCCAGCTCGTTCTCGTGTTTGCCTTAAACCGGCTTTGTTCTTGTCTTATTGGAAGCGAAAGCGACGGTGTTGTGACGACGGGGAACAGGTTTCAGGACGAGGAGATCGACCGATGCCGAGTCATGATGCTGCGTTGCATTCTACTGTCTGGGGAGCAGAACACCAAATTCACGGTGGTGTGGAAAAAGTACAATCGCAGCAGATTCGGTCGGATAGCCACACGTCTTCTCGAGCTAGCAGGCATGCTGACGTTCCACGAGTCGATCGAATTTTGAAAAGGATCGCGCTGGAGGATTCGCGATCTCGTTGTCTTTTACAGATTTACTGTTTTTATAGTTTTTTACACAATTTTAACGAATAAAAAGAAAGTCAGTTTTCTCGTGTTCAGATGCGTCGTTTATTTTGCATTTCCGCCGCGATTGCGCTCGTTCGCGCTCGTTACAGCCGTTCGTTCGTCCGTCAAGCGGTGCCGTACGCTTGCTGAGTGTTCTGCCATTCGTTCCACTTGTCCCAGGACTTGTCCACGGAGACCAGACCCTGCGCGTCGTCCTGAAACCGAAAAGATTCGCGTCGCTTAAATTGATCGCGCAGAGGAAACTCGAGAAACGGTTCGCGCGGTCTCGTACCTTGAACAACGAGTTGACCACGCCTCCCCATGCGCCGAACAGATTCAAAAGATCCGGTCTCTTCGAGTAGAGAGTGCTAGCGGCCAACGTTCCGTGCGTCAACTCCTCGAGAGCGTTTGCGTCTTTGTCGGCGGAACTGACGATAACCCGCGGTGGTTCTATGCCCAAGTTGCATCGCGACCATTCGTCGATGGGTGCGCGTCCACCTTGAGGACACAGCAGTTCAAAGTCCGTGCTCTTGGATCCTCCTTGTCGGCCGACGTCCAGCTCCTCGTTCTTCTCTTTCTTATCCTCGTCTGCAAACAGGAAACGAAGACACGATGGCGGTCGCGTTCTGCGCGCGCGCGCGATACGCTACGAATTCATACATTCTACTGGTTTTACTCACCGATCTGCGACAGCGCCGTTAACGATAGGAACGCCACGTCTCCTTTGTCAGCCGTCAAACATCTGAAACGAGACGCGCGATTCGAGTAGGTGTACTCTTTTATTTTTATATGTATACATATTTATACGTCTCGTGACCGAACACTAACTAGACTGCGAACGTTTATGTAATTTTTCATTTTCGCAGGCGCGAATTATAAATCGAAACATGGTAAAATCTTATTTTTACTACTCCT
The DNA here is from genome assembly GCF_051020765.1 of Lasioglossum baleicum. Lineage (NCBI taxonomy): Eukaryota > Metazoa > Arthropoda > Insecta > Hymenoptera > Halictidae > Lasioglossum > Lasioglossum baleicum. The sequence goes on along the minus strand of NC_134943.1, from coordinate 10,575,047 downwards.
GCGGTTGTAAGATAAATAAAAATTGTACTATATTCTCTGGAATTTCATGTTTCAGCATTTCTGTTCGGGATTCAAATTGTGGGATTTGCCGGCCGTTGCGGCAACCGTCGAGCGACGTTCGCAAAAGTCTTAGAATTTACGGTTTGCGATTCATTTAAATCGCAGATCCTTACGATTTTTGCTATTTTCAATCAATCATATTTCGTAACATCCTTGATCGATTTTGATGAAACTTTGTACAAGTATATAACTTGCTTAGACCTACCGAAGGCGCCTTCTAAATTTTCATTACAGGTACAGATAAAAAATTAAAAAATCGTGACCTTTACTATTTCCTTCGCAGTTGTGACCAATAACAATTTTTTAAAAAAATTATTGACACATTAGCTAGTAAATTAATCCTTCTAACGTCTGAAAAGAAACTGAAGCTGTTGGGGGTCCAATTTTGAAAAAGTAATTCGTTTTTTTAATGTGTACGAATTAGGGATGTATGTGATCCTGGTCGGGACGGGAATTTCTCGCGGGATCGAGACGGAATCCCGGTCTTTCGGAATCCCCGAAAATATCTGTGATTCCCGACATTTTGAAGGTTCTGCATACTTCCAATAATTACAAGTATCCGAAAGTCATTGTGTTCTCGAAGATTACATATCTTATTAGCCGGGAATGTTCATGTTACTAATCTCGTAGAAAGTAATTGCGAATAATGACACTTACGGGAATCCCAAATATTATTCTATATCTCGAAAATTCTCGGGAATCTCGGATATTTTCGGGAATCCCGGATATTTTACGGGAATCTCGAACATTTCCGGAAATCTCTCCTCACACCCCTAGTACGAATACTTTGTACACCGACTGTAAATGCATAAAGATCCGTATTCTAACTAACAACAAAACTCACGCGATGGCTCCGGCTCCGCCTCTGAAAGTTTCGGCCGCGGTCGGCGAGCACTTGGTCGCGTCTCGCACTCGATCGTCACCGGCTGCGAGGCTTCCAACGCACTGCTGGCACAGTTTCGAGTTGGTTGGTGCGCCTGGTGCGCAGGATCCCGCGAAGAAGTTGGCCGCCTCGTCCTCGGAATTGATCAAGCCCTTTTCTTTGAGCACGTGGATCGGAGCCGTCCAGCCGGCGAAGCTGTCTTTATATCCGCTGTGGCAGGAGCGTTTACCACGCAGATCGGCTGAAACGCGAGAAAGAGTTCAAGAGGATCATGATCGAATCGACGGCGATTCGATCCAGTCGAAGAGAACGCCAGGTTGGCTCACCTAATGCGTTGATCGAGGAAGATTTCTTCACCACAGCGACCGCCGGTCTCTCGCTCAGCTTGGTGGATCCTGTTCCGTAGGATTCCGCGACGATCGGTGCCACATGGAAATCTCGGATCGCCCGAAGCACCGAGCCTCCCTCAAGAACCACCAGATCCGTTTTGCCCTCCTTCAGAGCGTTCAAGCAAGAGTCCTGATCCGTTCCCAACTTCGCGCACTCCAATTTCGGCCGGACGTCCCTGTCGGAGACGCGTTCAACGTAGAGCAGGGGTGGGCACATTTGTCGCAATTGAGACAAAACCGTTCCCACCGTCTCCGTACTCACTGACCCTTTCCAGTTAGCGCTGTTACGGTGGGGCAACGAAGACACGAAACACTAGCGAACGCGACGAAGGTGCGTTCTGCACGGAAGAAATGCTGGTGGGGGAAGCAAGCGATTGAGGGACCCCAACGGTGCACAGCAAGGTGGGCACGGTAGGGGCCTATGGCCCATCAAACTCCTGGTTCCCCCACCATGCTTTCTTGTATGCAGCGCGCTTCTTTCTTCAAGGTAAAGATGGATACTGGTGGGGGACGTTGAGTGCTATGGTGGGGACGGTCTTGCCACAATTGAGACAAAAATAACTACCCCTGACGTAGAGGTTTGTCCGGATAAATCTGCATACTCTCAGTCAAAGTTGGGCAATAATCAACTAATATTTAAAAATGACTAATTGCCTTTTTGAATGTTAGTCATAGCAAACTAGTCATTAGTCAAAACTTTTTGTTTAGTTAGTGATAACTATATGGCAAATAGTTAGTCACAGCTCTAGGTAATCGTTAGCTATTGCTTATTATCAGACTGCGGATCTTTATGCAAACTAAATCGAATGTTATTTCTTCCGTTAATGATTTTAATAGAGGAGAGATCGTATATTGACATCTTGAATTTTTTAAATCTTCCAACAATTTTGAATTTCATCTATTCAATTTTGCTATAAATGCATAAAGATCCGCAGTCTACTTATTAGTTAATTAGTAGTTGATGATCAGTTATCAATCTTTAGTCATCAGTCACTATTGTGCGATTAACATACATTAATATTATTAATTAATTATCACTAGACTGCGGATTTTTCTGCAAAATAAAAATTGTCTGTATCATTTGCGAAAGATTGGAGTCAGATGGACGTTTAATTCTTATTTTAAGAATCTTAACAAGCTGACAATACTAGATTGGCATTATTAGATCATTCTAATTTATTCACTGTTTTAAATGGCACCCACTCATTTTTGTGATAAATGCATAAAACCCGCAGTCTAGTTATCACTCACTAATCAAAAAGTCTAATGACTATTTTGCTATTGCTGCGATTAACATTCAAGAAGACTGTTAGTCATTTTTAAATATTAGTTGATTATTGCCCAACTGTGCTCGCAGTGCCTCACAAGAAGTCTCCTGGCAGGAATACGAAAGGAATGCGGCAGCAAGCCGTCCGATTAGGTCATTCCACTGGCACTTTCGGTTATAGCAGAATTATTGGCTGAAGTGTGTAACGTAACGGCCTCACCATTGGCTTCTTGTGAGGTACGGAGAGTAAGTACCTAGAAAATTGAAGTTCGCGTACCTGGAGAACGCGGCTCGACCGAAAGACCGACACTTGTCCAGCGCGCTTTCGGTCCAGACGCACCAGCGGGCGATCTTGCCCACGGCACCGGAGTTTCTTTCGATCACGTCCAGGTACTTGGAGTTCTTGAGATGGTCCTCGGGAAGAATTGGCGGCGCGGCAACGGCCACGGTCTTCTTGTCCAACAGCATGATGTCTTTCCACCAATCGGCCTTCTCCTCTTCTCCCAGTTTGCCGAGATCGGTCAGTTCCTGCGAACGCGGACGGCAGAGTTGGGCAAAATGTAATCTCAATTACAATTACAATTATTTACCAATTACTGTAATTTGATATTGCAGAAATTCAATTACAATTACATGTACATGTAAGTCTAACAAGTACTTCGGTGTAATTATTCTTTTAAACCATTAATTTTTATGTTTTGGACCATTTAACCGTTTTCTTATTGTAATTGTAGTCCACTTTTGCACATGTAATTGAAGATGTTATTAAATACACATGTAATTAATTACTGTCTTACTGATAAACGGGAGAATAAACGTACCTGCTGCAACGCTCCGACGTTACCACCTTCGGCTGCTTCGCCGTTGGTCATGTATCCTTGCCAAGGCCTGGCCGCCCAGGTGCACGGTTTCGTCTTGGCGTCGATCGGCACTTTGCTACCGTCCGGACAGAAGTACCGGAATTCGTCGGGGTTCTCCGACGTGGGTACTGCAGGAGTCACGCCAACCGGCAACCCGAAGAATCGTTTCACGTAGATCACCTTGGTCCAGGCGACATCGCCGCCGTTGTGGGCGAGACAGCGCAACGCGCCCTCGTAGCCAGAATAAATGTCCGGGTAGTCGCAAATCTCCGGTTTCTCGCAGAGAGCGCACATGTTCGAGTACGTTTCCTCTGCGGAATAGAAACAACGAGAGTTACGAGGGGAAAGAGGATCACGGACGATCGCAACTTACTCAGTCGTCGATTGATCGCTGGATCCGGCGACCACGTGCCCACCAAGCAACCTTTCGAGAAGAGCGAGCTAAAGGCGCGCAGCTCGTTCTCGCGCGCTGAATAGTGCGGGTCGTGAACATTCTGCAGGACTCCCATTGCAGTCAGTTTGGTGATCGGTATTTTGTAGCCGACGTTGCGGCCCACCCCCGTGTGGCAGGACTTTAAACCGCGCAACCCTTGCACGTTGCTTATGTCCAAATCCTTGTGTATCACCGCCACGGCTTCGTACCGGTAGATCGCTTCCGGCTCCTCTTTCGTTCTCACCTGCGAATCGAACGATTAGGGGGATACCATCTAACACCGTGGAAGCTTTAGGCTCTTTGGTCGGTTCGGAAGAGAGAGAGAGAGAGAGAGCTCACCTGTTCGACGACGCTGTAGCCGGCGCTCGAGGCAAGAGCGTTGTTCTTCGCTGCCAAATACATGTCTTCCGGGTCGACGGCCACCACATCGGCTTGCTTCTTGCCGACCTTCTCGATGCACGCGTATCGGTCGCGACCGGAAATGCAAGAGATCGGGATACCCTTCACGGCCGAGTCTTCGATCATTTCCTTGCATTCCTTCCAATAGATCTCGGGCACGCAGATCGTGACTGAACGAGACAGACGTCGAGAAATTAGGCGGCGATATATCGCGAGTTGATTATAATCAGCATTACAACGATCTATTAGGTTGTTGCATACGAAATATCCGATTTTTAGCAGTGACATTAAACAAATCGTTCCATGCCAAATCGGACACTTTTTGCAGGCACCATTGTCGATTTTGTTCTAAATGAAATATGTTGTAGTCCATGTGAAATTAGGGTGGGGGCGGGGGGAGTTTAAGTCATCATTTTGCCGGTTCCGAATTTTTTTTAGAAATGGCAGACCTTCAAAGTTTTCAATTTTTGCCCATTTTGGCGAAAACGGGCATTACTTACGAATTCTCGGGAATTCTCGAGAACTGTTTGTCCGATTGAGCTACATTCTTTTTTATTTTATCTCTGGAACTGTTTGTCCGATTGAGCTACATCCTTTTCTGTTTTATTCGGAAAGGATTGGGCTATTACAAAGTAATTTTTTCAACCTCGACAATCAACTTTATAATGTCGAAAAAATTTAAACAAATTCTTTCTTTACGTTTTCTTCGATGATGGACCAGAATGATTTAAATTTTGAAAAAATATGGTTATATTCCTTGAAGTTTCCCCTTTAAAATGAACTGGTGATGGACGCCGTGTACCCCCGTATCAGATGCAGGCGAGTCGAGCGCACCGCTATTATGGTCCGTTGTGTTTACTTTACTTAATTATGTAACGTCTTACAATTGGTACACACGACAGTAATGGTATTTTAGACTTATTTAAACTGAAATATCTCCTGAACTACTAACTTTTTGACATACATAGGCTAGTACTTTTTTATAGCGAATGTCCAGCTGCATCGATTGATGTATTAAAAAATACCTCATTCCATTAAAGAAAACGAAGTTGACCTTCATATGTTCTTTACGCGTCCATCTACAAAAGAGCTACTAACATCAGATTAATGCCCCCTCGAAACCAAGCAAGTTCCATCTAATGCATTTCTTCCTAACACCAATATCAGCCAAGTTATTCAGGTGGCCTGTTTTTCGCGTCTCACCCTGTATATAACTTACTTAGATGTACAAAATATGTACATGTTTTAAATTTTCATTACAGGCACAGATAGAAAATTTAAAAATCGTGGTCTTTACTGTTCCCTTCGTAATTGCTACCAATAACAATTACAAAAAAAATTATTTACACATTAGCTAGTAAACTAACCCTTCTAACGTCTAAAAAAAAACTCGAGCTGCTGAGTCCAATTTTGACAAATTTATTCGTTTTTAAAAGGTGGACGAATACTTTGTACACCGACTCTAATTAGGTTCTTCGCAAACGGACCATAATTCACTGTATTTTCTACCGATCTCGGAATTCTACTTACAGACTTTTCCAGCCGGTGTGGTGCCATCGGCCATGGCGAAGTCGCCGAGAAGCGCGACGATCGTCAAGGCGACGACCGTGCCGCCAATATCTCGCCTCATCGTCGTTTCGGGAGTTTTGCGCTCGAACGGTTCAAAAGGCGGACTTTGATAACGCGAAATCGGATACGAATGCGAACGAAGCGGCAAGATGCGATCGCGGATCGAGACTACAGTTGCCTCGTTGGTTCGCGATCCGTGCAACACTACCGGCGAGACTCGACGACAGCCTCCTTATATACATATAGCAGCGACAACTAGTTGTCGGTCTCGACGCGTTTACCTGCGGAGTGAGACGCGGACGCGGCGGTTGACGACGGAGAGATCTCGAAGGAGAACAGTTTTGACCTCGTCGAGATTATCGCGCATCTCTTCTTTTTTTGTATCGTTCGTTCGAACACAACCTCTCGATTCGTTCCTTTCGAAATGCACCTCCCCGCCGAGACTTCTTTGTCGCCCCTCTTCCGCGATCTACGATTATTTTGCCGCCTAGAAGGTAGCCCCTCGCTTGTCGCTAGGGATGGGATCAAGTACCTCGCAAACAGGTTCGAACTTTGATTGATCGAATTCGAACTCTCTATAAGCATCAGAAAAATGCAACTGCTCTTTTTTTTAAGATGAAAACGTACATTTTTGACTGCACCAATCGATGCAGTTTTTGTTGTGCTCTACATAAAAGTACTAACGTACAGTCACTGACAATTTAAAGTGGACACCCTTAAAAATCGCATAACTTTTTAGAAATCGGACCAGAGGACTTGAATTTTTTTAAGCTGTTAGACCGGCTAGTTCGCTAGAGAATAAGTAAACAAAAATTTAATACGATTGCAATTGGTAGGAATTATACAAAATTTTTAAAAATGATGTTTTGTCAACTTTTTTATCTGGACCTGTAACGATAATTTAAAAAATGCGTTTTATAGATTTCGGCAACTTATATGCATACTGAAAGTTTTATCGAAATCGGTCTACATTGCAATGAGCTAGATACGTTTGAAAAAGGGAGCTTAAGGGTGAAAGTCGCAGATTTATGTAGCTCATTGCAATGTAGACCGATTTCGATGAAATTTTCATCGAAAAATCTATAAAACGCATTTTTTAAATTATCGTTACAGGCCCAGATAAAAAAGTTGACGAAACATCATTTTTAAAAATTTTGTATAATTTCTACCAATTGCAATCGTATTAAATTTTTGTTTACTTATACTCTAGCGAACTAGCCGGTCTAACATCTTTAAAAAATTCACGTCCTTTGGTCCAATTTCTAAAAAGTTATGCGATTTTTAAGGGTGTCCACTTTAAATTGTCAGTGACTGTACTTATGCCCTAAACTTATTCGGTACCTACGTTATGTTCCATTATAAATCAGAGAACTTTCAGCTTCGACAACTTCCTAAGGAATAAGTTTAGGGCATAGGTATGTTAGTACTTTTATGTAGAGCATAACAAACTGCATCGATTGGTGCAATCAAAAATGTAGGTTTCCATTTTTAAAAAAAAGTGCAGTTGCATATTTCTGATGCACCGATGCACAAAAGTGCATAAAATTAGTTGCGTAGTATGCACCATCTGATGCCATTCAACTTTTTCTTATAACATTTTCCTCTATTTCCGACCGTTTAGGAGGTACAGCTTGTTTCAGTTGCGTGGGACACCCTGTATAACTTACTTATTGTTAGACCTACCAAAGAGGCGCCTTCTAAATTTTCATTACAGGTACAGATAAAAAATTAAAAAATCGTGATCTTCACTATTTCCTTCGCAATTGCGACCAACAACAATTTAAAAAAAAATTATCTACACATTAGCTAGTAAACTAATCCTTCTAACGTCTGAAAAGAAACTCAAGCTGTTGGGGGTCCAATTTTGAGAAAGTAATTCGTTTTTTTAATGTGTACGAATACTTTGTACACCGACTGTACATATCTGAATTGTGCTAGCGTAGCAGAAATATGTTTACTAGACTGCGGATCTTTATGCAAAATACAAATGTTCTACACCGATTGCAAGAAATAAAAATCTAAATTGAAGGTTACTTCGCCCCGTAATGATCTTAATATAGAGGACAAATTATATATTGATATCTTCAATTTTATTTTTTAATTTTTCAACAACTTCGACTTCCATATACACAATTTTGCTATAAATGCATAAAGATCCGCAATCTAACGATTACATATGCTGTTTGGAAAACATGTCCAAGACTATTACTCACCACAACTTCTTTATTTATTATCTTTTTAAAGCAACGCTGCAGCACAATCTTAGCACAACCTAGCACGACTTCTAGGAGGGGATTATTTTTACGATTTCGCGTCGCGTCGCGTGAACCCCCGTGGATCTGTGAGGCACGTCTCGTGGTTGCTCATTGGTCGAGACGGGATGCTCGAAACGCGGGACGCGTGCAAACGATCCGCGTAATTCCCCGGTGTCAAGGTCGTTATACTCTCGGCGCAGCTATGAGATGCGCGGATATCGAGGCGAGGTGAGTTGACCCGAGACCTTGTGTAGGACCCGAGTAAACACGAAAACAAACTTCGGTAACGGCGATAATCTTTCACCTTGTATAACTCGCAGCGATATTTATCGCGAGTTTGTGGGCGTTGCCAGTCCCGCGGAAGAGGAAAGTGAGCGCGCGTCGCGGAAAATCCATAGCCGATGGAATTCGCGATGCTAGCCGAGGAAAATTCCTGAGGAAGATCGAGAACATATACATAAAACGACGAGCGAACGGATGAAGCTTGGATACACAGCGTGCGTACCGAGTGTAGCGGCTATCGCGCTCACATTTTCAGTCTCAGGGTAGGGTAAGTCCTCAGCTTGGAAATTTCTAGGTGATTCTCGAGAGTCGTCAGTTCCTCAAAATTGCTTCGGACCGCTCGCGCGAGGCTGGCTTTTCTCGCGATCGCGCGCATCTTTCTCTCGCGAAAACCGGCAGTTTTTACGCGAAGAGGGTCTCGGGTGATCGCCGCCGCCATGCGATCCGTCTCAGCCTCGGTCTTCTGGATTCGATGCTTCAGTTTCGAGTTTCTCCTTCGCCAGGATCCCGCCTCGTCCGATATCCGCTGCGAACTTCTCCTCTCTTCCCTCACCGTATCCTCCAGCTCCCGAATCGAGAGTTTGGTCGAGGAACACTCCGCGAGCTCGCTGAGATTCTTCGCGCAAACGAATCCTCGGCCGTCCAGTTTCCTCGCCTGTAAAACGAGAATGCTCGTTGAACGGCGGACGCAAGTACCAAGCGAGGCGATTACCTTGACGATGGTCAGGTCGAGCAAACTCGCTCGCAAATCTTCCATCGTAAGTTGCAAACAAGCGCGCCGCCATTGCTCCTGAGATCGGGCTCTCTGTAGGTTCACCACTCGACGTAGTTCGGCCAGTTTTCGTTGGCTAGCGGCTGCGACAGCTTCGGCGACGTCGTCGAGTTCCCTCCGCGGAATCAGCACGGCCTCGGCCCACTCGGAAGCGGAACAACCGCGAGGTTGCTCTCGTAGTTGCCCCGTTTTTAGAACCAGACGAACCTCCTGGTCCTCGAGCAGCTCTAGCATCGCCTTTTCCAGACGGAGGACGTTTTCCTTGCGACGCGCGACAGCCGCGCGCGCATTCGAACAAGCCCTTCGATGGAACGCGAGACTCTGTTCCGCTTCCGCCAGCTCGATCGCGCAGCCCCTGACCTGCGTGCACGCGTGTTCGTTGTCCATTAGCGGTTTCGATAAAGCTTCGTACAGAACATTTCGCCGAACATTGTACCGGACGACGAACCGAACGGTGAACGGAACAGCAGTTTTTTTTTTTATTTAACCCGGCAGTGCCCCGATGCGACGTGAACTTCTGAAACGAAAGTGTCCACTACTGTCCACGTGGGGTGCTCATTAGAATGGACCTTATTTTTCGACCATGAAATGTTGAGCACGACTCCACCCAATACTGTTCCATTTCACGAAAAAATGATATACCCAAAGTTTTAGATCAATCGGTCGTCGGGAAGGTGTAACGCATTAGGGTGGACCTCTGCAATACCTGGTGAAATTTTTTTCACTTTCCCCCCTAAAATTGTGCCATTGGGTAAGAAAATAATTCCTGCAAAAATGAACTTGATCGGATAAGGGGAAGTCGCGCCAAATTGATCTTCAGTTACAAACAAGAAGAAACGTTTGGTCATAATCAAAAGTCTTTCCTTCAAATATTCCCATTCCTATAAAATTTCATGTTTTTTTGCAACTTCAACGTCAATGTGGCACACCTTTCCCTTATCCGATCAACTTCATCTTTTGCAGGAATTATTTTCTTACCAAATGGCATCATTTTATGAGGAGTTGTGAAAAAGATCTCACATAAAAAGTTTCACCCCAGTGCTCATGGACCCCCAGTGCAAAGTGATATCAGTACTCAATGTCTTATGTTTATTCTAACATTTATTTATGATATTTTTCTTAATATAACGAAGCATACTGCGAAATCGCGTCTACCTTTATCTCTGCTTCGATTTTGAGACGTCGAAGCGCGCACGCTTCTCGCCACTGGTCCGCCTCCACTCTGGAGGGCAGACCACCGTCCGGAGTCGCGTCCAAATCGCGCAAGCCTCTCAGATACGCCATCCATTCTCGCGGCAGCAACTCCGACTCGTTCGCTGTAGCGTCCAAGACGCGTTCGGCGAGTTCGCGGAGGAACGCGACCGATGTGCCGCATGCGGCGGCCAACGCTGTTCTCGGCCGTTTCCGATAATGCCGGAGCAGCTGTTCCGCCGCCATCGGTTGTTTCGAATCGAGGAAATCCGTGCGGAACTTCTCCTCGAGCAGCTTGTCTCGCCTACGCGTCACCTCGTACCGATTTCTCAGTTCGATCAGGCCCGCCTCGAACAGCTCGCTCTCGGCAGCGAGGGTGCGCACCCTTTTTGCAGCGGGCGAGAGCTCGTGCTCGATCGCGTAGCGGATCTCGCGTCTGCGTTGGCCGATTCGTCGGTGCCACAAGATTCGCCAGGACGCGGTCAACCTATCCAAAAGCACGGATCGCTCGACTCGAATCTTTTCCACCGCCAACTCGTTCAGCCGGTCGTCGAACGCTCTCGCGCGGCTCCAAAATTCGTCTAGAACAATACGCAGCCGGTTTCGATCCTGATCCTGATCTCCCTTCCTCGTTATCTTGCTCGTTCGCTCGCAAGATTAACTGTCCAGAGAAAGAGTGTAAACTAGCGGGACGGGAACGGGGCTAGAGGAACGCAAAGACAATCTGAATGGTCGGGTTTCTTTCTGTGTTCCCGTCCCGCTAGTTTACACTCTTTCTCTGGACAGTACAACTACGTATGCATCAACCGTTAGCGCGATCTATGTTCTCTTCCAGCGTCGATCTGTACGCGAGACGATCGGCTCGCAACGCGCTCAACTTGTTCTCGTACGCTTCGATCGCCTCGACGTCTTCCTTCGTGTAGCCAGACGGATCAATTTCATTCACCAGACAATCCGGCATCGGGACGATCCTCTTCGCGTTCTCCTCCAATCTGGAATGTTCGAGAGCGAATCGCGATTAGGGATTGCAATCCCGCGTCATTAGTCCAGTCAACGAAAAGTCGTAGAGGGAAATGGAAGGAACACAATTTTTAATTTTGGGACTTTGTTTGGACTAGTTAGGAGGTAAACATACTAAAAGTCCCCACTCCTAGGAGGTGAGCGGAGTGCAGGGGGCACATAGTTTCCGAAATATAAGCGGAAAACCGAAAAAGGGATCTTCTACGTGCCCCTTGCACCCCGTTCACCTCCTAGGAGTGGGGACTTTTAGTATGTTTACCTCCTAACTAGTCCAAACAAAGTCCCAAAATTAAAAATTGTGTTCCTTCCATTTTCCTCTACGATTTTTCGTTGACTGGACTAATGACGCGGGATTGCAATCCCTACTCGGAAAGTGATCTACCAGTGAGATCGGGCTTAATGTTCACCTTCGAATCAGAAGTTAACCGTATAGATTCCGCGAGTCCGGTGTAAAATCTATTAGGCAGTGATAAAGTTGCTCCGAGACCCCCGGCATTGCCAGTGCGTCAACACCGTGCATCCTAGTTAGGTAATATCCTCTTTCAATTCTTTCTATTCTAAATTCAATTCGTTCGCGACAATTCCACAATTGTAACACTAATTCTTATCATCGGAATATATTTGTGTTCTTCGATAATTCACGAAAATTTATTAATCATATTTTATTCAGAAGAAATTCGTCGATGGTGACGTCAAAACGTGATCGGTTTGCCATAGGAAGATCCTTACCCGACTTCGAGCACACCGTCCATCATTCGTTCGAGCGCCGATCTGCGAAACGCGCAATCATTCTCCTCTCCGGTCTCAGAGTTCTCAGAGTTCCCGGTGTTCTCGGCTTCGAGCCGCGGTTCGACTCGATCGCCGTCGAGGGAAGACGTTTCCTCGGTATTGTACCACAGGGAAGCGTTCGGAAGCCGCTCGGAAGTGTCCACGCCGAACGTTTCCATCAGTTTGACGACGCAGCGCCGCGTTTCCTCGGTGCGTTCGATAGCCGCCTTTGTCTCCCTTCGTTTATCCGTTCGAATCTCCTCGTACAATTCGTTGAAACGAATTTTAGCGGCGCGTTCGCTATCGTTAGCGAGGATACTCGCCTCTCGGACTTGGAGGTATCCGTGGCGCGAGTCGAACAGGTTCGGCTGGTTTGGCTGGTTTTCCTCGTTGAATGGCTCTGAGTCGTATTCCGCCTCCAACCTGAAACATTATGTTCCCGCGATCCGGTCGAACGAATCTCTTCACGATACTCTAAGCCCTAAGCTCACTTCGACACGGCTTGTCTAGTTTCCTCGGAGAACCGACACCAAGCCAGCAGATCCGAGTCCTGCGAACTCATCTCTGCCAGAGGATAGTTGGTGACTTTCGATTTTCCTAGAACGGACGACACGCAGCTCGGCGGAACACGCAGAGGTTCGACGAATCTCTCCCGCAAGTATCGACTGGCTCGATCGTATCGCTCGATTTTCAACTCGATCGACTGCGACACTCGCTCCCCGGTCGATCTCGCAGCTGCCAGTTTACATTCTCGAGCTACCGCGTCGAGATCGAACGCGCTGATCGGGAGTCTCGCCTCCGGGGTCTCGCTCTCGTTCGAATCGAGCAACGCCTTCATCTGCGTTCCACAGTAGGACAAAGTGGTGAATTTTGTCTCAAAATCAAAGAACTGCCGACAGAAATGAGTCAGAGCAATGATTTTTTTTTTTAATTAAAAAATGTCGCGTCTTAAAGAAGTGAGACGTACGTAGGGGACATTCGGTAAGTCTTACAGACGTCTCTAATCAAATTAAAAGAAGGGAAGAGTAAAAATAGATTTCAACAAAAACGAGTCTAAAGTGAAACCAATAGATATTCGGTTGGCAAGAAAGTAATTTCGGTATTTGAAGATGAAATAAAACCGAAATTCTTGATTCCGGCAATGAACTTTAATCAATGAAATATTTTCTGTTTTATTCTTTTTGGCAAAAGATCATCGAACAAAAGGGAGAATATCTTAATCGTTAAAATTCATTGCTTGGATAAAGAAAGTTGGGCTTTATTTCACCATGAAACAACGAAATTACTTTCTTGCCAACCCAATGGCTTTATCAGAAGAACGCATGTGGAATTAACAGAAAAAGTGTAATAAAAATAACAATTGCAATTGAAATCACAGTAAAAATAATAAAAATTAGAATCACAATAAAAATGGAAATTGTAGTTGAAGTTGAAATTGAAATTGAAGCAAAAATACTAACTCGAACAAATAATACCAATGCTAATACTTAATGCTTATTATGGGCATATAAAAACCACACTGTTTATGGTCTTGAAGACGTCTTTATCTGGGACAGAATGTATGGAAAATAAAGAAATTATGGTATAGGAACGTTTTCTAACCTTGGAAATCTCTGGTAAACTTGCAGAATTTACAGGGTGTTTCAAAATTATACGTCTCGGTACCATTATCCTTAAAATCAAATCGCAAGGTCAAAATTGTTGTTTCATTTCAATATCACTTACCCGCGTTCTCAATCCATTTAAGTCGTCAAGAATCGAGAGACGCGTTGAAAGTGCTTCCCGCTCTTCGACGGCGATCCGTTTACGAATGCTCCGTTCCATCCATGTTTCGCTCGCGTGTTCTTCCTCTTGCGTGGTTGCTTTACTTTCGCTTTCGCTCTCGCTTTCGGGTCCGGAGTTCCTTCCGCGCGGAGAGTCGGGACGATCGCCGAGGTCTCGGACGCGTTTACCGTTCGCTTCGAAGATCCTACCGAAATCAATTTTCGCGAGAGAACGCCGAGATCGATCAGAGAACGGTTGGAAAGTACCTGTTTGCCGCTAGATCCCCGTTCCGACCAAGGGAAACAATCGTGGCGGCGACGAGCACGGCGCTCCTGGTGCCGCCCTCGCTTCTGTGATGAGCGACGAACACCGCGAAAGCTCGCAACGTGCGTGCATCATCTCGCGCAACGATCGATCCGTCGTAACCGCATGCGAGCAGGATTGCTCGATCGCGTGATCGACCACGGTGCAGGCCAATCCCGTGGTTCCTCGTTCGGTGAAGCGATGGAACAACTTCGGTCAGCGTCGCTTCTTGGAAATCGGACTGAAAAGCGACGAGGGGAAGAATATCGAAGCGGATCGTCATTCGCAGTCTCTTACCCAGGACTTGAAACGGGCCCGGAAATAACTGTTTGAAACTGTTTCATTTCGGGCTTGATCGAAACAGTTATGAAGGACCGATATTCTGAATAACTGTTATGAAGGCCCGAAATTTTGGTTGATATCGGTTTCGATTACGGTCCTTCGTACATGAATATCGGTCCTAGCATAACGGTCTAAGACCGATATTTTTTCGGTCCTATATCGGTCTTCATATCGGTTCTAATACTTTGTTGCTCGGCCGATGCTTTAGGCACAGCGACTTCTAAGGGTCGGCCGATGCTTTGTAATCGGTGGCAAAGAGACCGGCACCTTATTGTCGATTGCCGACGCGACTGTTGACTCGACGTCATCGGTGACGCTTTTGCGGGGATACCAATCAGAATGATCTCTGGTAAAACAAAACACATCCTCTTGGACACAAGACTCACCACTCTGCAAGCGAAAACCTAGAGCCTAGAGAGAAGCTCAGCAACTTTCGAAGTTCTCCTGATCTTATTGTCGCTTCATTAGGATTATTTACCATTTCCAATCTTAATTTACTTCTAAACATTACTAGACTGCAAGAAGTTTCACTTTTGCCGCACGTGGTTTCTTTTTTAAATTCAAAAGACTACGTACGTCATGTGGTTCGGCGTACCCTATATGCTTCGGGGTTGAGCCTTTCGAAAATTTCGTTATTTTTGCGGTAGGACGCACCGTTCTCGAGATACAGCCATTTTTTATTTAAGACTAGCTCGGCGAATTCCGTGACGCGAATTAGGCCTACACCCTGCCAAATGAAGTTTCACTTCAAAAATAGTCAATAACGTATACATTTATTGTTATAATAAAACAACTTTGAATTATGACCAAAATATAACCGTTTTTAATGTTGGTAGTTATTTTCGGACCCGTTTCAAGCCCTGATTGCTATAACTTGAAACTTCGAACTTAGAACCGATATGAGGACCGATATAGGACCGAGAAATAACGGTCCTAGACCGTTATGCTAGGACCGATATCCATGTACGAAGGACCGTAATCGAAACCGATATCAACCAAAATTTCGGGCCTTCATAACAGTTATTCAGAATATCGGTCCTTCATAACTGTTTCGAGGACCGAAACCGATATCATAACTGTTTTCAATCCCTGCTCTTACCTCGAATTCGATTCGATGCAACTGCTTCGAGAGGTACGGGATCGCGAGCACTGCCTCGCCCGAGCTCGCGCCGCCGGGATGTGATCTGCCGATGCCGTACACGCTCTCGTAGAGAAACGGCACCGTAATCGCGCGATCAGCTGTCGCTGTCTCGCGAAATTCGCCGTTCAGCTGGCAGGAAAACACCGCGATCGCGCCACCGGCCAGAGGACGCGTTTCGTTCGCTGCCACGAGGACCAGCACTTTCGCCTCGACGCGCGAGTTCGTGCGGTAAATCAAAAAGTCGACCATCTGCCGGAGAACGTTCGATCAAGATTAATCGACGCGCGGAGTATCGCTTTCCTACTTGATCAGTAGACTGCGGATGTTTATGCGAATGCATATTTTTATAGAAAATGGGTATTCGGTTCTTAATAACCAGCTGTAACACGCGTAGCTTCGGTAACCGGTTACTAGATGCCTCATTGTAACCCGGTTAACCCGGTAAGAGCGGGTTATAGTCGGAAAGCTTTAAAACAGGGATCGTAGCCGTAACCCGAATCGGTTTTCGATTTTTGTTATCCATGAAACTGTGTAACCCACACTAAGAACGGGTTTTGAGTACGATGTTTGAACCATAGACATATAGAGATAGACTGCGTGGCCTGAACGAAGCGCTGAAGCCCACAATGGCGGCGTGCGAGAGAGAGAGAGCATTAGCCGGGGTCCATAGCGCTCTCTTTCTAATTGATGTGTCGACACATCATATAGAAAGAGAGCGCTATGGACCCCGGCTAATGCTCTCCCTCTCACTCTTTGTACCGCGCGCCGCCATTGTGGGCTTCAACTCGCCCATAAAAGGCGCAGTCTATCTCTATATGTCTATGGTTTGAACTTATATTATTTAAAATTGATTCGTAGATAAATTCAACTGATTGGCCCCAAAGCATGAATAAGAGAAGGTTTAACCGAGTGTGGGTTAGTATGGGTTTATTATAGTGGAGCAGCGAGGTGAGCTGTGCGGTGAAAAAAAAAGGAAAAACGAAGAAAATACATGTGTACTTTTTCATTAGTATGTGTCAAAATGTTGTCATGAATGTTGGTTTCTTTTCATCGCGCCGCTATCATCGATGCTCGCCGCTCCACTATAACTATAATCAGGTATATCAGGTACTAAACGTTAGTACCTGACGACCGACGTTGAACGCGGCTACGACCTCCCCGGCGGTCGTCGCCTCTAGAACAAACACCCGACCCAGGCGAGAAGATCCGACTCCGAGCAAGGCTCCTTCCTCCGAGAACTTGAGTCGGTCCAACGGGTCCTTCTGCAGGTGAGCGCAGCGCGCGATCTTTGGGGCGGAAGGCGTCGAGACGTCGAGCACCAGGCAGTTTCCATCGACGCTACACGTCGCCAGAATGGGCGACGAGGAATGCGAGGCCAAGCGTGTCACTGAAACCGAAACGTCGCGTTCTTTGTTCGCTCCCGTTTCTCTTCCTGTTCGTCCATCGACGCGAACCTTCGCCGTGATGATTCAACAACGGAGAACGGTTCCTCGGAGAGACCACCATC
The DNA here is from genome assembly GCF_051020765.1 of Lasioglossum baleicum. Lineage (NCBI taxonomy): Eukaryota > Metazoa > Arthropoda > Insecta > Hymenoptera > Halictidae > Lasioglossum > Lasioglossum baleicum. Next base: position 10,557,842 of record NC_134943.1, on the reverse strand, counting down.
CCGGTTGTCGCGTCCAGCACGGACAGTCGGCACTTTGGATGGTTAGACAGGGCTGCGAAGTACTGCGAAAGGCCTCGCAGAGGCGCGATCGCTGCCACCTCGCCGACGTCGTCGTCTCTGGACAATATGTCGAGTCGTGGCGAGCGATCGCGCGATCCGCCTACGATCGATAACATTTCGCCACCCTCCCCGAAAAGGACGATCCTGTCGTCGCTCGAATGACTCTCCGCCCTGTTGGGATAGGACGGCAGCGATATCGTCCAGATCGGTCGCCAATGCTCGTTTCGATCGGTCGCGTTTGTCCGCCTTCTGAAAAACTTCAAGAGAAGTAACAGCTATGGCGAATTCCTTTTACGGCACCCGCCAAGGTTGTTCCAATGAATTGAAACCAAATCTGTGCAAAGTTTGAGTGGCCACAGATAACGGGAAAACGTTCTATATATTTTCTTTTTAAAGTATTGAACACATTTTTGAGTTCCACTTCCTCGAGTATAAGGTGTTATACAGAGAACTGCGTTTAGGAAAATCCTCGAAAATGAACCGTCAAAGAACGTAGTACCTTTACGTTTTCTGAGCCTCCATACCCCCGAGCTAGTAACACTATGCGAGGGAAGACGAGGGTGTAAAAAAATGTTTTGTCGTGACTATCATAACTGGCTTCTACATCTTTCGATCGGTGGAGATCTGTGAAACAAACGTCCCGCAAAATTGAGCAAATTTTTTTCCTTGCATCCTGTTCCACTCATCACAAGGGTTAAAGTTGTCAAAGGAACCATGGGTGGAAACTCAACTATTATCTTGAAAATAGTTATTGAATAATATGACGTAAATATTCGTGAATTTTACCTGTTGAATTTTCAAAAATGTTTATCTTCCAGAGATCTTGCCAGAGAACGGATCCATCTTGTTTGATGTTTCGTAATAATCGAGCTTGCATACCAACTTCTATGTGACCACCATTATTTCGTAAGCAAACTTGTAAGTCTCGATTTTGTACTGTCACGTATTCTTTGGTGAATGGCTGGAATATTTTGCAACCGGTGGAATGCATCATCTATACGGGCTCTTAATTCCTGGATAATTTCTTAATTGTTGTCCCGATCTCTCTCTGTAAACCATATCCTTTACAGCATACGCGTGTAAGGAAATCCGAGGCATAAATTATCTGGGAAGAGAAGAGGTAATCCGGGAAGATATACATAATAGAAGTGTTTATGTTTATTGAGAGAATACTGGAAACAGAAGGTGTTTCAGTAACGTTCCGACGGTCTGTTCACATTATCGCACCGACTTGTCTGATACACGCATATAAGTTTCAAATATGGAACTGGTAGGGGTACGAATAAAATTCATCTCACAAGTGACAATTACTTAGTTCATTTCTGACGAAACTGTTGAGTTTCGACCCATGATTCCTTTGAAAGATGCAAGAAAAAGAATTTGACCTGAAGGTCAATTTTGCGGGACGTTTTTTTAACAGATCTCCACCGATCGGAAGATGTAAAAACGATCCAGGATAGTCACGACAAAACATTTTTTTACACACTGTACAGTGTACACTATACACGGATTCTAAACATGTTTGAGATTCGGATTCGTTTGCTACACGTGTATACGCGTTGCATACACCTGAAATCCTAGGTGCACGGTAGTGCACCAGCCAAGTTCTTGCACTACCTCCTTTTACGCGAAACAACTTAGCCGTTTTTTAGAGGCTTATAACTCGACACTGGAGGCAGATGGAGAGATGTAATTTCGTACACTTGTTAAATGCTATCATGTCTCAATATTGAAAAAACATTATTCTTCCAACATTAGTAGGTTCCGAGATAAAAATCGCTAAATTTGTCACTGACTGACTGGCTGACTGACTGACTGACTAAATAGCGTTCTTTTTAACTAATTTTTATTTTTATTTTTCTAAGCTAACGAACTTGGCCGTATTTTGTTTGATCTCACAACTTTTTACGGCCATAGGAACTTGGCTCCTGTGTACAGAATGTTTTTATTGGGATAAGGATTTACGTCTATTCAATACCGTGGCGCGGACGTCTAGGCGATTCGATCCCCCCACGGGCGACGCGACGACGAGCATCGCTCCATCCCGATGAGCCACCAGCACGGGATTCCTCGACGGTTGGCCGACCGATGGCACGACCGTTCCAACGCTGCGAGCCTCGTCCTCATCAATCTCGATCGCCTCAACGTTTCCCAGTCGATCGCAGAGAAGCAACGTTCCCTCGGAAGTCCACGAGAGGGAAACTGATGGCTCGCGATTTGAGATACCGCTTATCTCGATAGGAAACAATCGCACGATCTTCGAGCAGCTTAAAACTCGGAAAACCATCAGCGCCGAGTCCTTAGTCGCGAGTTTCCTCGCCACCAGCAGAGGCGAGTCCGGCGAGCATCTGCCGAGACACGGAAAAATGGAGAATCGATTGCGGTCGTGATCGAGATGCTCGATCGAGCACTTACGAGAAGGTAGCGCGTAGATCGCCGGCGGGATTCAGTGTAATGGTCGCGGGATCGGTCGTGGTGAGTTGTTCTCCGGTTCTCCACTGCCAGAGGATCGTCCGGAAATCGGGAAAGATGGTCTGACCTAACAGGTACTCGGTGCCAGCGAACGCGCAACACGCGTAGCCGTTCGCTTCCTGACTGTTGGCGCATCTTGCTACCTTCCGCATCGACGGGTACGCGAATATCGTGATCCTGGGATTGGACTTCCTCTCGACCAGGGAGAAGATCGGCGCTACTGAGAGCCCGGCCACGCAGCATGCACCGTCTCCTCTCTCGCGGCCCTCGAATCTTTCGATTCGCGTCTCTCCCGTCTTTAGGTCGTAGAAACGCGCGTGCACCCCCGAGACCGTGGCGAGGGCGTCCCTTCCGACGAACGCGAAGTCTTGGGCTTTCGCAAACTTCGTCCATCTGCGGAAAACGCGGAAAACGTGAGGGACCACGTGAATCTCAGTTGTTCCGTCCCGGAACGAAACTTCTCCTTCGTTCGGATGAAATTTTTACAATATGTTTTCCAACTTTATAGAATTAGAAATTTTAATACAAAATGTATCTTTTAATAACAACAACTTTTAGTATTTTTTTGTTTTGTAATTTCGACCAATTGTAATTTTTACAATATTTCTTCGTTTTAACACTTTGCACCCGGAGCTGGTTTAACTCGAAAATTAAACATCTCTTCCGACCTAGAATATTTCCGTTCCCTAAGATTTTTTTAATTCTATGGATATGAAATTGATATAATACTTCGCGCAATACGTAAATGTCTAGTAATTGATTAGATACCGATATATTTAATAATATAAACAATGGTACAGCAATTTTAGTAACGCTTCATACTCATCATTCGACTGCTAGGGGTTAACAATTCAAATTATTTGTACTGCCGTCTAAATAAAATTACAAAAAAGAAACCGCACACGTGAGAGAAACAATTAGTGTTGAAGAAAGACTGGAAAAGTTGCTTTAGATAAAATTCATTAGCATAAGGTTGAATTTGATTTATAAAAGGGCGAATTTGGAGTGCAAAACCTGTACAAGGTGTAAAGAACTTATATGTACGTATATTAAGGTCAAAAGGTCAACAATTTCGTTTAATTGCATCGTATTTTACTCGCTGCGAGGGTGAAAAGTGCAAAAGGAACCATGGGTCGCGACTCAACCGTGACGAGTAAAATACGATGCAATTAAAAAGACATTGTTGACCTGTTAACCTTAAAATTCAAGATCAAGGTCAATTTTACGGCACCTTCCTTAGTTCAATTTCAACCAAATCGAGGGTATAAAATCATCCTACATGATCCGACAAGTGTCAGTAGGTCTAGTATTAACGACATCTCATACATACGGTGTCTCGACGTTGGCGAACCGCATCCCTTTCCGCACGATCCTATTCGACTGGAAGGCGTCGCGTTCTTCGCGGACGGGTTGCTCGGATACGGGCCTAAATCGATCGTGCGAGTCCGTGACGACCACCGAAAACGCGATACGGCTCCGTTTGACCGTTTCGCTTTCGTCGCGGGTCGTGGTCGATGTTCGTGACTGATCGAAACGAGATATCGCCGCGAGAATTTGAACAAAGGGGCCCAGTAGGTCAGCGGATCACTGCGATCGTAGGAGGGTTCGATGAATCGTGAGACCGTTATCGCGAACCTCGCGCAGCGCATAGCAATGGGCCAACACTCCCCGCGATATCCTCGCGCGGAATTTCCACTGTTGGCCGTGAACGACGCGACTCGGAATGCAATCAACTAAATCTACGAAACAGAACCGTCCCGACGACGCGCGAGGACGCGATCCGGCCACTCTCCGTCCGTCGAAAACGAAAATCGCGCGCGTTATTCGACGAAAGTGGAACCGCCGCGCCTGGTGTTTCATTCCGTGGCGGTAGCGGGTGACCGGGTGAAAAGGAAACCCGGATATAGGCCGAGGACCGCTACTCGATTAATATGCCGAAGACGCGTCCGAGGGGAACAGCGAAACTGTGGCCAGCGTTTGCTTGCTCGACGGTTCGGTGTCGTTCGAGAACTCAGAACCTCGAGAATCGTTCGATTGTTCGGAAGGCGAGCGATCGGTTTCACAGTCCAGTGTTCATTCGAGATTCGGTGGTCGATCGTGTTCGCCAGAAATGATCGGAAGAGGTACACGATGCTTTTACGTCTGCTGCGCGTTGTTGATCGTCTTCGGTCTGACCAGTGCCAGCGATCTCGCCCAGAGTCCCGCGTCGATCGATCGTAGCAAAGAGAACGCGACCGTGGTCGAATCCGTTGCTGAGAAAACTATAGAGACGGTGTTCGACGAGGGAACAAGACGAGACGCGATTCCCTTGAAATCGGCCAAGGGTTGGAAGATCGGACGAGCCAGTTCGGCCAGAGACAGCTACTTGGAGGCGTTGAGCCACTCCCGCACCAGCACCGACCCTCGCGAGGGAGTCGTGTCGACGGATGCGACCAGCCCCTCTCAACGAAGAAGAGAGTACATCTCCGGCCCGGTCTACACCGGCAAGGATTCCGACACGCATCCGCGAATCGTTTACGGCTCTCCGGACCGGGATTCCTTCTCCATGGTTCCGAGCGATTCGTACAGCCTTCCCACTCGAGGATCCACCGATTTCACCGGCTTCCAAAACTCTTACAGTCAATCGCAACCCCCTAGAGCAACCTACGGTCCTCCCAGCCACAGCTACCCTACAGCGCCTCACAACTACTCGCCGCCGCAGCAAGGTGAGGGAAGAGGTATCGTATCGCGTTCGCGTTCAACGTACTTCCTGTTTTTTTTTTGTTTTTTTTTTAACGATTTTTTGATGATTGCGTTCGGGAAATATAATTCTTCGTATTCTATTTCATTGCTTTTTCGTCGTGCATAGCAATTTTCATACAGTTTTAGTTAACCGATCGTGTTCATAGAACGTACTTTGTGGACGTAGGTGTTTGAAGGTTCCAGGGTGAACTGAAACAAAAAATAAATAATTTGTAAGCTGGGTTGGGGTAAGTCCGCCCTAGTTTTTGCAAAGTTGGATTTTAAACTGATGTATTTTCAGTCCGGTATGTAAAAACTTCATGTTCTTGGTATCAAACTCTTGCCACAGTTATTACTGATGAATTGGTATTATGTAGGATTCTAATTTTCCTTGAAAATTATCATTTTAATAGGATATTGTACAAAGTGTCAACTAGCACTTACCCCGAAAATGGGGCAAGATCGTTTCTGAGAGTTAAAAATGCTTTCGAACCTTGTTTCAAGTGCTACGGGGCAAGAATAGAATGATTAACAAGCCTGCTATTAAAATGCTTCTTATTACATGAAATTATATAGTTTAGTTTCATAGTTATCCGTTTTTAAACAAACATGTACTTTATGCTGAAATATGAAAGGGGATACAGTGCTTTTAAAACAAAGTTTAAAAATGCTTTCGAACCTTGTTTCAAGTGCTACGGGGCAAGAAAAGAATGATTAAATAAAATGCTTATATGGTTTAGTTGCAAAAGGATGCTTCTCCTTTAAAAATTCCCAATTTGCATGAGCCTGGCTATTGTCCAAACTACAATATAAAGAGAGAAGAATGGTATCGTCTGAAAGAAGAAATATGTAAAGAAGCAGGCTGTAAAAAGAAATCGATTTGTTGACCGTGTCGCTCTGAGGAATCCCTTAAAAAGTAAAATAGCGAAGGAAGTTGACACGTTGAGAGTTCGTAAAGGGAACGAAGAAATGGCGAGTCTGAATTTTGCTCAGGCTCGAAGATGCTTTAATTTCGTACGACCGGTCGTTCATTTGTAATGCTTAGACTGCGAATCTTTATGCAAAATAAAAACTTTCTCCCTGAATAGCAACAAACTGAGCTGAAATAAATAAAATTTCAAATCTCTAGCTCATCGGGAAGTTAGTTTAAAATCAATCGCAAAATTTCTACCGAACAAACAGACAGACAGACAGACAGACAGACAGACAGACAAGAAAGCAAGCTAATAAAAACGTGGTAAAAACGTGGTAGATTGAAAATAATATAACAGTAGCATTAAATTCGTCTAATGGTTTTGCGATTTTAGATTACACCAGCCAATTTTTGTCATAAATGCATAAAATCCGCAGTCTTCGAATGCTGATTAAGGGTGCTGCCCGCGGCGAAAATCGTTGACAGGCCTGTGATTTTTTTCAGCGTATGGTCCACCGGCGCCCGTCTACGGAGCACCCCATGGAATCTCCGAATCGCCGACCTTCGTGCTTCCGACGATTGACTTCTCCTGGCCGTTCGCGCTCAAGCTGAACGCCTTCACTTTAGCCAAGATCATTCTGAAATTAGTCATCTTCAAGATGATCGTCAAGTTCATAGCCGTGATTTGCTTGCTTCTCTTTATTCCGAAACTCGAGATCAAGAAGAAAGTAAACAGGCCGAGCATGCAAGACGATGACGACGACGACGACGACGACGAGGGTCGACGATCGCTAAATGGTAATGGCCCAATGTTTCCACTATCGTTGTTTTCAGAAATGCCTAGAACTGTTCGAAACTCTTCGTTTGGTTTCAGGAGAGATTCATCCGAGATTTTGGAGGCGCTTGAACGAGCTGGCAGCGTTCGCGAGCAACGCCTTCGAGGAATACGAGAGCTTGAACGGCGCTGGTCGATCGAACGAGGGCAGCATCGAATTCCGCGAAACCTGGCACGATTACGACCTCTTGTTGCGTAGTTACGCGTTGGAAGAAGCGCGATCGAAATCGTAGCGTTTATAGTCGACGAATTTGTTGATCCAATATTTATTTATCGCTATTTATATGATCGTTCGCGACGCACGAGTCGTCGCGAGACTTGCCAAAGGTACGCCGTATCCGACAGCCACCGTGTCCATGTACGCATGTACGAAACGAATAAAAGATTCGCCCTGAAAGACGTTCGATCATACGAAATATCTTGCGGTGTGGACGATGTCAAAACGCACTAAAAAGTATGAAATAATTTCCATTTAATTTATGTGAATACACACGAACTTAAATACAATACAATCTTTCCGGAGATGGGGCAAAATTGAAAATTTTCGACACTGGAAATTACGAAAATCCTTGGATTCGTCTACATGCTTTCACATATTAATGTATCTTCTCTTCCCACCTACTGATATCCAAGTTCACCATATTCCAATGAAGTTATAATCAGCAACATCTGCCACTTGGAAAATTTTCAATTTTACGCCGCCTCCCAAAAGATTGTATTGTATTTAAGTTCGTGTGTATTCGCATTAATTAAATGGAAATTATTTCATACTATTTAGTGCGTTTCTTCGGTCGGATTAATTTTTTTTATAAAATTTTTTTATTTCACACTTTTTAGTGGAACGAGCAGAATTTGTAGAACACCGTAGGATGGTTTTTCGGTCTTATTGGTTATTTGCAATAAAAACCGCAAAGAATGAAAAAATGCAAAATTTGTTTTCAAGGGACCAATCAGGAGACATACCCTACAAAATGCAGAAGGTTTCGTGCTGATTGGTCCATCCGTCTCGGAGTAATCGGTGAACATACGTGAAAAAATTCATTCTTCGCAAATAAAATCGTAAGGAATAAAAAAATTCAATTTTTTTCACGGGACCACTCCGGGGACATATTCTACAAGATGCAAAAGGTTTCGTTCCGATTGGTCCATCCATCTCGGCGTAATCGGCGAACACTCATAGAAAAAAAAGGCACATACAGATCGAATTGAGTAACCTCCTCCTTTTTCGAAGTCGGTTAAAAACAACCGAGGCCGTACTCGCAAACAAGGCGAATAACGAGATAGTTAATCGCTCGATGTTATACCGAATTGAGGCCGCTTACGCGATGCTTCCTCGAGGCTTTCCGACCAAGTTACGCGCTGGTCAATTTTTCTTTCGTCGCGTTCAGAAGTGGTACACGTATCGAAACTGATTCTCCCCCGTTTCGTCGTCTCGTTGAGAAAGGAGGGACGAGAGTTTGGAGGGAAATGATTGCGCGATCGCTCCTCCATTGTTCGCCAATCTCGACGGTTGCGCGCGTTGGTCGCGTTCAACGAGGATGCAACCCGAAAGACAAGCGTCCTACTCGGTCGAATTAGTCTAGAGTCGTCCGCGACCGATCGAAGTAGCTCACGCGAGATCTCGTTGACCAATATGGCGCGCATGACCGAGAGCCTTTACCTGTTGCTTCTTCTTTCGACGATAGCGATTCGGCGCGACCTTGCCATACCGTGGTCCGAAGCTGCGAGCGATTGCGTTGTTCCGAATTCGAAGGTCGATCGACTAACAAGCGCGGATCCGGGATCATCGGAATCGGCATCGATCACGGGGACGCGGATTGCGAACGTGGCGGAAGACAGCGATCTCTCGACGTTCCTCGAGGAACTCGAAGGTCGGCTGTCGCGACTCGAGAGGAGACTGAGGGCGGTCGAGCAACCCGGTGAGTACTAGGGCTGTTACTTTCCTTCGAAGGTCGAACATATTGAGGCTTCGAAGCTTCGAATTTCGGAGCTTCGGTTCCAGAAATTTCGAAAGCGATGAGTAGACTGAGGAACTATACCATATTTGGGCACTTTACCCTTCTAAATTCTGTCATATTTTATATCCTAGCATTTTTAGAAAATTTTCAAAAGACATAATTGCATGCAGTAGACTGCGGAAGTTCATGCAGTTATGGCTTTTGAGAATTTTCTAAAAAAGGTAGGATATAAAATATGACAGAATTTAGTAGGGTAAAGTGCCCAAATATGGTATAGTTCTCTAGTATGGCACTACCTTATATCTTGTAAAGGGAAGTCGCACTCTAGTGAGAAAATCCTCAAACGATAGTTTTCCAAGTTTACTCAACATATTTTTGTGGTTAGATTTTCGATAGTATCTTTTTCGAGGAACGTAAGTGATTTTGAAATGTTTGAATATGTCTGTAGTTTCAGTTTATTTATATTAACGTTTGCCAACTGTTGGTTCGGGATGAAATTCATTTTCTTTTTGTCAGTAGCTAGTATTATCAGTCCACGTGGAGTTCTCAATATGGCACTACCAAGAGTTCCCTAATATGTGTATAGCTATTGACACTCTTGCTGTGGGTGCCGAATATGGCACTAGGTGTCATATTAGGGACTCAAGGTGTACCATATTAAGAACCCCTTTCGCTGGAACCTGCAAATGACACCGCAAAAAAAAATATTTTTCCCAAGCTGTATTCATTTTGGAACAAACTTGACCCCAGAATCTTATAGAGAGGAAATCTACAACTGGTAATTTTTTGGTCGACGAAAAGAGCATTCTAAAATAATTAAAAAATGACGTCAACAAAAAATGATTCATATTTGGGCACTTTACCCTACGATTCGAAGACTTCGAAACTTCGGGCACTTCGAAGGCTTCGAAGCTTCAATAATTCGAAACTTCATACACTTCGAAGTTCCCTTCGTTCCTTCGAAGAGTCGAAGCTTCGGGAATGTAACAGCCCTAGTGAGTACGGCTACCCGGAGATCGCGGTTCGATGTTCGACGGATCGTTTAGTTTGGCAGATGGGCGCGACCGAGGAAGACTGGGAGATCTGCGCGGAGGGGCCGTGTCGATGTCAGCCCGAGATCAAATCGGTGTCCTGCTGGAGACAGGACTTGTTGGATCTTCCGGCTGCGCAGCTTGTCCCGCGGGACGTGTTGAAATTGTAAGCTTAGGCGTCGCACGGTACGAAACGAAACGCTAAATGATTTCGCGCGATACTTTCAGGGACCTGGGAGGGAATCGATTGACGGCGCTCCACAGAGACACCTTCTTGGACATGACGCGGCTGAACCACCTGTGAGTAGAGCGCGTCGCACAATATGATATTTCGATCATTCAGAATCACTCGAGCAATCAGAAGAATTTCACTTGAGGCTTATTTCTATTATCTGAATGCGATGAAAAAAGAAAAACAATAGTGATTCCGGGAGGTGTTGCTTTCAATGTAGGAGTAAATACGCGATTTTCTAAAAATGTTCAATTTCGGAATTGTTAGGTCGAGTCATAAATAACTTCCGATGCAGCTAGGTAGAACCACGACAGGTTCTTTTACAATTAAAAACGGTAGTTATTTATGTCTCAACCTAATAAATTGCTCTAAATAAAAACGAAAAACAATAGTGATTCTGGGAGGTGTTGCTTTCAACGTAGGAGTAAATACGCGATTTTCTAAAAATGTTCAATTTCGGAATTGTTAGGTCGAGTCATAAATAACTTCCGATGCAGCTAGGTAGAACCACGACAGGTTCTTTTACAATTAAAAACGGTAGTTATTTATGTCTCAACCTAATAAATTGCTCTAAATAAAAATGAAAAACAATAGTGATTCTGGGAGGTGTTGCTTTCAACGTAGGAGTAAATACGCGATTTTCTAAAAATGTTCAATTTCGGAATTGTTAGGTCGAGTCATAAATAACTTCCGATGCAGCTAGGTAGAACCACGACAGGTTCTTTTACAATTAAAAACGGTAGTTATTTATGTCTCAACCTAATAAATTGCTCTAAATAAAAACGAAAAACAATAGTGATTCTGGGAGGTGTTGCTTTCAACGTAGGAGTAAATACGCGATTTTCTAAAAATGTTCAATTTCGGAATTGTTAGGTCGAGTCATAAATAACTTCCGACGCAGCTAGGTAGAACCACGACAGGTTCTTTTACAATTAAAAACGGTAGTTATTTATGTCTCAACCTAATAAATTGCTCTAAATAAAAACGAAAAACAATAGTGATTCTGGGAGGTGTTGCTTTCAACGTAGGAGTAAATACGCGATTTTCTAAAAATGTTCAATTTCGGAATTGTTAGGTCGAGTCATAAATAACTTCCAATGCAGCTAGGTAGAACCACGACAGGTTCTTTTACAATTAAAAACGGTAGTTATTTATGTCTCAACCGAATAAATTGCTCTAAATAAAAATGAAAAACAATAGTGATTCTGGGAGGTGTTGCTTTCAATGTAGGAGTAAATACGCGATTTTCTAAAAATGTTCAATTTCGGAATTGTTAGGTCGAGTCATAAATAACTTCCGATGCAGCTAGGTAGAACCACGACAGGTTCTTTTACAATTAAAAACGGTAGTTATTTATGTCTCAACCTAATAAATTGCTCTAAATAAAAACGAAAAACAATAGTGATTCTGGGAGGTGTTGCTTTCAATGTAGGAGTAAATACGCGATTTTCTAAAAATGTTCAATGTCGGAATTGTTAGGTCGAATCATAAATAACTTCCGATGCAGCTAGGTAGAACCACGACAGGTTCTTTTACAATTAAAAACGGTAGTTATTTATGTCTCAACCGAATAAATTGCTCTAAATAAAAACGAAAAACAATAGTGATTCTGGGAGGTGTTGCTTTCAATGTAGGAGTAAATACGCGATTTTCTAAAAATGTTCAATTTCGGAATTGTTAGGTCGAGTCATAAATAACTTCCGATGCAGCTAGGTAGAACCACGACAGGTTCTTTTACAATTAAAAACGGTAGTTATTTATGTCTCAACCTAATAAATTGCTCTAAATAAAAACGAAAAACAATAGTGATTCTGGGAGGTGTTGCTTTCAATGTAGGAGTAAATACGCGATTTTCTAAAAATGTTCAATGTCGGAATTGTTAGGTCGAATCATAAATAACTTCCGATGCAGCTAGGTAGAACCACGACAGGTTCTTTTACAATTAAAAACGGTAGTTATTTATGTCTCAACCGAATAAATTGCTCTAAATAAAAACGAAAAACAATAGTGATTCTGGGAGGTGTTGCTTTCAATGTAGGAGTAAATACGCGATTTTCTAAAAATGTTCAATGTCGGAATTGTTAGGTCGAATCATAAATAACTTCCGATGCAGCTAGGTAGAACCACGACAGGTTCTTTTACAATTAAAAACGGTAGTTATTTATGTCTCAACCGAATAAATTGCTCTAAATAAAAACGAAAAACAATAGTGATTCTGGGAGGTGTTGCTTTCAATGTAGGAGTAAATACGCGATTTTCTAAAAATGTTCAATTTCGGAATTGTTAGGTCGAGTCATAAATAACTTCCGATGCAGCTAGGTAGAACCACGACAGGTTCTTTTACAATTAAAAACGGTAGTTATTTATGTCTCAACCTAATAAATTGCTCTAAATAAAAACGAAAAACAATAGTGATTCTGGGAGGTGTTGCTTTCAATGTAGGAGTAAATACGCGATTTTCTAAAAATGTTCAATTTCGGAATTGTTAGGTCGAGTCATAAATAACTGCCGATGCAGCTAGGTAGAACCTATTGTAAAAACGATAGTTATTTATAACTCAACCTAATAAATTCCCCTAAACGATCGAAACATCACACTGCGCTTCGGCGAGATCGCGACGGGATTCCGTGATGGAACTTGGCGTCGTTCCAGAGACCTCAGCGACAACTCCATCGAGCATCTTCCGTTGAACTTGTTCTTCTCGCTGCATGCCGTCACGCATCTGAGACTGAGCAAGAATTTGCTGAGGGAGCTGCATCGCTCTCAATTCTTCAGGATGCGCAATCTTCGCATGCTGTGAGTGTTTATCGAATCTAGCTCGCGATCGTTCTCGAAAGAGAACAATGGAACGGATAAAATGATTGCGTTTCGACGCAGGGATGCTTCCTCGAACAGACTGCGAGCGTTGCCGGAGAGTCTGTTCCTTAGCACCAACCTGCTGGTGCTGCTTGATCTGTCGTGCAATCGGATTGGGACGCTGACGGTAGGTACGTTTCGTGGATTGACGATGCTCGAGGAGTTGCTCTTGGGTAAGAACCGTCTCTCGACGTTGCCGAACGATCTGTTCGGGGACCTTAAGAGCCTCAGGTTTCTCGGTTTGGAGGATAATCGACTGAAGGCGTTGCCCGACGAAGTTTTCCGCGGACAGACGTCGCTTCAGGAGTTAAACGCGAGAGGCAATCAACTCGCGGAGATATCCGCCGGGTTGCTGGCCCCGCTCGAACAGCTGCGCTCTCTCGAAATGTCCAGCAACAAAATATCACGGGTAAATTTCCGAATTAGAATTAGTTCAGAGTCCGCTCAGCTGGAAACCGCGCGTTTCTTGTTTTTGATTGTTTGACCGCGTGGACACGTGTGAACGAATACCAAGACGCAAATGTAAATAAGATCCGCGCGATCGAACCATTGAAAACAAAAATCGCGTGGTGTCTGAACGGTCTCTTAGTCTCTCGACTTAGTTTGCTAGACTCCTAGTTTGGTAGACTCCTAATGTGATAAACTCCTAGTATTCTAGATTCCTGGATTGTTAGATTCATAGTTTGCTAGACCCCTAGTTTGCTAGACCCCTAGTTTGCTAGACTCCTGGATTGCTAGACTCATAATTTGCTAGACTCCTAGTATGCTAGACTCCTATTGTGTAAGACTCCTAGTTTGCTAGACTCCTGGATTGCTAGACTCATAGTTTGCTGGACTCCTAATGTGATAAACTCCTAGTATTCTAGATTCCTGGATTGTTAGATGCATAGTTTGCTAGACCCCTAGTTTGCTAGACTCCTGGATTGCTAGACTCATAATTTGCTAGACTCCTAGTATGCTAGACTCCTATTGTGTAAGACTCCTAGTTTGCTAGACTCCTGGATTGCTAGACTCATAGTTTGCTGGACTCCTAGATTGCTAGACTCATAGTTTGTTAGACTCCTATTGTGCTGGACTTCTAGTTTGCTAGAATCCCAGTTTGCTAGACTCAAGTTTGCTCGTTCCCTGTAGATCCACCCGTCCGCCTTCCACGGTCTTGCGGCGCTCAAAGATCTTCAGCTCGGCCACAATCGCATACGGAACGTGACGCCGGGCCTGTTCACGGGTTCGAGCTCGTTGGAGCGACTGGTTCTGTACGCGAACGGTATCGAGAGATTGCCGCGCGGTGCCTTTCGCGGTCTCTCAAATTTGACGTCCCTGTTTCTGCACTCGAACCATCTCAGGATACTGCACCCGGAGTTGTTCCAGGACACGCCGAATTTACAAAAATTGTAAGCAGATTTTTCAAACATTTTCTGATCGTCTTGTGATGCAAAACGGTACGTCTTTAACCCTTGTGTAGTCAATCGGGTACACGGGTGCCCATTTACTGTATTTCGTTCAACAATTTGTTAATGTTCCTCTAAAGAATATTAGAAAATGTCTCTGACTGTCCATTCTTCACTCGCTAATATATAGACTGCGGATCTTTATGCAAACTAAGAAATGTTCGCATTGATTACAGGACAGAGGAGTCAAATAAAAATTGTATTCTTCTAATTACCCTACTAAGCTGAAACTAATACGTTGATGTCCTTAAATATTTTTAACATGTCCACTTCTTTAAATTGTACGTGTCCATTTGTGTCATAAATGCATAAAATCCGCACAGTCTACTAATATATTATAGTCTTATAACGAGAATTTGTGCAAAAATGTTAAATACAGAAAGGTTTTAAATAATCTTTAAATACATTTTGGTCGACTACACAAGGGTTAAGACGTCTGTTTGGCGTCATCTAGCCGTCTGAAAGACGTCTACACTGAACTTGGCTACACCACACGACAAACCATGTCGTCCGTGGGCCGTTCTAGTCGAAATTCGTCGAAGATATTCCCGTGTGCCCGTTGAATTCTCAGGCAGCTGGAGTCGAACTATCTGTCCTCGTTGCCGGCTCGAATCTTGGATCCTGTTTCGTCGATCGAACAGCTACGTCTGGCTCGGAATCCATGGCATTGCGACTGCGCCGCCTCCTATCTGGCGACGTGGCTGCAGAAACGATACCGGACTCGAGCGAACGTCACCGCGAATTCGTCCGAGAGTTTCACGGCATGGGAGTTCGGAGCCGGAGCTGTCTGCAGAGGGCCCGGTACCCTGGGCGGCAGGATGGTGATGCGATTATCGATTTACGAGCTGTGCGAGGGACAATGGGCCTCGATGCAAGGCTTGGCGCCGCGATTGCCGGTCGATCACGGCTCGACCGCCGGTAACAACGCTTCCCGCGAAAAACCGGACCCACCGTCCTCGGAAGATTCCGCTTCTGAAATTTAGACAATCAACTTTTACTACGACTTCACCACCGGATTCTGTCTCCGAGCATGGAATATTACGAACGCAACGACGCTTACTTATCGCTACACTATTTTCTACCGGAGAGTCAGCGTTCTTTCGATCGATCTACCGCGGTCGTTATCTCGGTTTCGTGTTGTCGTCTGTCGACCCCGATTGACCGCGTCGCGTCGTTTCGTCTGCCCGATTGCGGGACGCCGAAGGACGCGTCGCGGGAAACGCGCGTATGCGTGCGTGCGTGAATGCGTGCGCGCCCGTTCACTCGAGACAGAACCAACATTAATATAACCAAGCAAACGGACCGAGCCGTGGTGGGGACAAAAGAGAGTTTGCTTGGATCGCGATCCCGTTCGATCCGAAGCGCAGTTGACGATACGCGATGGAAGGATCACGATCCACCGACGGAACAACGCTCCAGTTGCTGAAACGGATCCTCGAGATCCTGCGGGAGGAGAATGTGTTCGACGAGCCGGGTAACGAGCCTGTGGTGCGGTTCGTTCAGCCGGACGAGTTGAGGGTAAGCGTGTCGCGTCGCGTCGCTTCCCGGAGAAACCGACCGCGTCTGATCGTCCCGTTCGTTTCCATTTTGTTCGAAGAACCTGATGTCGATCGACTTGGCCGAGGAGCCGGCCTCCGACGAGGACGTCGAGACGGCGATCCGACAGACCATCAGATACTCGGCGAGAACGTTCAGCCCGCATTTCCACAATCAACTGTACGCGGGCATCGACGAGTACGGGTTGGCGGGCTCTTGGTTGACGGATGTGTTCAATACCAGCCAGTGAGTAGACAGATTCTCGCAACGCGATAAAACTATCAGAGCGTTATCTCGCGCGATATGCTTGACGTTACGCGCGATCCTTTAGGTACACGTACGAAGTCGCACCAGTGTTTACGTTGATGGAACGACTGGTCATCCAGAAATCATTAGATTTGGCCGGTTACCCTGCGCTGCCAGATGGCGATGGGATTTTGTGTCCCGGTGGAAGCATCTCAAACATGTACGGAATGGTGGCTGCTCGATTCAAAATGTTTCCAGAGGTGAAGACAAAGGGTCTCGCGGGTCTACCACCGTTGGTCTGCTTCACCAGCGAAGCTGGTCATTACTCGATCTCGAAGGGAGCTCATTGGCTGGGATTGGGGACTGATCAAGTCCGTAAAGTGAAGACCGATTCGTTAGGTCGCATGCTGCCCAACGAGTTGAGATCGGCAATCGCGGAGACCAGGAAACAGGGAGACGTACCGTTCTTCGTGAACGCGACTTGCGGAACCACGGTTCTCGGATCCATCGATCCGCTACCCGAAATCGCCGCGATCTGTCGAGAGGAGGGTCTGTGGCTGCACGTCGACGTACGTATTCGCGGGGAGTTCGCGAATCGTTAAGGGGTGGTCTTATTTTTGGGATTGCGAGGGTGCGGATGCGCCTTCTCGTTTCTCGATGATAGAGCTGTCTTCCGAATAATGCAAATTACGCCTCGTATATATGAGACTTTTAATAGATTATGTACTAGAGTAAACCGCGCTTTGTATAAATCAGGGACCGTAACTCTGTGGTTGTCAGGAAAAACGCCGCATGTGACAATTTCAAAAAATTTGAGTTCACTCGATCGTTTATAACTCAGAAACCAATTAACCAATTTCAATGAAATTTTCAGAGCGTATACAATTTATACAAGTTGACCAAACACACCATTTAAATTTTCGTTATTGGCCCAGCTAAAAAACTCGTGAAAATCAATTTTTACTATTGTTTTTCCCAATTCCGACCAAATGCATTTTTTCAAAATATTTTTTAGACGTCATTTACTAAACTAATTCTTCTAGCCTTACACAGAAATTGAAGTCGTTTGGTCCATTCATAAAAAAGTTATTCTGATTTAAAGTATGTGTGATCAGTTATGCTCGTTAGTGTAAGCAATCGAAATTGTTTTATCTTGTTGTATATGTTATCGTTGAGAGAAATTCATTTCGATCACTGATAACAATTATGAATGAGAGGAATTTATTTCGATCGCGCGCTCACAACAGTTATCAATGAGAGAAGTTCATTTCGATGTCTCATAACAGTTATTGATGAGGGAAATTAGTAATAGTTATTATAAAATAGTACAACTTTCAAATGGTGGACAATCAATTATTTCATAAATTTTTTATTCGTAAGATTAATTGCTGCAATCAAAGTTTAATGTGACAAACAAACAGATTTTGTGTTGTTCTTATGTTCTGTTGATACGTCTTGTTGTACGAAACCTTCTCAATGAATTTCACAGGCTTGCTCCTTCCGAAAAAGGGTAGACAACTCAATAAATAAATAACCAAAATGAATTTTCTCATCAATAATTATTATGAACAGGTGAAAAAGAAATTCGATCATCGATATATCTGTTATGAGTAGACTGCGGATGTTTATGCAAATGCATAATTATATAGAAATCTGATAAAGCAATGGGACTTAAACAGAAATATGTTTTGCGATTAGAGGATTCCAAAAATATGTTTTTTATTTTGCATTTTTTTGAATAATGCATATGTTTTGCATATTTCTCTTGAAGAACATATTATTTACCGTGTATATGCATATCTCATGCTCATACGAATCATTTATCTTGTTAAATTTATTTAATCTATTAATAAGCACTCGTATTATAACCGAATAGCGTCGATAATAGTCATACGCCGATATAATACTGAAAAAGCCTCAACAAGTTATGATGTTACGACCTTATATTGCTTGCTGAATCAGCTGTAAGAACACATGCAGCTGTTGGTTGCAGCGGACAAAAGTTTAAGACCGCTCTAAAGAAGACGATAACTTTTTTAATATTGTACTATACGATTTGAACTTTTTTGGGAAGCTAGAGCAATTAGTTTACTAAAGGATGTGAAAAGAAATTTTTTCAAAAATTGCAATTGATCGGAATTGTTGAAAAAAATACTAAAAGTTGACTATTTAACTTTTTTATGTGGGCTTATATTGAAAATTTAAAAAATACGTTGTAGATCTGTGTCAATTAAATATATTCTGAAAATTTCGTCAAAATTCAAGAAACGTTTAAAGGTGGTAAAAATTGCAGATTTTCACGATTTATTGCCGAAAATAAATCGAAATACTCCAGTATAACTGTGAAATGTCTGTTAATACTCGATATTGTACCTAACACTTAATGTAATATATCATTAATATCGGAAAAATTTGCATATGTTTCGAGCATATTTGCATATTTTTCGTGCATAAACTTCCGCAGTCTAGTTATGAGCGATCGAAATAAATTTCTCTCACCGATAACTGTTATAAGCGAGAGAAATAAATTATCGATAACTGTTATGAGTGTTCGAAATGAACATCTCTCATCGATAACTGTTACGAGCGATCGAATTTCTCTCATCGATAACTGCTTTGAGCAATCGAAACAGTTTTTCTTCGTCGATAATAGTTATCGAGGAGGATCCAATTTTTCGGACACCAATAACTGTTATTTTTAACCAAAAAGTATAAAAATCGATATATTATAATCATGTTGTTCTTCGAACATGTTCTTTACATTTTGTGTGCATTATCTTAAATTTCAATAATAATCAACTTTTCATTCATGATTTCTATCGTAGAAAATTTTAGAATAACTGTTATTTTTGGTCTCTGATATAAATTAAATCAACGAAATTTATTTAAAAGAAAGAAAAGCATAAGTAAAACACGTCGGGCCAGAAAATTGATCGAATCCCATGAGCAAACGAACAACGGTTTTATAAACAAACCGAAATCGAACCGATCGTTCCTCGTGATCGCATATATTCGTGCCCGACTTGAAAATAAAATTCAATGTTTAAATTTTGAAGAATACGGACACGAACTTGTGCAATCGTCTAATAGATTCATTATGTTCCTCACGTACGAAGTACATTCCAGCAGATCTGTTATCTATCGTTCCTGACTACTGAAAAAGAAGGCGCGTGCCGCACCCTCGTAATCCTGGAATCGAAACTACCCCCGAAACCGCGGTGTATGTATCGACCTCTTGTTTCAGGCTTGTCTGGGCGGTACGCTGTTGCTATCGGAGAAGTATCGAGCGCGACTAAAGGGAATCGAGCTGTACGTAATACGATCGAGTCGCGACCGCCGTATTGCGCGGTCGATTCCGTTTTGGTATCTCCATTGATCGTTCGGTTGTTGTTATGGTCGCAGCTCGAATTCCATGGCGTGGAATCCGCACAAGATGCTCGGCGCTCCGTTCCAGTGTTCGCTGTTCCTGATCAAGGGTAAGAATTTATTGCACGAGGCGAATTGCGCGGGCGCCAAGTACCTCTTCCAGCAGGACAAGCACTACGACGTATCGTGGGACACGGGCGACAAGAGCTTGCAATGCGGAAGAAAGGTAAAATATCGTATAGATCGCGATCAAAATCAATTTGCTCCTCTCCTACATTTCCGTCAGGTGGACGCCGTCAAATTATGGCTGATGTGGAAAGCGCGAGGAACCAGTGGACTTCGCGAATCCGTCGACAACGCCATGCACGCGACCGAGTACTTTTACGAACGTATCAAGAATCGCGAAGGATTTCGGCTCGTTCTTCCCAGCTACGAAAGCTGCAACGTCTGCTTCTGGTAGGAAAGAGAAAGCGTGATTTCGAACGTGTAGATTCGACCGGATCGTCTATCCTGTTGCAGGTTCGTGCCGCCGAGCATGCGCGGTGAACAGGAAACGCAGGACTGGTGGAACAAATTGTACAGGATCACGACGAAGATCAAGGAGCGCATGATGCTCGAAGGTTCGCTGATGGTCGGCTACACGCCGCTCTCCTACAAGAATCACGGAAACTTCTTCCGCATGGTCGTCACCTGTCAACCTCCTCCGACGGAAGCTTCGATGGATTACGCGATCGATAAGATCGAACGATTCGGCGGTGATTTATAAGCGGTTCGAACGAACGTCGTCCGTTTTTTTCTTTTTTTGTTTTGACACGGCTCGCCCTATCCGGACGAACGGTCGTTGCTTTATTGGTATTCTCGACGCGTCTCCGAGACTCAATGTGAGCCAATAAAATCGATGTGCCTCGAACGCACATACACGCATACTCATGCACTCACCCACGCAGATGCATACACAAAAACGTTCATTCCGGGTGCAACTCCGTTCGCGCACTCGTCCCATGCGATGGCACTGATTTGTTCGATATAAAACTCGAATAGAAATCGTTTGTCTGTACAATAAAAAGGGTAATCGTAGTTCTCTATAGTTCGATCACGTTCTCGCGTCTCTCCCCGAACGATTCCCTTCGCGTCGAGAAGAGTCTCTGTCGAATTCGAACCAGTGGTTGGTCCGCCGCGTTCCGTCGTCCTCGCGCGATCACCGGTTCCAATCGGAGAATCGGCGACGGTAACGCTTCAATAGTATTTGTCCTGGTCGAGATCGACTCGGATGTGCTGCTGTCCGTGGCTGTTGCGTTTCAGCGTGGCGGACTCGTAGTCGAGACTCTTCGGATACGGTTTCGGACTACCGAGGCCGTTCACGTTCGCGTTGTTCTTCCCCCGGAGAGTTCCGTTGCCGTTCGTGCTGCCCGAGAAGCTGGGCTGTCGTTTGGTGTTCACCTGCGCAAAAAGTAAACCGACGATCAACTAGAGGTCGGCGAGTTTAATCGCGTGCTGTCTGGGATAGGCCTATAAAGTGGCTCCTACACGATCAATTATATTGTCAATATTCGCGTCAATATTGACGCTCATATATATTGAAGCGCGCATCAACCATGCTTCAATATAAACGCATGAATATTCTCACCAATATAAAAATATTCGTGCTGCATCGGGGCTGTGTTTTTGCACAGTGTTTTCGTTGTGAATTTCGAAATGTTCTCCAGTTCGGATTTGGGTTTCCTAGCATTGACTCTTTCACTGTGCGAACAAAAAAAATCAAAGAGACAGAGAAATAGACGCTGGTCCAAAGAGTGGTACAAGTTGAGAAGCCGCTTTATACACGAGCATTTGCTGAATGTTTTGCGTTCTACAGAACCGAACGACTACAAAAATTTTCTTCGAATGGACGAGGAAGGCTTTCAAACTTTATTAGAGCTAGTTAGGCCCAACATCCAGAAAGAAGACACTGTTATACGCGAAGCTATCCCTGCGAACGAAAGACTTTCTATAACATTCAGATACCTAGCGTCTGGAATGGACTTCGAACCATAATTTAATTGTATAGTGTAATTCTAGGAATATCTTTCGGTACAAAATTTCCTTCAACAAAACTTACAGAGCTACCCAAGTCTAATAACGCTGTCATAGAAAATTTGTTTGTGTTTCACCCAATTGTAGATTCACGGAGCGGAGAAATTCGCCGTCGTCCTCGCGTTGCGCCGCACAGTGGGCAATTTGGACGAAATCTTTTTCAGTATCAGAGAACTTTCGATAGAAATGAGCTAGAGCGATGAATTTTTTTTTAATTAAAGCTGAAACTTTGCAGAATATGGGAAAAATAGGGAGGTTATCGTACGAACGTTTTTTAACCTTGAGAAAATTCGTTGAACTTGCACAATTTCAAGAAAATTGTTAACTCTCAAACTCAAGTTAGAAATAGAAGTTGCAAGAAAACTCTCATAAGCTTACTAACAAAAAAGAAGAGTAAAAGAAATGAATGTTGTGAAATTCGGGGCGCTATGGAATCCCGGGGCTCCACGCGGCCGATTAGTCCGCCGCCACTTCCTGGCTCGAGAACTATTTGGGACCCTCGCGGGGAGCGAGACGCGCGGATGGGAAAAGGGGACGCAGCCCTCGAAAAACTGAACTCAGCTCACCTCTTTCAAGGGGACCGTCACGTAAGGATTCTGCTTGGCGGCGTAGTGCGGGCTCCCCGGGACTCGCCGTTGGCGTCGTTTCAGATAGCAGTAGCCGAGGACCGCAGTCACTGCCAAACCGACCAGGAATCCGACCGCGCAGCTGGCGACCACCACGCCGATCGTAACGCCCGACTGCTCCACGCTCGATCGGAGCGCGTTCACGTCTGAAACACAACGAACGATCAGTTTTCGAGTACGGTTCGTCCGCGAACGTCCAAAACTAGGGCTGTTACTTTACTTCGGAGGTCGAAGATTTTGAAGCTTCGAAGCTTCGGTTTCAGAAACACAGAATTTAGTACGATTTTAATTTATTTCAGATCTAAAAAGGCTACTATCACCGAAAATAAGATTCTATTTTATTCCACTTTCTTAAAATTTGCCTACAAAAATTGAAAATTGTATATATGCATTCTACTCATCACTAGACAGCGGATTTTATGCATTTATAACAAAAATGAGTAGGTGTAATTTGAAACAGTAAACACATTAGAAGAATTTAAACGTACTCTGGTATAATTTTCAACCCATTAAAAACATTTTAAGAAAGAATATAAATCTCCATTTCACTCCAATTTGTTGCAATTCTGGTAAAAAAATTTTACTTTGCATAAAGATCCGCTGTCTACTGATGAGAATCGAAGCTTCGATTTTCGAACCTGCGTAGTAAATTATTAGAAGATTAAAAGACACGGAGTTTCGAGGCTTTGAACTTCGAAATTTCGCTGTTGTGTTATACTTGATGCAATTACAGTGATTGTAAAACGTGATTGATACGACACCCCGCAGCTAAAAGATTGAAGTCGTGCATTATAAACAAATACCCCAACATTTTATGACTAGACAGCGGATCTTTATACAAAATAAAAACTTTCTATCTGATTTGCAACAAACTAGAGTGAAATAGAAGTTTATTTTCTTTCTTACTATGTTTAATAGGTTGATAGCATTTCTTAATTCTTCTAATATTTTTACTGTTTTAAATTACACCTACTCATTTTTGTCATGAATCCATAAAATGCGCTGTCTATTTATGACACATAATGTTTATATCAGTACAACTTCATACGATTCGAAGACTGAAACTTCGTGTAGTTCGAAGTTCCCTTCGTTACTTCGAATTCTTTGAAAAGTAACAGCCTTATCCGAAACCCACCATTATCCATGCAGTCTGGTATACAGTCGCGCGTTTCTCTCGCTGGTCCCTGGCACGCTCCGTCTGCGTGCTCGACGCACAAACGCTTCCGATACTGTTGACGATCGTCGTCGCACGGGGTCCACCTCGACCATGAGTCCCAACCGAACAGGGACTCGCAGCTCGGCGTCTCGCAGGCTTCGCGAACCAGACGCGGTCCCTCGCAATCCTCCGGGCCGAGGCATTCTCTGGTTCTAGTCCGAACGCCCGAGCCGCACGAAGTCGAGCACTCGGACCATTCGGTCCACGAGGACCATGGACTTTCCGCGACGATGGACGTCGCGCTGCTGCCGATCAGCGTCGTCGATCGACACGGATGCGTGTTGCACGCTTTCGTCTGAATCGACACTCCTCCCTCGCAAGGCGGCGATTCGCACTGCCTCACCTAGATTAGATGATCGATTCGTTTGGTTTTCTTTGGTGATTCGACGATGGTTCTTTTGGGCAAACTTTCCCTTGCGTAACCAGAAATTTTTGCCTTTTTCCGACGTTATCCAGCAGATTTGAGCGAGAATATGCGAGAAATCAAGTTCCGATTCTGGAGGATCAATGGTTATAAGTAAACTGCGGATCTTTATGCAAAATACAAAATGTTCACATTGATTGCAGGACGCAGGAGCCAAATAAAAATGGTCTTCTTCTTTTAATGATCCTATTAAGCTGAAACTAATACCTTGATGTCCTTAAATATTTTAAACGCGTCCCATGCTTTAAATTGTATGGGCCCATTTTTGTTATAAATGCATAAAATCCGCAGTCTAGTTATAATTAAACTGCAGATCTTTATGCATTTATGGTTTATAAACATTTTCAAAAAATGCTGCGCTATCAAATTGGACAGAATTTCGTACAATTTTTAGTTATTCTGGACCTACAAATGTTATTGCCAATGAAAATAGGATTTCATTTGGTACCACTTCCTTAAAATTTATCTACAAAAATTGAGAATTGCATAAACATCTGCAGTCTAGTTATAAGTGTTTAAAGTTGAGCGATTTACAGGGTTTTTGACAGGTAAGAGCGCCGCCATGTTGGTAATAGCAAGAATTTCTGGTTGCGCAAGGAAAAGAGCAGCCGTTCTTTTTAATGATACCTACCCTGCGCTGAGAACCTCCGCCGCAGGGGCGATCGCAGGCCCGCCAAGATGACCATTCGCTCCAACCGGTCTCCGTCGCTAGATCCCCGTATCCGCTCTGACCGAGGCTGCCCCTCGTGCAGGAGCCGTCGTTCTTGCAGTAACGCTCCTCCTCCTTGGCGAGCTGTACTCTGACGCTCGATGGGTCGTCGGTTTGCGCTCGACAGCTGAACCGGAAACGTTTCTCGACGTATCCAAGATTGCTGCCTGTCTGCAGGGCGGTGGCGTTCGTCGCGAGCCACGGCGTCCAACCGGAGTACCTCTTAGTCTCGACGCATCGATGGCTGTTGCACTCTTCGACCTGCGCGCGCGAATTTTTCTTTATTATTTAGAAATATTCCTAAAAAGTTGATATTTAAAGTTAAATTGCGGCGAAAGTGGTCCAAAGTAAGCCGAGATTTTTAACACAAAGTTACTTCAACGTCACACCTTGCTAAACCTTGCTAAAGTGGCCGACCGAAGCTTCGTATCACATTTAAGATTTTCTTCAAACATAAAAAATATATTAAAAAAACTTTTTAAAAAAGCACGCTTATATTAAAATGCACTAAAAAGGAGAAAATACTTTTTAACTGGTTGTCCATGAAATACCGAATCCAGTTAAATGATTAATAATATTTTTCCCCAAAATTTTAAGCAATTAGTTCAAAATTTCTTCTGTTATAGAATTAGTGTTGAAATCGATAGAAAAATTTAATATAAATTTAAATGACTATAAATAAAAGCGTGGAGTTTCAATAAAAAAAAATAAAAGCGCTTTTATTTTTATAGTGACTAATTTCATGATTTCATTTCAATTTTGTGAACTAATTGCTTACAATTTTGCAAGACAATATTATTAATCATTTAACTGGATTCGGTATTTTATGGAGAACTAGTAAAAATATTATCTTCTCCTTTTTATTGCATTTTAATATAAGCGTGGTTTGCAAAAAGTTTTTTTATATATTTCATTTTCTACTTTTATTGTTATCGGAAGCAAGTGTGTATACGTGAAAAGGTTTAAAATTCGATTACAAAATTTGACGCATACAACAACAACACGGCAAGTTAATATGAGCGCGGCAATAAAAATGAGTAGAAAACAAAGATTTCCGATTAGCCCATATTACTTAACGTTTAACAACTTTTTAAAAAAATTCTATCCACAAATTTTCAAACAAATTCGTTGGATTTCTTGCCGCTTTTTAGCCACTTGGCACCGCTGGGAGTAGTCGCTTACCTGAACGTCGCACCCGTTGCACTCGACGCCGCCGGATTTCCGCAGCGAGGTGTTCTCGCACGTTCTCCTGCGTATTCGTATGCCTGCGAGGAAAGGGAACCGAATCAGCAAAAGATCGAAACGATCAAAAGAACCGATCAAGACGGGGTTTGACGAACTTACCGGTGTTGCAAGGTCGAGAGCAAGAGTTCCAGGGGCCCCACGAGGACCACTGACCGGATTGGGGAGCGGGCGTCGCGGCTTTGGTCGGCGCGGGACAAGGAGGAAGATCTATACAGACGATGTCGTCGTGATCGTGGCCGACGCAAACTCTACCGCCAAAATCGGGAGCTGGATTAGTGCAAGAGCGTCGACGCGTTCTCATAGCCAAACCGCAGGTCTGGGAGCACGCGGACCAAGCGGACCAGGCTGTCCAACCACCGTGCACGGTGCAATTGGTGACTCGAACCCTGGCACCGGTGCAACCGGCTCCACCGTGTTGCGCCGGCGGGTTGTTGCACTCTCTGGTCTGGCACTGACAGCTGTCCGTCACCTGAAAACGTTCGTGACACGTCATTCCTCGTCAATCGACCGCGGCGGCCAACCGGTGAAAACTAGAGATCCCTATTTCACATGTAGACAGCGGATCTTTATTCAAAATAAAAACTTTCTATCCGAGGTAATTATACAGATAAGGTCTGCCTACTCCGATCTTGATAAAATTTAAATATGTTATAGATATTGACATTTTGAACAACTTTTTTCTTTTCCAATATAGGGGGGTCGCTTTTTAAAAAAAAACGCCGCACCGGGACAGGCTTACGTTGCCACGGAGCGTGCGAGAATACGAAAAATTCAATACAGTAGTAGCGATAGTTTTTTGCAAATATCTCGAAAACTAAACGCGACTCCCCCTATATTGGAAAAGGAAAAAGTTGTTCAGAATGTGTTGCTGTATAACATATTTAAATTTCATCAAAATCGGAGTATGAAAATGTTGCTTTAAATGATCTGAGGAACCTCCTATTTCCGGCTGTTGAAGGAATTTTGGGACACCCTGTAGAAATTGTTGCGCCCATAAAGGATTTACTGTATTTAAATACAAGGCGTCACTTTAAGTACACGTAAACACGTGTACTATTTCACGTACACGAAATACACGCGTATCAACGTATCCGAATTTTAATTAATATTGGGTTGGCAAGAAACTAATTTCAGGTGAAATAGAGTCTAATTATTTTTATCCATACAATGAATTTTAATAAAGATGATATTCTCCCTTTTGTTTGATGATCATTTGTCAAAAAGACTAAAAAAGAAAATATATTATTGATTAAAGTACATCGCTTGAATAAAGAAATTCGGTTTTATTTCACCTCAAAATACCGAAATTACCTTCTTGCCAATCCAATATTTAGGATACACGTATACAGGTTCAAAACGACAATCTTCAGCGAAAACCAACCTCCGCGTGATCCGAGTGCGAGTAAGAGTGCGAATGTGAATGAGCGTGAGGATGCGCATGAGAGTGGGATCGACCGTGATCCGCGGTGCCATGCTGGCAGCCGGACCAAGAGCTCCAGGCGCTCCAGCCGCCGTCCACGGGATCCGTCAGGACCGGGCACTTGGTCACTTCCTGGTGCCAATGGTTCGCCAGATGGTTTTGCCTAGGCGCAGGTGCACACTTCATCGACAACTCGTTCCAGCCGCAGTACGGCTCTTGGGCGTTCAAGCAGGCCTGGCGACTGCGATGCCGATGGCACTGGACCGCGGGTATTCTGCGGAACAAACAAGAAACCAAAGTAAAAAGTCTGTTCGGTGCTTGTTCGGCTGCTCTGTAACTTGGGTAACCAGAAATTGTTGCCTCTCTGTGATGTAACCTAGCAGATACAGGCGAGATAATGCCAAATATCCAAGTTTCTATTCTGGAGAAATAGTGGTTCAAAAGTTACGAGTGTTTAACACTAATAAGGGAAGGACCTCAACTGTCCGACTTCGATTTTGATAATCTTTTGTGGGACGATTGTATATGGATTCCTGATGATGTCTGCAAAATATTTGGTGTTGTTACTCAATAGTTTTAAAGAGATGGCTAATGGAACTTCGAAAACTTGAGCAGCATATCAAGGTACACATATCAACAAGGTATGAAAGTTTAATTGTTTAATATTTTGCAGACATCATTAGGGATCCATATACCATCGTCTCACAAAAAATTATCAAAATCGAAGTCGGACAATTGGGGTCCTTCCCTTGTAAGCCTACCACTGACGGTCAAATGACCGGTTTTATATTTTTCATGTTGCAATTATTGCAAATACATGGAAGTTGATTCGATAAATTTCTTTATCCAGGCAAAAATTGCGCTGAAGCTAAATAAACAGGGCCTTGTCGTTTTTGTAAGCCGCAACACTAATCGCTTTTAGTGCTCGGTAGGTTTAAGTTGAGCGTGATTCGCGCAATTTTTGTTTTAGATCGTTGGACCGCGCGGCTGTCGCTTCTGAACAATTTTATTTGCTATGAGAGAGAGAGGTGTTTGACGGAAACCGCGCGGTTTGGACCGGCTATTCGTCTTTCGAGGGGGAAGCTCTCACGGAGAAAACTCTCCTTTCACGAATATCAGTGATTTATCCCGCGCGAGTGTGTGAACAATTCTTGGGCGTACCTACCTGGACAGTCCGATCTCCGTGCCGACGTACAGGCTCTGCGTGTCCTTGAGAAACTGCAGGGTCAACGGGGTGGACGGCAACGGCCCCCATACCTCGAGGACGCAGGTCTCTCGCGTTCTGGGCAGCACCGAGATCTTCTTGATCAGACCTGCCTCCGTGGCGACGTAAAGTACAGTGACGCCCCGGTGCAGCTTGGTCGGAGTTTGATCGAGCGCGATGTGCGTGAACCTCTCGAGGGTTGCGACACGAAGCGGCTCGGGGGTTGTCGGTTGAACAGCGTCGTCCATCAATTGATACCTCTGGCTGTCGACGATCTGGTGCGGCGCCACGTCGGCAGAACTTCCGCATCGTTGTCGCGACCGATGAGGGACCGGGCCTTTCTGCCAAGCCGCGCCCGAGTTTTCCTGGTGTTTGAACGGTCCCTCGAAGCTGTCGGTGATCGCGGACATGTTGAACGCGCAGATCGCCGAGCCAGCGATTCCGTTGCTAAAAATACGCGACAACGCAGAGTTTAGCGGAGCAGAGTTTAGGTTTAGATCGACCGCCCTCGTAACCTCCCCCATTCGTTCCGGAACGATCGAACAATGAATTTTTTTTTGTATTGCGAAAACGATTTCAGTCGGCTACCTACCTGCCTCGCGCTTCCTTTCCCGCGATCCTCTCGGGTTCGAACCCAGACATGAAAAATCGCAAACCGTTTCAGGATTGTTCAACCGTGATCCCGAACAACTTGCTTACTTACACGGGTGTGGTGAATGTCGCGTAAACGATGCCTTCTTCTGGATGATAGACCGCGCCTTGGATCTCGTCATAGTAAAATGGAAACTCGCCGGGGAGCGAACAGTTCAATCGCGATTTGCTGAAGGTCGTCCACACTTCTCTCATCATGATTTGTCCGCCGCGATCGTTTTTGCAGACTCTCGCGATCCTGGAGTAGATTTTCTGGGAAAGATAAGACTCGGGTATCAATGAACGCTCAATGAAGCCTCCTAGAAGCTAGTTCTCACTTGTTGAATTAAATCATTTCAACAGTTGTGCTACATTGTGCTCGAACATTAAAACTATAATATAAAAGATAAGGGTAAATCGAAATTTGGTCGGGTCGAAAACCTAAAAATTGTTATTGTTCGGGGACCCGAAGTTCATATATTTTCGGGTCCATCACTAGTTTATCACTAATTATCACTAATTTTCGGAGTATCACTAATTTTCTCGAGTATCATTAATTTTCTAGAGTATCCCTAATTTTCTAGAGTATCACTAATTTCCTAGAGTATCACTAATGTTCTAGAGCAGATGAAATTGATTTGAATGACTTTTTTTTAGCAAAAATAAGGAATATCTGTTGATGTCAAAACTGTTTCGCGGACCACCCGGTAAATAAAGGAACCTCAGGGGTCCGCGGACCACAGTTTAAGAACTACTGTTCTAGAGTATCACTAATTTTCTAGAGTACCACTAATTTTCTAGAGTACCACTAATTTTCTCGAGTATCATTAATTTTCTAGAGTATCCCTAATTTTCCAGAGTATCACTAATTCTCTAGAGTATCACTAATTTTCTAAAGTATCACTAATTTTCGAGTCCCGACTCGACGCTCGGGTACCCGCCGACCCCTATTTTACACTATAGTTCTAACATTCGAGCACAATGAAGCACAAACTTAGCACAACTCAGCACAACTATTGATATTATTTAATTCAACAAGTGGAGGATCAACAAACTTCTAGTATTGAAGGTTCTCGAGTAGAAGGGATCGCCTCGGATCGTTACCTTGCCGCAGTTGATGTACTCGACGGCGGATTCGCGGAACAGGAAGTAGACGTGATCCTCGGTCTCGAAGCTGCCGACGAACTGCGGATCGTTCAACCACCTGCGCAGAGGTAGTGACCCATAATAATACCGGATGATCGCATTGAGGAAAGGGATTGGGACCAGGACCGGATTTCTCCGTTTCGTACCTGGAGTCGTATTGGTGTGTACGAAGATTCGGCGATGCTAGCGTTCTGCAGATCGCAGGATCGGCGCCAGAGAAATCAGTCGGGGCACCGGTGAACAATCCTCCAGTGGGTCCTCTGGCGAGGAGAGCGGTCACGTTCGCGTGCGGCGAGTATGGACACATCGCCACGCCTGGCATCTCGCTGGTCACACTGGTGATGTTCTCGATCTACGACACGAAAGGATCACTCGATCGTTGACCGACTCTCCTCGACTTTCCGAGGACGAAGTTCGAACTCACCTCTCTCCAGGTGCACCAAGGGCTGAACGCGTAAGTGCCGCAGGTGAACAAGCTCTTCCCATTGCTGAGGAGCACCTTGACGTAGTTGCGACAGTCCTCGACGGTCTGCCCCTTGTTCTGGCACATGTTGATCTTGTCGTCCGGGGCGGGCCATTCCGCATGCTCCAGCCGCGTCAGTGACGTCAGGGTCAATCGGTACAGGTTATCTCTGAAAACGCGGACGCTGTACCAAGTACCTAACGAATACCAACTCGGTCGAAAGACGAAGCGCGTAGGTCGACTCTCGACGCGGCGCACAGTGGGTAAAATCGACGTTCTAGCTGTTCACGGGCTAAAAACTCAAAGTCCTCATATCGATTTTTCACGAATGCACAATGTTTCTTAAATGTCTATTACATTCGAAAACGATAATATTAATTAAAGCTATTGAAAACTCTCGTTGCAATAAACATTCAAAGATCAAACTTTTTCAGATACGATTTATCACCGAAAAAATTCCTTGTCTTCATAATGATGTCCTGGAAAACCTACTGAAGATTAAGTGACCAATTTTTTTTTATATGAAGAATGTATATCTATGTTGAGAACGCACCAGGAACTAAACATCATTGTTCATAATTTATTATAAAAAAAAATATTTAATCAACTAAGGAAAATTGTCGAAGTTTTTCACCTTTGACAAGGGATAAGTTAAAATGTCCGGAGATGTCCATGTTCTGACAAAGTGGAACATTTTCAGCAAGATCTCCTCTAAAAGATCGTGCAAAATTTAGTTCCAGTATAATCCATTATCCGAAGTTATGATAGTTTAAAGCGTCGCGGGACACGCGCACAGTGGTGAGTTCGATCGAAATCGTGGCCAAATTATTCATTATTCACACGAGTTTTCAGACATTTCCGCTGGTGTAACAAGAAAATGTTTCCTACAAAAAGTAATCAGTACACAGTCTTTTACAAATATCAATACAAAAAATTTCCAAAAAAAATTTTTTTTCAATAAAAAATTGTGGTCACCTTCATTATTTATTTATAACTATATATTTTTTATTCAATAATGTTATAGCTGACGGCAAGACGAATCCAACGACCTATTTAATGTGGTCTTTATGTATTGAAATAATGGTGAAATAGGCGTGAACAGCTAGAACGTCGATTTTACCCACTGTGCGGCGCACAGTGGTGCCAAGTAGCCAAAAAACGGAAAAAATCTATAAAAACCAAACCATCCAACAAATCCGCTTGAAAATTTGTGGAAAGCATGCCACATGTACAACGATTATGTGGCAAAAAAATAAATATATATTTATTTATTATTTACTTGGACCCGGAATGAAAATTCAAAATATGCGTTTTGTAGATCTACTATGTTAGTTAAACATGTGTTGAATATTTCATCGAGATCGAATAGTTCAACACTCATCGAAAGATGTACGAATCTGTGGATTTTGAGCAGGAACTGACCGGGAGCTGTGTATACCAAGATTTTCACCACTTTTGACCACTTATACCTCGTGTGTATGCTAATCAATTTCGATGAAATTTTCTTTATATACCGGATGTCCCAGACCACCCACACCACCCATTTATAATCTAGAAAATAGGTTATATTTTCAAAAATGCAAAGTGTTTCTTTTATAAATCAGATGCGCTCTATCAAATGGTGATATTTTTAACTTCCGGTTTCGGCCGGAAATATGACTTTTTTTCGTAGCTGTATTCCTATTGGTACAATAGAAAGAATATAGTAAGAATATATTGGTACTAGAATGTAGTGTTCATTGACTGGTATTTTTTATATTTTTTATTTAACGTTTTTGATAAAGAAAAATAATAATAATTTCATTTTATTTGTGTTCATTTATTTTTGACAAATGAAGTATAGGCATATATGAGATTCTTTTAATTCAGATATTTTTTTAAAAATAAAATATCTTTTCCTGAACAATTTCTTAAATGTTCATTCACTGTTGCAGTTACCCTATAGTTCTTATTCTATAAGGTGTATATTTTATAAGGGTTCATATTCAAGAGAAAGAAACATTTCGTTGAAAATTGAAAGTGCAAAAATTGAATTTCGCCCGCAAACAGCGGGCTGCTGGACCACTGTGCGGCGTTCTAGCCGAAGGCGACCTCTCGCAGCGAAGCGTAAACGGCGCCTGCACGACCACTCTCCGTAGTCCTCCGTTCCCCGCAACCCGCTTAGGCGACCAGAATATATCATTGTCTCGGCAAAAGTCGAAACGAAATTTCTATACTGCGTCTGACGACAGTTTCGTGACTGTTCGATCGGAACCCTGCGGTGTCGAGCGCGTTCGGGACATCGCGACGTTCAAGTCGTCTCATTGAAACAGATTGCTTCCTGTCGGCTCCCTCGCGCGACCGCGCCAAGCGTCGTCCGACGATTCGCGAGCGTCTTTCGATTCAAGCAACGTCGCGACGCGGCTGCTCTCGTCGCCCTCCTCGACGAGAGAATTTTACCTACCGCGTGAAACGTAAAAAATAGAACAGTACGTCGTCGCGTCGCGTAGAAAGCGACAAATATAACTGCTCGGACGAGGCGAGCGACTCTGGTTCTTTTCGTTCCGTCGATACCTGTCGCTGTTCGCTCTCGATCAGCTCTAATTTGGTGACGTCACGGTTGTCGAGCACCGCGAGTCAATTAGGAATGTAAACGGTGTCAGACACGTCCACAGAGGCGACACGAGTCGGCGCCACGATTTTCCTTCTGGTTTCGTCGAATTTCCATGGTCCGGTTAACAAGAATCGGTCGGTTCGTTGGCAGCTGGGCCGATATCGCGACGTAAACGCTGCCCACTCGTTTACCTGTCGGCTCGCGAGGCTCGCGATCCTGGTCTCGCGCGCGCGCGCGAGCGATTATCCGAGAACAAGAACGATTGCGTACTCGCGGGCAGGACACTTTGGCGCCGCCGTCTCGACGTTCTCCGACGTTCAGTCTCTCCTTTCTCTGTTTTTCACTCCGAATAACCGACCGCCTCTGCTCTCGAAGGGAAACGACTGGAAGAAGTCGACCGAATTTTATTTCTGTCCGAGCGAATCGGGCTTGGAGCCGAGCCGGATTGCGGCGAGCGGGGGGCCGCCTGTCTTTCGCCGGACGCGAATCGCGAAACCGAAGAAACCGGATCGATTTTTCAAATATCCGCGCGTTCCTTTCCGGACGAGTCGGACGCGTAGGTAGATCTACACCGACGACCGACATTCGACAATTTTCCTTGCGCGCGCAGATCTTTCCGACGGTTCTCGTGAATTTGTAAAGGGCGACGCGGGCGTCGCGCGTTCCTCGAGGATCGCCGAAACGGTCGACGATCCCGAGAACGCGTCTCGTCGGCTGAGAAACACGCGATTCCCGTTTGGCGTATCGCCAACATCCAACGTTCGGTTTGCCCGACGTGGTTCGAGATTTTTTTCTCCGAACCCGGAAACGTGTTCGGGCGTTCGAGTGGTTGGACGCGCTTACCGTGCTCCGACGACAACCTGCTGTCTGGCTACGTCGAACAGCAACTGGGAGTACGCGGTCACTCCCTCTTGCTGGAACAGCGCAGTGTCCACCAAATCTGAAACATACGTCAACGATATCGTACAGTCTCGCGACGATACCTCGGGTCCATCGGCACCGAGAGTCTCGTTCGCTGAACCTCGTCGATGCTCGCGAGATCGCGATCGCATCCGTGTTCCGCGAAATGTTTTTTCCCTTCCGGACAAACTAGTTTGACGACGTCCGAGGAACGCGCGATGCGACGATCCGTACGGTTGACGCGACGTGCTACCCCTCCCCTAACCCCCCCTTTTGTATTACGTTCGACGACGACTTCTTCGGCGGCAGAGAATTTTCCAGTTTTTCGCGACCGCCCGCCGGACGGACGGATCGCCATTGGTCGACGCGCCGGAGAAACGACTTCTCGCCGGTGAAACTGGCGCGAGCAGAACGGAGAGGTCGTGGACTCGTTTCCTCTCCGGTTTCCGAACGCTCGAAGTCTCCCGGTTTTTCCTCGGGCCGCCGCGTTGGTCTTGTTGGTTTCCAGCCGGTTTGCCGACGCCGAGAAACGATTCCGCCGAGATACCTGCATCGTTGCTCGTACCTCTCGCGTTTCCACGTATTCAGGTACACTCGTTCGTCGATGGTGCGTGCGCGGGCGCTCCCGCGAACAAGACCGCGAGCTACAGCCAGTGCGCAACACGCACACAGAAACGTACATGTACACCGCAAACCTACACCGTCACGGACATCGACGTCTCTCTGTGCAACCACGTACACGCGCTTATAAGTAGATACGTGTGGGACG
Organism: Lasioglossum baleicum; assembly: GCF_051020765.1. Taxonomy (NCBI): domain Eukaryota; kingdom Metazoa; phylum Arthropoda; class Insecta; order Hymenoptera; family Halictidae; genus Lasioglossum; species Lasioglossum baleicum. Next base: position 10,522,750 of record NC_134943.1, on the reverse strand, counting down.
AACGGGCCCCAGTTAGCATAACCTGATCTCGAAGGCCTCTCGGGTATCCTCCCTTCACTCTCCGCCTTTTCTTTTTCTCCGAGATCCCTTCCCTGTTCGACCGGTCCCCCCTCGTCCCCTCTCTGTCCCTACCTTGTCAAGAGTTTTTCTCCTTTCCGCGTGCTGCGTCCCTGTCCGCTCTTTCCGTCCTCAACGTCGCCGTTCCACCCATTCGAAGCCTATCCGCGTTTTCGCGGTTTACGCGCCCTTTCTTTTTCACCGGCGGGAAAGGACAACGACGCTATCGGCGACTACTCCATGTCGCGTCACGCCAACGTCGACTCGCTCGAAATCGAATAAGACACGGTGTAAAACGCGAGGTACTTATTTACATCGGCGTCTTCGTATTTGTTCGCATCTGCCCGCGCGGATCAATAATCCAAAACAAAAATTGTGCCTGTTACTTTTATTATTTTAACCCTTGCTTAGCAACCGGCCACCCGGGTACCTATATTCTGCATTTCTTTCAGGAATTTGTTAATGTTCCTCTAGAAATATTGCAAAATTTCTCTCTGAATATCCATTCTTTGCTTGGTACTACAGTTAGGAGCAAAACTGATCACTACGCTGCGGATTTTATGCATTTGTGACAAAATTGGAGAGGCGTAATTTCAAACAGTGAAAACATTAGAAGAATTTAAAAATACTATTACATCATTTTCGATCTATTAAATATATTAAGGAAGAAAATAAATTTCTATTTCACTCCAGTTTATTGCAATTGAAGGAGAATGTATGCTTCCGTGGAGGTCCCGTCACCCAAATATGGGTGACGCTCTTCTTGTTCGAGTTAATTAAAAATAGGATTTTATCTATAGGATATGCAACATGAATTCTCGCTTTTCGCTGTGTTTACGTTCTGTGTACCGACGGTCGGATTTGGGCCCCGCGGAAAACAGCCGAATTACGCTGGGCAATCAAAGTGTTAAATCAGAATAACTTTTCTATGAATGGATCAATTTCTCTGTAAGTCTAGAAGAATTCGTTTAGTAAGTGACGTCTAAAAAATATGTTGAAAAAACGAATTTTGGTGGGAATTGTGAAAAACAATAGTAAAAATTGATTTGTACGACCTTTTTAGCAGGGCCAATAACGAAAATTTAAAAAATGTGTTTGGGTCAACTTGTATAAATTATATACGCTTCGAAAATTTCATTGAAATCGGTTAATTGAGTTACGAGTTATAAACGATTGAAAGTGGTGAAAGGCAGAATATCTTAAAAAATCGCAATTTTTACCATTCTTGATCGTTTATAACTCGCAAACCAATTAACCAATTTCAATGAAATTTTCGGAGCGTATATAATTGTATAATACAATTGTATAATCGTGTTGATTTTTTCATTGAATCTTTGCACATGTTTAAAAAACAATTACGCAGGATTATAGGATAATACCATATAGTTTGTACCATTAGTTTTGGTGCATGTCCCTTCTATGTTATTGTTGCGGATAGGATAATTAGCGTATTACTGTTTGTAGCGGCGATAAAAAGGATGTATGCGAGATTATTGGGGCGAGGTACCGTATGTTGTAAAATTGTTGTAATTCTCCGTAAAAGTAAATTTATGTGAGAGATATGTGTGTAAGAAGAGCGGCGAAGGCTGGTTCGAGGTGGAAGAAGAAGGTTTTTGAGCTATTGAAATAATAATGAGCACCAACTCTTAATCGGTGTAGCCCAATGTGCGGGGGAAGACACAAGGTCATCCTTAGGCCGTGGCCGCTAGACCAAGCAGGGCCAGGTACCTGAATTTATGAGGGTCATAAAGTGGAAGGGAAGACACAGGGTCTTTCCTAGGCCGCGGCCGCAAAACCACGCAGGGCTAGGTACCTGAGATAACGATGGTGGGAACATGCACAAGAAGACATAAGGTCTTCCAGAGCCGACGGGCTGCCGGCAAAATCGAGAGAGTTGGTACATACAGCGATTGAAAAACAAAACAAAACCCGAGAAGGGACAGGACCTTGGAGGAGGTCTTCGGGAGTCAGACTTGAACCAGCGCTCGTCACTGACGGACAAAATAAATTTCAGTTAACCATATTACGTTGTTTCATTAAAATCCACCTACCAACCATCGAGCAACTTACAGTTATTATATGGGTAGTTTTTCATTGTTTCCTATTGTAAACGTTTATGTAAGAGGGCTTCGGTCCGTTTAAAATAAATAATAATAATAATAATAATAATGTATACAAGTTGACCAATAATCACATCTTCTAAATTTTCGTTATTGGCCCAGCTAAAAAAGTCGTAAAAATAAATTTTTACTATTGTTTTTCACAATTCCGACCAAATGCATTTTTCCAACATATTTTTTAGACGCCACTTACTAAACTAATTCATCTAGCCTTACAGAGAAGTTGAAATCGTTTGGTCCATTCATAAAAAAAGTTATTCTGATTTGAAGTGTGTGTGATCAGTTTTGCTCCCAACTGTATATTTTAAAATGAGAATTTGTGACAATATGTTAAATACAAAAGGTTTTAAATGACCTATACATTTTGGTTGGATAGACAACAACTAATGCGAAACACAGGTCCGAGAAACCTAAGATGTAAACGTTAACTCGTCAATTTGTATGAAACAACATCGAGAAATAACTGTATTCTATGTACCTTGTTATTTCATCGATCTTTCACCACTGTGTCAGTTTGACACCGAGGGACAGATTCATCTGGTGAAATGAAGGATGGATGAGGGTTAAAACGCGGGCTAAGAACGTGTGCGATCGATTCCGAGTTCGAGCAGCTTTCGTATAGCGCTGGTCCTCGAAATAGCATCGGCTCGAGAGCAACGCGGAACCCCAATCGTCTCGGCTGAGGCGACGCGCCCCGAGACACGCCCGCGAATGTAAACGGATCGCGGACTCAATTCGACTAACGATAAAAACGTGCGCGCGGATCTTGTTTCGGTAGAGCACAACAGAATCGAGTCCGCCTCTCGGTGAAAACCGGAAAGATCACGGGGACCACGAACCGCGAAGCGACGGGTTTCAAGAACCTTAAACGTCTGCATACTGGCACCGATTTGGACAGCTTTCCACGGGGACGTAGGACGACGCTCGAGGTCGAGGGATTACGCTTCGCGCTCGCAACCTCGTCGGAGAAAGGAAAAACGATGCCGCGCCGTAGGATGCGACGAGTAACAAAGGAGACGCAAGCTGGTACAGGGCGTCCCGACGACGCGACGCGAGAAGGACGGACATTAACCCTTATGCAGCTAAAACCAGAGTGTGTAGATTATTCAAAAACTCTTGTATTTAACACTAGAACTACCACACCAGTCAGAATGACTGGTTCCTGATCTCTTTTCTTTTAGAAATATTAAAATTATAAATATGTTTTTCTGAGAAATTTTTTTAGTGAACTTCTCTACTGAAGCACATATTTAAACAAAGCATGTTGTCATTAATATAAGGCAATGTATGCCAATTGCGTTTAGTGCTCGGTAGTTTCCCTACACGACCTCTGTCCTTGCTCGGAACAGGCGATGGGAGCGAGATCACGACTTTACTGTACATGCTGCGGAATAATGGAAATTACGCTTCGTAAATGTCAAATAGAATTTTTGAGGGCGATTTCGGCCTAGTTTGATCTTTTATGTAGCACTTTTGACTACTGAAAACCCCCATCTTTGTATTATTGAGACATGAGAACCCCCTTAATAGTTTAATACACTACTAAAAGTATTGTATGGGGTGTCGAATAATGCAAATTACGCCTCGTGAACCTCAAATAGGACTTTTGAGGGCGATTTCGTCCTAGATCCTTTATCTAGCGCTTTCGACTGCTGAAAACCCCCATCTTTGCATTATTGAGATCATCCGGGAACCTTGCAATCCTGAAGAAAAAACGAGTCTACTCCCTTAAAGCGTAAAAACGTAAGGCACGAGGCGAGAGACAACAGTGGGGGCAGAGAAATCGAAGCGTATGTCGCGACTCGCCGAGGCTACGAACGCGTGCCGACGCGTGCCATGCTCGCCGCCTACGCTCTACTCTCTACGCGTCTTCCGCGCGGCCGCACGTCGCACGCCCAAAGGCCAAAACCATAGCAGTCAGCTCGCCTCGGCAACTTTTTGATCGCGCACGATCCCGAGACTACTTGCGCATCGGCCACGCGTCCACGGCTGGCCGCCCACGTTTCAATCGAGGCTGCATGGCTGCTTCGAAAGGACGAGGAGCACGCGAGTCGAAAGTCGCGGTTTTGCACGCGCGCGTTTCGCTTACCATCGTAGGAGATGCGTCGAAAGTCATCGGCGGCGCTCAGGACCGCGACGAGCGTTCCCAGCATCGCCAGCAGCGTCGAGCTTCGTCTCGAATCCATCTCGAAACGACGCGTCCACGTAGCACCTGAAACGAACAACGGGGGAAAAATCCATCAGTGGGTTTTTCCTCTTTCGGAGATGGTAAGGTCCGCTAGCACATTCGTTTTTCTAGCGGCGACCGTGCGGTGCCTGAATTGCGATTTGAAATACAGTTACGAGCACACACACTTTAAATCAGAATGACTTTTTTTTATTGATGGACCAAACGACTTCAATTTCTCTGTAAGGCTAGAAGAATTAGTTTAGTCAGTGGCGTCTATAAAATATGCCGGAAAAATGCATTTGGTCGAAATTGTGAGAAACAATAGTGAAAATTGATTTTTATAACTTTTCGGGCAGAGGACCAATGAAATTGATAAGATGTGTTTGGTCATCTTGTATAAATTATATCCGCTCCGAAAATTTTATTGAAATTGGTTAATCGGTTTGCGAGTATAAACGATCAAAAGTGGTAAAAATTGCAATTTTTCAAGATTTTCTGCCTTTCACCACTTTTAATCGTTTATAACTTGTAAACCAATTAACCAATTTCAATGAAACTGTCGGAGCGCATATAATTTATACAAGTTGACCAAACACACCTTATAAATTTTTGTTATTGGCCCAGCTAAAAAAGCCGTAAAAATAAATTTTACTATTGTTTTTCACAATTCCGACCAAATGTATTTTTCCAACATATTTTTTAGACGCCACTTACTAAACTAATTCTTCTAGCCTTACAGAGAAATTGAAGACGTTCAGTCCATTCATAAAAAAGTTATTCTGATTTAAAGTGTGTGTGATCAGTTCTGCTCCTAACTGTACAGTAAATCCTCTATAAACACCAAAAAATATCCCTTCCATTATAGTAATCTGATCTCGACTCGGGTATATCGGTGTGAACCACTACTAATACGACGCGGAGAGTCGCTGTCGCCGGCACAGTTCAAAGACCCGGGCGTACTCACAAAGTAATACCAATATAAACATTTTTTTATTATTACTTATTTTTTTATGAAACTTTCACCAATATATTTGTGGCATTTTTCTGATTAAAATGAGACCAAACACGATATAACTTCAACTATATTTAGTGGTTTAATTGACGATGAACGTTACGGGCGCAAGGAAGGACAGCGTATGGGAAAGACAGAGCCGTGGAGAGTCGTAGTCGCTTCGGCCGCTGTCCTTCTCTACGTTCGGCTCGGCCATTGAAGCTAAAAAAGATACTGCCCGTCTACGACCTTTGCAAACGAACCTCCCCGAGGCTTTTTCATTTATAGAGGATTTACTGTACTATGGATTCAATTAGGCGCTGCGCATTTCTTTGAACCGTAGTTGCGGCATCCGCAATACAATATTTACCGGAATTCCGTTACCGCACGGTCGCCGCACGTTAGAAAAACGGATGTGTGTAGCGGGCCTTGGAGTGGCGTTTCGCCGTTGATCGTCGACGACGCTGAGCCCGTCTTCCATTTTTCGCGCATCCTCTTTGAGCGGCCGTCACTGTGACAGCTCGCGCTTTCTCCTCTATGAATAGACGATAGCGGGACAAAGGACGAGGAACGAGAGACGGGAGACTCGAGATATGGCCATCGGACCCACGTGGTTGCGCTACGTATACAGTGTACGCGTATTTCCGTCCCGCTCCGAGTCTGCGTAGGAGAGAGGACACAGGGGTCGACGTTCCTTTTCGAGTCTGTTCGCGATTCGCTGGAAAATGCCGACTCGAAACGCGAATTTCCCGCAACGCGTTCGCCATTTGCCGTTCCGCAATTTTCGTCCGTCGTTCGCAGCCATTTACCGTTCGGACCGACCGAATCGGTTCGGTCGCGTTCCCCTTCGTCCCACGTAAAATATTCCGGTCCGCGTCGAGGTGGTCTCGAGAGGGTAAACTTTTTAAAAATCCCTCGGTCGAGGGTACGATAATACACGAACGCCACGGTGGTCCCGAAACTGTTTAAGGGACGCGGCTTTCCGTCGAATATAAATATCGAGAACCTAGGGCGGCCGATTCGAATTGTTTCGTCGCGGAAACGATACGGATGGTGTTTCGAGAGCTTCGGGTTTGGCGGGTTCAAACGAAAACATGAAATCGGGGAATCGACGCGGAGCAATGCCCGTTACGGAGACATCCGCAACGAACGAGGCCAGGCGGAAGACGGTTTACCGTATTGGTCCGCGAAGACCGTACGCGGCCTATCGAGTAGCCGATAGCCGATTCTCCGTTAGGACTGTAACAACCGTTCGCATCTATTGTATAATATCATACGCATAGGTATACGTACACTAGATTTAGATTTTGAAAATATCGAGATTCTCGAAATAATTTACAGTCGCCGGCGTTAATATTCGGACGCCATGCTATCTCCACTGTTAATGGACTTAAAGAATTCGTCGTTTTGTAATGAGAAAAAACACTTGTTTTAAATGCTAGGAACATAATTTTTATTTATTTGATTTGTACACTTTTCGCGTTAATCGGTGTTACACAAAATATGCTCAATTTTAACATCGCAAATATATTCGGACACTTCCCGAATTATAATTTTGTAATTAAAAAAGATATCGATATTAGTACTTTGTCGGATTGCCCTGTTGTTTAATTACATGGCCCAATCGTTTGGCCATACTAGAAATAAGTTTGTTTAAATATTCTAGTGGAATACGTGACCGTTCTTCACTTAATCGTAATTTGAATTCTTCCTTCGACCTTATCGGTGGTATTCTGATTCGACGATCTAAATTAATCCCATTTTCCGATCGGATTTAGATCCGGTAACTGTGGAGGAGGTTGCAATACTTTGGGGCAATTATAAAATAAATATTCTTGAACTATACGTGATTTGTGGTTCGGAACGTTATCTTGATAAAATTTAAAACTGTGGCGAATGTTCATGTTAGTGGCACTGTTTATTAAATTTTGCTTCGAAATATGTAAATGTTTATTCATATCCAGAATTCCATCAATGAAAACTAATTCGCCCATTCCGGCAGCCGAAATACAACCCCAAACCATTACACTTCCTCCGCCGTGTTTCAGGGTGGGTCTGAGATTTCTAGTATGAAGCTCTTCATTGTCTTTACGCCACATACGTTTGTGACCACCGGACCAAAAAATATCGTACTTGCTTTCATCAGCAAAAATGACATCTTTCCACCATATTTCTTCTTTAGAAATGTATTCCTTGGCGAACAGTAATCTTTTCTTTCGATTCACATCGTTGGTATATGGTTTTTTTCGTGAAATTCTGTCATTGTAGCCACGCTTTTTGAGAATAAACTTACATGTAACTTTTACGAAAAAGGAAATCAGAGTGAAAAGTATTCGAAGACAATTGTAGAAAATAGTGGTGACTATCTAAAAAAATGATGCATTCCAGTATGACTTTAAACAACGAAGTGCACAAAATTAATTTCACTGTTTTTAAGTGAACTGTCAGATTATGGATGTCCCATATTTGTGACATTATACATAAAACTGTTTACATAGGGTACAAACTTTTGCAATCATCTGTTTATAAATAAATTATATATTTAGTATAATATAAATATTCATAATCATCATACAAAATTCTTTTCGTTGAAAGAATGTTATCACGAATTCTATTCAAGAGTGACATATGTCGGATTCCTTCGGGAATCTCGAAATTCTTCTTCGACCATCGAGTTCTCGCACACCCTTAACGTACACGTATACGTCCACGTACAGGTATCGCTCGTTCTCGGCCTGTAAACTTTTTATTTGCCTATCGGCTACAGATAACCGCGCGTCGAAAAATAAACGTAACGTTGCCGGCGTTAATCGCGTCCGATTAACGACCGAAGAAGATAGGCAGTGATCGATGATCTTCTGGGAAGGGCTGGAAAGGCGTGGGTGTCGCGCAGCCAATCTCGAAGAAAAATGAATGTCGAAGGAAACTCCGTCATCGAAGCGACTCGATGGTTCCACGGAGGTTTGTTCGAGGAGTCGAGAAGGACGAGACGACGCTCGATGTGACGGCGAGAAGTTCGCGGAGGAGTCGACGAGAGGAGTCCCGTTAGCTTGGCCGACGAACGCGTTCGTATTGCGCGAGACTCTTTCCAGTCGGCTTTTGATTACCTGAGATAAGAGGTAGCGCGAGATTAGATCTCGGCCTCATCTTATCCGTCCGCGTAGGATAACGCGAAACGGAAGAAGCTAACTAATCTAGAACATCGTCCCATCAACGGAACCCACCTACCGAACGAGCATAAACTCCCATTCTCTCCTAAACGCGATTTCCCGGTATCCGTCTCTGTCCAGCCTCGCCGGACGCCGTTTTTCCAGCGGATCTTCTCGCAGGGTGTGGCGCGGCTCGCGCTCTTTCTCTCAAAGTCTCTCGTTCTCTCTTCCACCGTTGGCGTTCTCTTCGCATCTGTACCTCGCGAGACCAACTCGCTTTCCACGGCTAGAAGCGTCGCGACTGGCGTAGCCGCGTTCGCGGTTGTGCTTTCCTCGCGACAACCGCCACGCGGCGATTTATCCCGAGTCGGTAGGCGACTAGATTGCTGGCACGTACACACGACGAAGCACGAATAAAGTGTAGCCGCGCGTGGCGGAGCGAGCGAACGGCCTGCGAGAAATTTTATGGGAGCGGGTCGCCAAACATGGTCACGCGAACGCGGCTCTCCTCGGCACGAGGGTCGATACCGCTTCGTGGAGCAGCGGGTTCGTCGGAGAACCGACAGTGAAGAACAACGCGAGAGATCGAGGCGAAACAGGTGGACCGTCACGCTCGTCACCGATAACAGGGTCATCTATCGCTGCTCGACCTCCGCGCGCAAGTTTACGGGGCGAAAGCTGTGTCTTGCTTCGCGAAACACGCGAACGGGGGTGGCAAACCGCCGCCGCGCGGGACGGGGAGAGGATTCGTTGGCCAAGTTTTCCGCGCTCGTTGCCGAGGAGCAACGACTCGCTCCGACCGGTATAATAGCCGGCAATAAATTACGCTCGTTTAAACGACGAATCTCGGCCGAGCGTCGACGGACGCGACGAACCGGTACGCCGCGCGGCGAGCACGAAAGCGAAACCGAGGCCGAGATTCGCGAGGCTCGGCGGCGCGGAACGTCGCGTCGTATCTACGCATCGTCGCATCGGCCGATACGAGACAACGATTCACGATAAGCGGCGGCGGCGTCGCTCCGTCTTCTCGAACGGGATCTCCCGTTGGGACCGCTTTTTCGCGGAAAACCGAGCCTCGCGACACACGGCAAGGTAAACTCTCGAGGCTGCCTTGCCGCGGGCGAGAGAAAGTGTGACTTTTACGCGCGCCGCGCACTGCGCGAGCATCGGCGAGAGAGCTCGTTCGCGAATTCGCGCGTGGATCGTCGCGAAGATCCGGGGACGAGCGCGACGCGCATTTTCTAGGTCGTCCGAGCCCCCCAGAGGTTCCTCGAGTGGACCGACCCCGGCAGAAGAGAGAACCGGCGGCAGAGCAGCTCCTTATACGGATCGTTGAAACTCGTTGCGCGGCTCTCCGTGCATCGGTTCCCCGCGATCCGAAACGGAAATCGGACAATACCCGATTTCTTTCTCGTTCCGCGTCGCAAATCGAGACGCCCTTACTCTATAACCGCTCGAATTACCCAAGGATACGCTGCACGCCGGACTCCGAACAAAACATCGAACGCGACGCGTACGTGACTGGAAGAAACGATTTACGGTCGTTTCAAGGGGAACGCGTGACGAGACAACCGCCGATTCTACCCGTAAAATACCTGTCCTTCTTCCATCTGCGCGTTGCTTCTTTTCTCCCGGTACCCCGGCCGCGACGAATACCGATTTCCGAGCGCGGTCGGATTTGTTTGTTTGGACGAGGCGAGCACGTCTGATTCGTCGAACGTTTCAGTGTTTTGGTTATCCGAGAAACGAGATAATCGGTTCGTGCTCGAAGGGCCTGTTCCCGGGGACCCGAGTCGGGTTTCCCCGAAGCCAGAACGCGGCCAGTGCTCAGGGATTTATCGGTTTTGCCCGAGCCGGCCCGCAGCGTCGCCTCGTGTCGAGAAAAATGAAATTCTAGCTTACTCCACATTCGAGTACAGTGATCGTGACCGATCGCAAACGATCCGCGACTCGATTGTAAAACGCTCGGTAAACTTCGAAGAGAATCGTACTTACAGCTTCCGATGTAGAGAGAACCGATCACATATCCTCCGATTTCACCCAACCGGTCTTTTCCTTTTTCTCGTGCATGGCTCGGGTTGCTTGACCCGTGGTTCTACGTACTCCGAATCGACGAACAGAAATCTCGGCTGTATCGTTTACGATCGTCGATTCCCATGTACAAACTCGCGAACGGCTGGACCACGGTTATTGCCGACGCGTACACTCGAGGTTCGTTCGAGCGTTAAACTCGCGCCGCGATCGGGCAGAGTACGCGAGAGATTATCGGGTAAAAAAACATTGAAACGGTCCGTTGTGCTCGATCGAGTGCTCCGACGACGGAGAAACAACAAACGCGGAGCCTGCCTTCGAACAGTTCGACTACCGCGAAACCACTGAACCACCGTCGCCGTCGTCGAGTATTTCTCAGTCCCAGTCGTCCTCTTCTCTCTTCCCCTTCTCTCTCCTTCCTCCCTTCTCAACTCTCTCAACCAGCCTGCTCAGGCTGTAGTCGTAGCCTGCCATAGCCTACCGTAGCCTGTGCTACTCTTTCCATCGTGAATCGTGACTGGAGCGTATACTCAGCGTACGTGCGGGAAGCGACACGACGCGACGCACGCGTCGATCTTCCTACGATCCTGCTGGTTTCCTCGATCGTCCATAGATGGCCTGGAGTACCGCGCGCGGCTTCTTTAAATTCGTTCCAGGCGAGTCGTCGAATAACTTCGCGTACTGTGCGGATATTGCATATCGCAATATGTACTCGTTTATAACACGATATCACGATGTACGATTTTCTTCTGTCGAAACTGAATATGTAGTGTTAGTGTGGATTTATAGTGGAGCTGCGAGCATTGATGATAGCGGCGCCACAGTGATCGACTCCTCGATTCTAGGTGGACAAAATTCAAATTTTTGTGTTCTCTTGTAGTAATAACGCTTTATTTCTCAGAAATCATGACAAGTGTATAAAAACTACATGAATTTAAACGAATTATATCATTTATTTAAAATGGACAAATATAACAATTCAATTGTAACGTTTGTTCACCTAGAATCGAGGAATCGATCACTGTGCGGCGCGGTGAAAAGAAACCAGCATTCGTGACAACATTTCGTCACATACTAATGAAAAAGTACATCTGTATTTTCTTTGTTTTTCTTATTTTTCACCGCACAGCTCACCTCGCTGCTCCACTATAAATCCACTCTTTAGGTAGCGTGCCCCACCCGGTTATCGGACATAAAACCAGGGCTTCGGAGTCGGAGTCAGAGTCGTGGAGTCAGAGTCGGAGTTTGGGAGTAATTGCTGATCACTGGAGTCGGAGCCGGAGCAAGAAAAAGCTATAGATCGACTCCCGGTGTCGGAGTCAGAGTCGGAAAAAAATATATCGACAACCGACTCCAACTCTGACTCTTTTGTTTATAAATCATGAATAGATTTATGTATACATAAATAAATTGCTAATATTCGATCTACAGTGTAGACGTATTGTATATGTATGTATATGTATACCTCGGCACTATGTAGCGGAGAAACAGTTAAAGTTATGGTAGTAGTATTTCTCTCCTAGTAGTAGTAGGTAGTACTACTACCGGTAGTAGTATCTCTCCTAACTATTTCCTGAAAGTGAGAAAGTAACAGTCGTGTTGTGTTGTATCAGAGTTATCTGTTCCATATTCTTAGACTTTAATACAATATTTCAACTATTTATTCAGTTTTATTACAAATCTTAATTATTTTGAGTACATATTGTTTCAATTTGGAGCGTCGGAGTCGGAGTCGGAGCTAAAGAAAAGAGGAGTTGGAGTCGGAGTTGGAGTTAAGATGTTTGTCTACCGACTCCGAAGCCCTGCATAAAACAAACTTTTTAAAAATTAGTAAAAATAACATGAAGTGAGCCGTTTATTTTGAAAGTGGCCTAAGTCCATTTTCGAGAGAAATCAAGCTAGCAATTTTAATATTAGAAAAAAATTAATTGATTAATTTGTTATCAAAAATTTCTTGTGTTCGGTAAGTAGAACCAAAACTTCGGATTAAAGATTCGTTAATATTTCTTTGGTTCCCAACAAAATCGTCCAGAAAAATTTGACGATACAGAAAAAAGGTTGACAATGCAAAGTAAATTACAGAATGTCTTGAAATTAATAAAAAAACTTCCAATTCGTCAGTAAATATCCGGTAACTGGTACCCTATTCGAAGGAAATTGTTATTACTAGATTGCGGATCTTCATGCGTTTACAATGTCCAAAATTTTTCAAAAAATGCTGGAGTATCAAATTGGACAGGATTTAGTATAATTTGTATTCATTTCGGATCTACAAATGCTGTTGCCAATGAAAATAGGATTTGATTCGGTCCCACCTTCTTCAAATTACTTGTAGCTGCCGAATAATGAAAATTACGCAAAGTAAACGTAAAAATAGGACGTTTGAGGGCGACTGCAGTCTAGATTCATCTTTTAATGTAGCACTTTTGATTATCGAGAAATGAGAATGCGCACCGAGCACCCTTGCAATCCTGGAAACGAGACTACGCCCTTAACTGAAATATTTTGGCTCCAAGAAGCGGGTTTCCAGACCACAGTGCGCGAGGCCGGAGGTGAGGGCATACGGGTGCAGAATCGGGAAGCGTTCGAGTATCGGTCGTGAATACGCGAACGAGGAAGACGCTGTAGCAGGAGTAGTGGGAGTAGCGGGATCGACTCGAGAACAGGGCCAAGAGAAAAGGTGACGGAACCAGCGGGGAATAAACGAGGAATACCGAAGACGGGTACGGCCGAATCCGAGAGGGAGGGGAGCTAGTTGGGTTCCGAGACGGTCGAAGAGGGACGAGAGGGTAAAGAGGGTTCAAGGCCGGGAAGATGGACGAACAACCGCATTTACCGTAGGATCCTCTTCGTGGCGTGGCACAACACGACGCGTGGGGGGTCGAGATGCGTCGCGAGTCGCAGCTCGAACCGTTCTGTTTGTGTTCTATGCGAGTACAGTTTCGGCCGCCGTACTACAATCCCAGGTTCCAAACCAGTTTCGGGACCAGCGTGGGGCGTGGGTCAACCGAAACGTCCCTCGGGACGATGCGCCTTCGATTCGCTAGAACGGAGAAGCCAGAAGCGAGAAGCGTAAAGATCGGATCTCCTAAACGCGTCTGGACGCAATGTTTTGCGATCTTTACTCCATAGAAGTAGACGCATGCGTCCAGGCGCAAGTTGTCTGATAAACAAGTGTTCTGATGAAGTTAGATAAATGGAGTATATAGGTTTTGCACCCCAAATTCACACTTTTGCTAGTCAAATTCAATCTTTTGCAAATCAAGCTCAATCATTAAGAATATTAAAAATTAATTACTAGACTGCGGTTCTTCATGCAAAATAAAAAATGTTGACATTGATTGCAGGACACAGGAGCCAAATAAAAACTGTATTTTTCTTGTAATTGTCCTATTAAGCTGAAGCTAATACAGTCGGTGCACAAAGTATTCGTACACGTTAAGAAAACGAATTACTTTTTCAAAATTGGACCCAACAGCTTGAGTTTCTTTTCAGATGATAGAAGGATTAGTTTACTAGCTAATGTGTAAATTATTTGTGTTTTGATCATTTGTCTTATTTCAGACGTTAAAACGACGTCTCGAGAAAGACATCTTTAACACTAGAACTACCAGATGAGTCAGAATGACTTGCTCCTGTTTTCTTCAATTAGAAATATTAAAATTGTAAATATGTTTCTCTCAGAAATTTTTTTAGTCAACATCTCTATTGAAGTACACATTTAAACAAAACTGGTACAGAATCTAAACAAATGCAATTTTGTCATTATTGTAAGGCAATGTATGCCAATTGCGTTTAGTGCTCGGTAGTTCTAGTGTTAAGACGTCGCGTGCTATCTGGAAATAAATACACATACATATCTGCACACAGTTTTCATACGTTACAAAGCTAATGATTTGGTGATTACTTTGAAATAAGTATTTGATGTATTGGGTTGGCAAATAAGTTCGTTCGGTTTTTTACATTGAAATAAATCACAAAAACCGAACGAACTTAGTTGCCAACCCAATACATCTTTGGAATACAATTTGATGGGTTGGAACGAAAGTTCGTAGCGGTTGTAAATTAAAATTGAAAGCTAACATTCGGATATTTATTCATAGATTTACTTAGTAATATATTTTCCATTCTAGTCTATTATTTTCTGCCATTTTCGAGGTAACTTCTCATATTATTGAATCAATATATGAATAACTACCTTAATTTTATCTTGGATTCTTAATTTCAAAACGTTACGAACTTTCTTTCCGACCCAATACATCTTTGAAATACAATTTGATGTGCATCTTTGGAATACAATTTGATGTACACCTTTGAAACACAATTTGATGTACATCTTTGCAATACAATTTGATGTGCATCTTTGGAATACAATTTTGAATTTCTTCACAATTAATTCACATTTCATTTGATTCGTTTTACAAAAACTTACTTAAAACTACTCTATTTGTAAAAGGTTGCATTTGATTCTCAAGAGGGTGAAACTGATCTGCAAAAGGGTGTGTCCGACTTGCAAAACGCTGCGTCCACACGCGGTTAGGAGATCCTATCCTCCAGCTGCTCGATCGACTCTCGAACGAGAGGAATCGTCGAGCATCTTTTCCCTCGTGGCGTGCTCGCATTTCTCCGATAACCCCGCGACCTCTTATCTCTGCGGACCACGCGACTAGCTCGCCAACGATACCAGGACGCTGCGGGACGAGACGCTTCGTCGATTACATCGGTCCGATACAAACGCGAATTAGTTTCCGAGGTTGAACGCGCCGCGGCGATTATACGGTTCGCGCGTTCGGAGAACGTGGCTATCGTTTATCGTAGGTACGCGCGCGATTGTAACGAAGCGAGGCGAAGCGTTTGAAAGGCGCGCCTTCGCCGCGACTCGCGTAATCGATTCAAACGAGGATATTCGAGCGGAGCGTTCCGTAAACGTCGCAACTGCAAATTCCGTTGTGAATCAAACGAGTACGCGTTAGCAGCTTGTTCAGTGTCCGACGTATCCAGAGAAACAAATTCGACAAACATTCAGAGGAGAAAGAACTCCGGAAGGAAGGGAAAGTGGAAAACGCAAAATGAAGTTAGGAATCGTTGCGATACTCGTCGTTGTGGTACTTTTCCGCAGGTTAGTTACGCTTAGGCGAACAAAGCGCGCAGCACGGCTTCTCCGGCTGGGTTTTCGCTTAAACGATATCATCCGATGGTTCTCATTGTTGCAGCGGCGTGGACGGCCAAAATATTTTAGGTACAAACTGGGTGAACGACCTGACTAGGAATCTCGGCGCGTTGAACAGAAACATTCAGGAGAACGTGCAACAACTGAATCAACGGATATCGGAGTCGGTGGGGTCCGAGGTGGCTCAAGTTCGACAATTGACGGATAACTTGAACGAGGGGATAGGTACGAGCCCGCGATAGTTCTTTGGTTTCTCAGTTTCACAGCTCTTTCAGCTTTTCACGCTGCTCCTTTCACCGTCTGGAGTGCTCCGGCATCGCAACGCGCTCGACCCGAGTCGTTTCTCTCGGTGATCTCGGCCCAACTGTTCCGCAGTCGAATGTGGAATCTGTACTTCAATAACCGGGATGGAATCTGTTGCAGCTACGGGCAGAATACAGGCGATCAGTGGCGGGACCATCGTGAACGGCAACAACATCGTTGTGTCGAACGAGCGCGAGACGAAGATTGTCATGTCTGGCCGCACGTCCGACGGAAAAGCGTTCGTTCGCGAACTGTCGGAGAGCGTCGTGGGTGACACGTTGCGACACGTCGTCAAGATCACCTATCCGATGCTGAACGTCACGAGAGTCTACGGATTCACCATCGACCTTAAGCATGTCGACTCCAAGCCCGTTCCTATCGGCGCGTCCACGTAACTTCGCAACAATGGCTCTATCTAAACATGCATGTATACGTATAACCTATTAATCTATCAATAAAGCAAACTGTGTAAACGATAACACAAACGATCCATGAATCCTTGACCGTATCCGAGAAAGCAGCTGGCGACGCGCGAGCCCCGACTCGTAAAAACCAACGTCGCATCGGTGGTAAACGGTTCGCGAGCGCACGCGTGTCAAAGTGGCGCCGAGAGAAGCGAGAGATTGCGCGCTGGCTCCCTTAAATGGAAATGCCTCTGGCCTGTCCTCGATCGCGATCTTTCTCTCGTTCTCTTTTCGCGCGTTCCCACCTCTCTTCTGATTTCGAAGGTTGCGCGAGCTTGTCTCTCCTCCTCTCGTCTCTTTCCGCGCAACGCCCGGTGCAGCGCGTCCGCACGGTTCCCGATAGCTATCGCGCGGATCGCGGTGCAGATCTCTGACGTTGGCGCCAGCCAACCATTTCTTTCGTAGGCGAGGGACAGGTTCTTGCGACCGATCCGATCGGCGAGTTTCGTCGGTCTATTAGAAATCGGTTTGGCGTCGTACTGACCTGAACATTTCGCCGAACGACCAAGGGAACGGAAAATCGTCATTAACTTCGGCGAACAGAATAACAAACCGAACGGAATATTCTGAAGTCTTGAAGACGTTCATTATACGTCCATTTTAAATGTTAACGTCTTACGGCCTAAATTGGACGTCTTTAAGACATCTTAATCCCAACTGGATATCGTTTGAACGTCTGACATGAGACGTCTTATGGACGTCTGTTTGGAGACTAAATGAGTTGAATTTTTGGAGATGTTATGATAGAGACTAGTTTACTTTACAATGACTACAATACCCGGCATATTTGTTTTCTTTTTGTGAATACTTCTATGTTATTATACGAGTAGTCTTTCATTGTTTTCAATTTATGTAAGAGGGCTTCGGTCCGTTTGTAATAAATAATAATGATAATAATACTTGCACTTGTGAGGACTTCATTCAAAATTAGAGAACATAATGGATTTAGAGAAACCATTTTATAATGATCAGGAGTTATTGACCCCTCGATAAATAAAGCATCGACCCCTTCTACGCGATAATTCCATAGGGTTGTTATTAAAAATGCTCTTGCGGATTTTAACGAATAGGGAAGTCGACCAAGGATCAATTTGTCACCACGCTGTGGCACCAAATGAGAACCATCTGTCATTTGACACGTGGCTGTAGCGCGCCTCTATGACGTACGCAACGTACACCGCTGTTGATCGGGTTGCTGCATTTCAGGCGGATTTTCCGTTGATAACCGAGAGACGAAGCCGAGATCGCAATATTTTTATTATTCATTTTCAGATTTGCGCAAAGTAGATAGGAACAATCAATATGATTATTAATTAAATTAAAAATAAAGCTCTGGTCGAGCAGACTATGTTTCTGGGTTCATTGTAGTTAATATTGTGGAGTAATCATGATCAAAGAATTACATTGGATTATTATAAGATTTCACCAAAAAATCAGTTGGCTTTATGGTAATTTCGAGCACTGTATCCTATTGTCATGGAGAACCACCCCTTTTTAAATTTTCTCCCAACTGTAGCCGAACACTCTGTATAGTGAATGACATACTGTATGCAGCGACGAGAAAATAGCAGTGCACATAGAAACAAAAATCACCGCTTTCCTCTACTTAGACAGTAACCAATGTGGCAACGTGGGTTACCATAATCGAGAGCGCGTCAATTATCGAGCACGTTCGAAACAGCGTCTAGAGACGCGACCGCGACCGTGCGAGGACGCAAGGCGGGTTGCATCCGTCGCGGAGAAACGCGCGAGCCTATAAAAGCGACGGAGACCGGAATTTCGGCGGTATCGCCGCTTCGGAACCGTTCTAGTCGCGACACGAGGTACGCGACATGATTCTTCGAACGTTACTCGTGTATTTTCTCTGCGCCCGACTCGGTTACCCGTTCGAACATGGCGCGGATCGAATTGTGATCGAGGAGCCGACCGACGACGCGGCTAGAATCGTCTGGCAAACGGAAGAAGCGGTTCCCGTGAACGTCGATATGGATTCTGGCGAACCTAGAGGATGCGGAATGAGCACGAAGTTCCGAGGCAGGTTGGTGGGCGGGCAACCGGCCGATCCCGGCGAGTGGCCCTGGATGGCTGCTCTTCTGAGAAAACGCGAGAGCCGGTACTGCGGCGGCGTCCTCGTCACCGATCGACACGTTTTGACGGCAGCCCATTGCGTCCACAGGTACAGAGCACACACAGAACCGCGTCGGAGGCGCGTCTGTTGAAAGTTGAGACGCGTGACCGAGATTGATTCGTTTGTTCCGTTACTTTACCAGGTACACTCCGCGGGACATCACCGTCAGACTCGGAGAATACGATTTTTCCATCGCTCCGGAAGAGAGCGGAGCTTTGGACTTTGCGGTGTCCGAGATCCGCGTCCATCCTTACTTTGACCGCATCTCCTACGAGAACGACATAGCGTTGGCGAAGCTGCATCGGCCAACCGTATTCAACGACCGCGTCTGGCCCGTCTGCCTGCCTCCGACGGGTTGGACCTTCGAGAACGAGAACGCGATCGTCACGGGTTCGTGTTTGTCGTAGTGCATACCTGGGCGACGCTGCCTCGAAAAACACGTGTTGCTGTTCCTCTCCTTCTCTTGCTCGGTAAGACAGTCCCAGAGTAGTAGCAACATGTGTTTTTTGAGGACAGCGTCGCCCAGGTCTGTCGTAGTGGACCACGCAGTGTAAAACTGGGAGTTCCAACGTGTAGCTCGCGAGCCACACGAGGCTCCTTCCCCGCTTAGGTTCTTCCTCCTTTCAGGGGTGTGGGTCTAGCAACAGTGTGGTGGTACACTCGCACCGCTAGACACTGTATACGTACACGAGAATTGCAAGGGTTCGGGAAATGACAAATCAAGTCTCGCTAATGCACATTTGGGGCCCCTACGTAGTCACAATCGCTAGATAAAAGATCAATCTAGCGCGCATGGTCCCTAAGATTGCCTACTTTTGCGTTTTCGAGACGTAACTTGCATTATTCAGCAGCATGAGGCTGTGGTAGTTTCTTGAAAATGTATCACTCGAGTGCCACGATAGGCGGCATAAAATAATAATAGCTCCGCGAATAGCTCCGCTATTTACATCCAGCCGAATAATACAAATTTCGCCTCGAAAACGCAAAAGTAGGCCATCTTGGGATACGTCCCCCCTAGATTGATCTTTTATCTAGCGGAAGTGGAAGAAACGCTCGCTCGAGCAAGATCAAATCCGGATCTACACCATTAAGGGAGTAGACTCCTTTTTCCCGTATTGCAAGGGTGCGGGATTCGCCTTCCCATTTCTCGATAATACAAACACGGGGTTTTTCAGTAGTAAAAAACGCTAGATAAAAGATCAGCATGTGCCGAATAATACAAAATCCGCCTCGTAAACGAAAAAGTAGGACTTTTGAGGGAGATAGCGCTCTAGATCGATGTTTTATCTAGCGTCTTTGACTGCTGGAAAACCCCGTGTTTGTATTATTGATAAATGAGAAGGCGAATCCCGCACCCTTACAATCCTGGAAACATGTTGAGCAGCTATGGCCTACACAATCTCCGTCGTGGCCTGCCGGTGCTGGAACTCTGGATCTCGGTCTGGTTTCAGGTTGGGGGACCGGCTACTACGGAGGTCCGGTCAGCGCGATTCTCATGGAAGTCGGCGTTCCGATATGGCCGCGAGACCAGTGCGTTCGAAGATTCACCCGACGGATTCCGGAAACGATGATGTGCGCGGGCGCGTACGAAGGAGGCCGGGACGCCTGTCAGGTGCGGTATATCGTTCGTCGTGTGACGTATGTCATCGAGACTCCGAGAGCTGGAAATATATACCTATACCTATAAGATCGATCGTGTTTGTTCGCAGGGTGACTCCGGTGGACCGCTCCTGTATCGACTGGCCAACGGCAGATGGGTGAACGCGGGCATAGTGTCCTGGGGAATACGATGCGGCGAGCCGGGACGCCCCGGCGTCTACACCAGAGTGAACGCTTACCTCGACTGGATATTCGAGAACGCTGTTTTCCGCTGACGATTAAACTGGCCGTCTCTTCCAAAAACGACGAAACTTTATTTCCGAAATATCGATCGTTACATTCTTAAAAGAGATTGACACGAATAGAGAGAAATTCGATCGCTTCGCGACATTTTTTTGATACTTTCTTTTTGGCCGTGTCGGTGCTTCGCGTCCGTTCCCGAAGCTCGATCGTTTCGAAATGGTGACGGTTTCGTTCGTTCGTTCGTTCGCTCGCGAGGCCCAGCCTCTAGTCGCCTCTAGAACGTTTCTCTACACCGACGCTTAACTTTAACTCTTCATAAATATTTGAATATTACAATTCTTGTTCAACATATAGAAATACGATGCGTCGCGAGGAACTCGCAGCTCGACGCGTGGTCCGATTGTTCGAGTTTGTCATCGGCCACGAATCGCGTCGCGGTGCATCTCTCGCCATTTTTTTTTCATTTCTTGTCGAGTTTAATGGAACTCCTACTGAAAGCGCTGGTCCTCGGGAAGTGTTTTTTTCTTCTTTTTTTTTAGAACGAGAGTCGGCGACGGTTCGCGCCGATGATATCTTAACGTTACTTGTCGAAGGAGTATCCTTTCGAACGAGTGGACCCAAATTCCGATCGGGCTCACCGATCCGAGCACGCCGCTACTCTACACGAAACAACGATACGCTAAGTGTATTAGGAATGAAATCGATTCTGCGCGTACTTAAATTCGTGGACGGGAGGTTGCGGGTGGGGTCGCTGGCGGGGTCGCGGACACGAGCAGCGGCGCGTTCGGACTGATTTCCCTGTGATTCGGCAATGTCTCGCCCCCGCCCTCGCCCGCTTGCGTTTGCAACGAGCGGCGGGGTTGCGACGTCGAGTTACCGCAACTTGTCGAGTTTCTACCCGCATCCTGGACCGCGCGACCGCCGCCTTTTTCTTGATTCGAGCTGTTGGGTCGCTGCTGTTCCCGAGTCGTTCGCACAGGCGTCTTCTGCGAGCGATCCGTGGTCTTCGTGGCCGTTCCGCTCGTAGCGGAAGTCCGAGCAGGGCTCGCGTTCGCGTTCACCGGCGTTACCGTCACCGACGTCGACGTCTTCCCATCTGGAACGGTCTCGTTGCTCGATTTCTCGCCGATCAACCAGTAGGTGATCATCGTCCCCTTGCCCTGAAAACGGACGGAAAGCGTTAGGCTGCGATCACACTGGATCCGACGTTGCGTCTCCTTTTCCGCATGCTTGAAAAAAGAGACACAGGAATCGACCGACGTCGGAGCCGATCTTCCCTCTCCTAGAGGAGGAGAGAAAAAAAAGACTAGTCTCACCTTTAAGTTGACTTTTCCTCTGCAATCGAGCACGAAAGTGCCGAAAGTGTCCAGAATCTCTTTCGTTTTTGGGCTGACGTGAATTTTCAGAGCTGTGGAGGAACGGACGGATATATTCATATGAAGAATATTTTATATAAAACATTTTTTCATATTCCTGCCGATTTCCGTAATAATTGACTGTCTCAAGATAAATGGACCACCCTGTATGTACTCTCCGTGCCTCTCAAGAAATCCCCAGGCAGAAATTCGAAAGAATATAGCCGAATTATTGGCTAAAGTGTGTGACGCACGGTTCTTGTGAAGCACGGAGAGTACCGCGATAAAGGAAGAATCGCAAGAAGCAATACCTTCTCCGTTGCTCTCCATTCGGGAAGCGGTGTTGACGGTGTCTCCGAAGAGGCAGTACCTCGGCATCTTCAATCCGATCACTCCAGCCACGCATGGGCCTGAACAGAGAGAAGTGGAACGATTTAACCCTCGGACAACGGACGATTTTTTAGCTATACAATTGGCAATGCTTAGGACCGTTCACAGCTCTAATTAGTAATTTTGATAAATTTACTTTTGATGATAATCTCGTGTAGACACGTTAGTTTTTCCTATATTCTCAATGAAACAGCAATTCAGCTAGTTTAAAAAATGAAGGTGCCCTTGGCAATAATTAAAAAGAAAATTTTCGAACTTTTTTATTGCAATGTATAGCCAATCGAAAACTGATCAACTGTTGTTTAAAATATTTTTTGTCAGATTATCGCAAGTATTTGAAAAATCGTGAAAAGTGTTACGTGGGACACCCTGTATAGGGAGAAAATGCATCTACAACTGATAATGTTTTGGTCGAGAAGGAGCATTCTGAAATAATCAAAAAATGACATCAACGAAAAGTGGTTCATATTTGGGCACTTTACCCTGCGGAGGGTTAAACGAAACAAGCCTCTAGCTCATCGGGAAGTTAGTTTAAAATCAATTGCAAAATTTGCCACCGAACAAACAAACGGACAAACAAGAAAGCGAGCTAATAAAAACGTGGTAAAAAGAGATGGAAAGAGAAACATAGATAAGATCGGATCGCTTTACCAGAATGCATGCCGATTCTGAGATTGAGTTGCTCCTTCGGTCTGTGTCGGATGCGAAAAGTCATGACAGTGTCGCGCAGCGCCAAGCTCATTCTCGCGATTTCCCTCGCGTGGTCGGTCCCGTTGCGAACGGGCAGGCCCGACACCACCATGTAAGCGTCTCCTATCGTCTCCACCTGAAAACGAAAGAACGCTTCGCGCGTCGGTCAATCCTCCTCACCGCGAGCCGTAGTCGTTGCAGGTGTCGACATCGTTATCGATATCGATATCGAAATCGAAATGAAACGCTCACCTTGTATACATCGAAGTGCCCGATGATGGAGTCGAAACACGTGTACAGATCGTTCAGTAAGTCCACCACTTGAAGCGGCGTGCTCTCGGCCGAAAGTTGCGTAAAGCCAACGATATCGCTGAAGTAGATCGTCACTTGATCGTACGTTTCGGCTATCACGCTTTGCCCCCGTATCAACTGAGACGCGACGGACCTGAAAAGTTGCACCCCTTCTTGATCGTTAACTTTCAATTACTCGCATATAGTACTTGCAATCTCAGAACTTTAAATTTAGTACTTCAAGCGTAAACAAAGGTGTCGACTGTACTAGCAAACGGTGTTGGGCAATAAATAAATTTATTTAAATAACAAGTCATTTGTTATTTGGATATTCAAATAAAAAGCAAAAATAATTATGTATTGTTTCAGCAAGTCTAAATAGAATTATTTAAAATAATATAGTTAATTGTTATTTACAAATACAATTTCAATTATTATTTGTATTGACAAACGTGTTCATTCTATATAACAAATATGTACAAAAAATAAGAGAAGATCAAAAACTAATTATTCGATTTCCACCCCAATCCAATTAATAAATAATCTTTTATTTGCAAATAAGAATTAATAAGTAGATCACATTCGGAATTATTTAAACTACTCTTATTTTAATAAAAAGTTTAGTTATTATTTGCAATTAAAATCACACGTTTATTTATTATTTGATTATTTATCATTCAAAACAAAATTTGCCCAACACTGCTAGCAAGTATCCATTTTGCTTTAAAGTAGCTATTTTATCAAATAAAACTTTATTTATGTTGGAGAGTCATAGAAAGTTCCATGTAACCCAGCGGTTTCCAACCTTTATGCTACTTTTTTTCTGTTTTGTTTGAGAGCGGTGGGGGAATGTCACTTACGGACACCCCCTCCTCAGATGACGTAGGGGGTAGTGTGGGACTCGGCACCCCCTAGATGGAATTTGGGGGAAACGGGACTATAGGGTCTATAGCCCTACTCATACCCACTAAACCCCCATCGCCCAAGGCCTCTTGAGCCCAGCACCTCAAAATTGTCTGCGGTTAACGGAGGGTGCGCGACCAGCTCTTCGCAATACAACGCCCCACCTACCACAGAGTTAACCACTCCTGTTCTTGGCTTTTAACCTTTATGCTACTACGCCTCCCTAAAAAAGATTTTTTTTCCGCGCCTCCCTCTCTTTTAATAGATATGATAATATAGACACGTTTTTTAAATAATAATAACTGTATTACAAAAAGTTTTGGCGCCTCCCCTTGGGGCCGCGCCTCCCAGGTTGGAAACCGCTGATGTAACCAGTTATGTAGAAAATTAAAAAGCTATCTTCGCGCGCGTACCTCGGCAGCAACTGATACAGAAGCTCCTCGCATTTTCGTTTCTCCTCCAGGTAATCCGCGGTTCTCTCCTCCACGAGGGCCTCCAAGTTGGTGGCGTACTGCGTCATGCGGGACAGCAAGTTGTCCATGATGTTGTTGCTCTCGTGGTCCCTGAAACGAGTCAACGACAAGGTCGTTTCCCATGGATCGAGCGCGATCGCGTTTCATGGATCGCGAAAATTCTATTTCCATATAACGCGATGAAAAAATTGTTTGAAATTTCTGTTGTTTGTCTAGTCATTCCAAATAAAACAAATATTTAGGTGTGGACCACCTAATACGGTGGTCCGTTTAAATAAGGACACCTAAATATCTCTTCAGTTTATTGTGATGCAAAACATATTTGTTACGGAATGTGCATGGTGTCAATGGACCAAATATCTGGCAAGAATATTTTTTTCCGAGGGTCATTTTTTTCTGATTTATCAAGGTCATCGATGTTTTTCGATACATAACTACATTCTTTTTTATTGCATCTGGTAACTGATCGAAAAATACATTCAAAGGACCACAGTCTTTTCAAGCAACTTTTTGTTCGCGTTATTGAGTCTACTGTAACTCTCAAAGCGGTTCGATTCCATTCGAATCGCAGGTACGCGCCCAAAGTGTCTCTGCGCAGGATCGTGGTACCTCGCGCAACAGGACGCGCGATCGATCGAACTTCGACGCTCTCGACTCTTCGACCACCGTTCGAAATACCTTTCGACCGACGAAAAGTCACGAGACACCGATACGGCCGATGAAAAACCGTGCGAGCAAATTCTTCGACGAGACGTATCCGAGCAACGGCTATGGTCCACGGAGTCGAATTATTCGAAACGAAATAGTTATCGCGACGGGTTCGATCGATCGTCGAGAGAAGAGGTTCCCCGGTAGTTCAACTCACTTGTTAATTTTCCGTATCGTTTGCTTGAGCGCGGAGAAGTCCGGTCGGTCGGCGGCATCCTCCGCCCAGCAGCGTTTCATCAAATTGGACACCTGTTCGGAACAGTTGATACGATCGTTATCGTTCCGAGTCTGTTCGAGCAACGATATTGAAATAGTAGAGAACTCGCTTACCACTTCCTCGACGGAGGAGTCGATCGCGGGCCTTAGCGGGGAGCCTCCGCCTCGCTTCACCGTGTCGACGATCTCTGAAACATAGGAAGAGAAACCACCCGATGATCGGTTGTCGGCCGTCCCGTCGTCCCGTTCCGTTCCGTTCTGCAAACGAACCGCGGAATCGGGAACTACCTACTGTTGTGTTTGTACAAATCCTCCAGAACGGCGTTGCAACTTTCGCAGTTGAGAGTGCAGTGGGGTCTGCGAACTTCGAGCAACGGACTGACCGCCCTTCGAGGACTCGCCCCGCCGTCGGGGCTGGCGCCCGATATCGCCGGCAGCGTCAAACTGCTCGTACTCGAAGATTTGCTTCTTTCGGCCATGTCTTTCTCGCTGGTTTCCCCCGTCTCTCTCTCTCTCTCTTTCTCTCTCTCTTATCTATCTCGATCGTTCTCGCGATTTTTCGCACGGCCAGGCTCGTTCACCCTTAACCCTCCATTCCGCACGCCCGACCAACCGTGGTTTCCGCTCCGAGTCTCTCCACTGTCTCTCGAAGACAAGAATCGCGCGCGACGGATGCTCGCCGAAGATATCGCTCGATATCCCTCGATCGATACTCCCACCGCGATTCGAACAGTTCGCGAAAATGCAGGACCGGCCGGTGTCGATGCCGGTGTCGATGCCGTCGAAATCGATGACACGAAAACTTTTACTTGCACGCTCTCCCGTCGAGAATAACGATCTTCACCCTCGAACCCGTTCGGCTAGCTTCGTTCGCCGATTCGAACGGTGTTTCTCTCTTTCTCGCTCCGAGCAGGAGGACGTTGATCGGTGTTTGTACGCGGACACCGTGTACACTGGTGGCGAATCGGAGGCACTGTTTCGACGGTGCACTCCGCGTTGCGCCGTGTTGTTTCGAGGCACGCGAGCCGATCAATTAACGGACGCGACGACGGGCCACGAAATCAGGGTAATTGGCTTCGAAAAAGTCGCGAGACCGGGAAGGGAAACGATGTCGGGGAACCCACGGGCCTTCGGCGGTGAGGGCTAGAAGCGAGAAGGGGTGGCGACCAACCGGTGGGGCTGGAACGCTGTGGGAGGCTGGAGGGTGAGGGGTCGAATATCGAGCAAAAGAGAAGAGTAAATCGGGCCGAATAAATGGGACGGTCGGGGTCGGTCGAACCGATGGTAAACAGAACGCGAGCACGTACCGAGCTGGAGTGTCATGTACGTAGCCCCGTGCCAACGTAACAAGGTGACGACGTAACAACGACGCGACACACGCGCGACAGACAGACACGCAAACACCAAAACACGCGCGCAGCCGCCGCCGTCCGTGATTGGTTGATTATACGATCGCAGACGACCACGACATAATACCACCCCACGGGAGGACCGTGTCCAACGGTTTTTCGTAAACGCGTGTCGACGTCCCGCAGGATCGCTTTGTCTTGATTCTTATCTCTTGTAAAACCAGGAAAAAACGGGGTACGATTCGGTGAACGCGAATGAGGATTGAAGAGGATCGACGAGGAAAGGCGGAAACGAAAGAGGAGATGGTAGGAAATGGAAAACACGAGCTGGCGAACGGGAGAACGAGCGGGCGACAGGGGTAGAAGAGAAGCGACGGAAAAGCAGCGAGCACGCGAGACCGTGTGCGTTCCAGGACGCGAGGAAGCTTCGACTAAGCTTTCAAGCACGCTCCTAGCCTACTTGCGTTGCGGCTCGTGTGCCAGTCCTGTCATCGATCCTGTCGCTCTTCCGCCGAGACCAAGCTCGCCAAAGCTCGTAAACTTTGTTACCGATCGATTCACCGCAGGGCGGCGCTCTCGCGGAGAGCTTGCAATTCCCTACCCGAGGATATCGGCGCGTCGACTACCGAATCGTCGCCACCAGTCGATATGAAAACCCTACGTTCCGAAACAACGAGATACGGGAACTGGAACAGAGCTTTTACCACCCGCCGAAACTCTGATCCCACGAAATTGCGAAAGACGTAAGGTACGAGGCACTTACCCGATTCGGTGAGACGGTAATTGTCGCCCAAGTAAAACGGACCCTGTTGCACCACGATCTCGTGGACGATCACCGCGAAACTGTACACGTCCCCCTTCTGAGTACCCTCCGGTGGTCGTCTCGCCATTCTCAACAACTCCGGGGCTGTCCATAACTGTTCTGCGTACACGAGAAAATATTCTACCGCGTCCGAGAGCTCGAATTCGAGTTGGGTCGTTCCAACCGAAATCGGACACTTTTTGGAGTGATGTTTCCGCTTTTGCTCGGATCTCAAAGGATTTTTTGATGGTTTAAAAATTGTTGATTCTACGGACGTGTGGGAAAATGTGTCGCATGTTTTTTTCATTAAATCGTAAGAGTGGAAGTAACAAACCAGAGGTGTGCATTATTTGGCGAAACAAATATTTCAAATACTGTTTTATATTTTAGATTTCATTTTGCTTAAAGAAAATAGTATTTTAAATAAGACATACAATTTCGAAAATAAGATATTTCTATTTGAACAATCTGTGAACCTCAAAATAAAATATTTCTATTTCAAAAAATTTGATCCGCAAAATAAAATATTTCTATTTTAACAATCAGAAACACACGAAATAAAATATTTTACTTTTTGCATTGTTATAATACTCTGAGGAACCGCATGAACATACAGTCTATCTTATCGTTAAGAAACGATTTACACCCATAAATGTATTGAATTCGAACCACTATTTTCAGCAATAACATTTACTTAAAATTGAAATTGAAAATAAAGACAAAAAATACAAATATTTTCAATATTCTTCAAATAAAATACTATTTTCAAACAAATTACTGCATCAAATAAAATATTTTATTCTCATAAATAGATCACTTTTGGAATTATTTAAATTACTTTTATTTAAATAAAAAGTTTAGTTATTATTTGCAATTGAAATCACTATTATTGTATTCAATTAAAATCACTATTACTAGTATTATTTAAAATAAAATTTGCCCAACATAAATGGAAAAAGGGTGACACTTATTTCGCGCGTCTGTAAAATCAATTTTAAGCGTCAATTTTTAAGATATCAAAAAATCTTTTGGAATTCATAGGTCACTAAAGACTAGAACATATTCAAACTTGAACAAAATTCGAAACGTTACTTCAAAAAATGTCTGACTTCGCGTAGAATGACCCAATTAGCATTGTCGCGGGCGCTCACTTCTTTGATAGACGGCGTCGTCCGGGTCCTCGTTGCTGGAGATTCGCGACCTCAGCTCGTGCAATCCGAAATCGGCAATCTTCAGTACGAACCTCGAATCGACCACGCAATTGTAAGAGTTCAAGTTGCCGTGGCTCTTCACCTCGGACGCGTGAAGGTACGCCATGCCCCGAATGATGTCGTGGATCAACGACACTCGAAACACCGGATCCAGTTTGATTTTCTCGTTCACCAGCACGTCCTGTCGCCAGTCTGTCGTTACTTCTTTGTTTTCGCTTTTGATTTTGAGCGCGCGAAACCACTTACATACCTGAAGAGATCCTCGGGGACAGTACTCGGTCAAGAGGCAGCAGTTCGGCGGCTCGACGCAGGCTCCGTAGAATCGCACCAGATGATCGTGTTGGAGGTCCTTCATCTGCGCGCAACCAACGAACACGTTTCCAGCTTAGCAGATTTAGCGGAAATAAAGGTGGACCGCAATTTTCAATTTTTAGAATTGAATTTTAAGAAAGCAGAATCAAATGACATCCTATTTTTAGTGGGAACAGCCTTTGTAAATCCAAAATAAATGAAAATTCTACTAAATTCTATCGACTTTTATATTGTAACATTTCTTGAAAATTTTCATATGCCTTAAATGCATAAAGATCCGCAGTTTAGTGATCAGCTTAGATTATTCTGCTGTTAGTGGTTCGAACGGAGATATTTTTGGTTGAACTATACCTTGGGTAACCAGAAGTTGTTGCTTTCTCCTACCTGATCCAGTAGATTTGGGTGAGAAGATGCCAAACATCCAAGTTTCAATCCTAGGAGATCAGTAGTTCAGAAGTTATGAGTGTTAAAGTTCAGCGATTTTCAGTGTTTTTGACAGGTAAGAGTATCGCCATATTGGAGCCGCTAGATGGCAGCTCACTAACCCTGACCAACCTTCTTGCGGCTCCGCTCGTTGGACGATCTCTGAGTACATACCAATCTGGCGGCGCCCTTACCTGTGAAATACAGATAATAAAGGTTCAAGGTTTTAAACACTTATAACTTTTGAACCACTGATTTCCTAGGATTGAAACTTGGATTTTTGGCATTTTCTCACCCAAATCTACTGGATTACATGGAAGGCAACAATTTCTGGTTACCCATGTTACAGTGCAGCCATATTTTAGCTAAAATAACATGGTTCAAGTAGAGCTTTAAAATGATTTTTTCCAGAGTTCTCAAGGTGATCAGTGACCAATTCAGCAAATATTTTTCTCTGAATCTCTGGATAGATGACAAAAAAGGTGAACCACTAACAGTATAATAATCTACGCTGACGACGCGTCGTGGTTCACCCTCACCTTCTTCAATTCTAGCAACAGGGGCCGAGACAAGTCCACTTTCTGTCTAGGCACGAACTTCACGGCGACTTTCGAGTTCTGCAACGAAGAAACATTCCCGCGGTTATTGCTTGCAAATGGAACACGGCGCGATCGTTCGAACCTTGTAAATACGGATGGTAACGTAAGGGCTGCTGTCCAGTTCGTCCTGTAGACTCGCGTTCTCCACAGTGAACATCGACTGCAACCAAACGGAAAGAAAGTTAAGTAGCCGACGACCACGATCGGAAAAAACGAACCAATCGTCGTTGAAGAAACGAGGAAAAGCTGATTCGATTTTCCCAGGTTAAATCTTCCGGTTTGCCAAACCGTGGACTGTTCGGAACACGAATAAAACGCCAAAGGTAAAACGGAAAAAAATAAACGTTCGACGGAAGCTCCAGTACTCATCCCCCGATTTCTATCTCGGGAAAAATTGATCCGACTTCTCTTCTCTGTCGGGACCAATTTCATCGAAACAAGTTTGGGACGAGTATATCGCGGTCGTATCCGGTTGCCGTTCTTTTCCCAACGTTGTTTCGTATTCGGCACTCACCATTTGGCTTCCGCGCATCTTGTTCGCTATGAAAGAAGTCATGGAACCCCTCGACTTCGCTTTTGGTACCATCTCGATGTCGCTCCAGTGTACTTTCCACGTCATCGAAGCTATGTCCGCCTCGAGTTTAAAATGCCTGCAAAGCGAATCAAGATATTATCGTTGCGTTCGACGAACCGCGAGGGTGAGTTCTCGCGCCACCCCGAATAAACTCAATTTTCCTCTACACTCCTCTTACCTCCTCACGCTTTAAGGAAGTAATTTCATCAAGTACTTTTTCATCAAGCTACGATCAGCTACATGCTGTCGAATATTGCAAATTAAGTTAGGTTTGGTTAAAAGCAGGACCAGTTAAGAAAAATTCTCCGCGTGAATAATAGTAAATTCCTCTTATCCTTTATTAAACCTTTGCCGTAACATTTTCTTTGCAGCTACAGTGATTAAAACGTCTTTATCCCCAACAATGTCGTAAAAGAGAAAAGAAAATTTATATCTTTTGTGTATGGCTACATTTATTTTAATGCTTAAATATTGATTACAAACGTTTGATTTCTCTATGCGTGACAATACTGTTTGAACTTCTCTTATGAATAGTGCATTTTTTTAGCGCGTTTTTTCGAAGTCGGTTTAATTTTTCCGACCTATTTTTACATGTAGTATCACCCCCTGCTCGGTTGTACCACCCTTGCGGCCACACCCTATAAATGTGTACGTATACTTGGATCTAGCAGTGTTGAGTGTATAAGACAAGAACAGGCGTGGGAGAAGATCCAAAGCTATACAGGGTGTCCCAAAATTCCTTCAACAGCCGGAAATGGGAGGTTCCTGAGATCATTTGAAGCAACATTTTCCTTTGCAAAAATGTTATCCGCGACATTTCCCCCCCCCCCCCCCGACCGTCATCTTTAGAGAGGATGTTAATGAGTAAATGCATTTTTTCCTACCAGTCCTTAAACTTAAAAAAAAGCGGTGTGTGAGTGTGAGAAGCTTTGGTGGAGAACCGTGAACTACCAATCTGTGCGAACGATAGGTTTATGCGGAAAAAACGAAGCCACTTACCTGTAAATGAAGACCGAAGCGACCACGAGTACGACGACGATCGAGCTCAAAACTATCGAGAGAATCGCATGACCTGGAAGAGCTGTCGAACAGAATCGGTTTGAGATCAATCTCAACGATCGATCTTTGATCAAAAAACTTACAATTGTCGGGACACAAGGAACCATCGAATCCGCAAGTAGGCGTGTCCGGTGGCGGTTCGTCACGACCGCCGGACCAATGAATCCTCTTCCCCAGAACATACTCGAACGTTTTATTCGCACCGTAGAAATTGGCGACGATCTGCGACAAACGATTCTTCGCGTAAGAAGATGAGATTCACGCGATCGCGATCGATTCGTTTACCTCGAACCTCGACGTTTCTGGATTCATGTCGAGAAGAGAATAGTCAGCTATACGATCCCCGTTCTCGTCGATGTTCACGTCCCCCGTGATCCCTGGAAAACGGAGATGAACGCGATACGTCGAAAGAAGGTACCGTACCGGAGCAGAGGAACACCGAGAGAAAACGAATCAGGCAGCGACGCAATGGAAAGAAAATTAGAAAAGTAGAAAAAGAGGAGAAATAGAAGAAAAGAGGAAAATTCGATACGCTCACCTTTGAAACTCCTCCCCCACATTCGTCGGGTAAGATTACCGCCGTCCAAATTGACTTTATCGGGATGTTCCGGGAGGCTGTCCTTAAGGGCGAGGGCGTAGAGGAGAACAGCATCGTAGAACGCAGCGACGAACGTCGAGACCGTGCTGTTCCCGAAAGTGAAATTGTACTTGCTCTGGGCCAGAGATTTTACTTTTCGCGAGAAGTTCAAGTACTCGACGTTGTCCGGACTTCGCGGTGTCACCGTCAGCAACGCCTGATAAGCTTTCCGCGCTTTCTCGTTTCTCTCCTCGGTGTCCGTTTCCACCCTCCATGGCTCCTGCGAATCGTTGTCGCTGAAAAATACCAGGTGTATTCAAAAAGTAACGGGAATCTTGTGATCTCGCAAGTTGTGTCAGTCCTATTCACGCCTTTCTCTCTTCGTTGTGTTGGTAAACATGTCTGAAAAGTGTCTGTACATTGGGTGCCGTGTTCGATGTTTACACTGAGAAAAAAAAGTAGTTACTTCAATAACACGCGTGTTATTGTAATTTTTTTACTTCGATGAATATCGATGTATTCTTTTCAATAGTATGAAATTTAGAAGCAAATCGTGATGTATTTGAATTGTCTGTCATGAAATGATTGAAAATATTATTCGATTCAATACCGTACATTATTATTCGTAATATTTCTCTTTTTCCTTCAATCAGATATGTTGTTAAAAAAATTTGAGAAATGTATTGATTTATACTGGAATTGGTTTGAGGCAATATCTTATTTTTTTGAAAACATTGATGGTCAAGCTATTCGCTTATATGATTGGCGGAAATGAGTTTTGCTATTGAAATTCAATAGTATTAAATATTAAAATAAGTTCATATGATATTGGCGCTATTCAATAGTACATCTTATTGAATCAACATATATTTTTTTTGTTTCGACAGGATTTTTTGTCAGTGTGGATTACACATACCAAATACATCATAATTCGTAGAAGAAAGGTACTAATTTTGAGTCCGGTAAAGTAAAGTTTACCCGTAATATCTAATTGAGTCTATTTTGAAGGGGATAACATTCGTTTAAACGAATTCTTTCTGAAAAATGAAAATTCCCGTTATTTTTTAACACACCTCAACCGAACAACCGAACGTGTTTCGCGTTAGGAACACTAGCCGCCTCGCGTTCCTCGCACGGACTGACAGAGCGAGAGAGAAACAGAGAGAGCGAAGATTGCGGTTTTGCGGTCTCCGACGCATTCCATTAAATCCGATTCGAGGGTAAATCGGACGTCGAACGCGTTTCTCGTCCTATCGGCCTATCTGTCGCCCTATCTATCGCCCTATCGCCCTATCGCTCGATCGATGAATGCCAAGGCGCGAATTCTCGACTGGTGTGTCCGTTTGCGCGCGTCGTGGTGGCGATTGCGGTGAAACGGGATCGTCGCTTACCTGGACGACAGCTCGATGGAGAAAAACACGTATTCCCCGGAGTCGACCATGCCGAGCTGCTCGGCTGCCAATAAAATCTCCCGGATGGTGGTCGCGTTGGCGCACATCACTACAACTGTAACCAGCGAAAAACATTTTCTTTTCCGGTGCTCGACAACGGGAATTGAAACTCGACTCGACTCCGACGAACCGAACACGATCGCGTTAACGGGGACGAGCAAGGTGAAACTTACTCCTGGCGGATTTCGAGAGAGATTCGAGCAAGAGCCTGTAATTTTGGCTCTCGTCTTGATCGAAGCTTTGGTGGTGAGACGTCTTGTTCAGAGCGGTGAACACGGCGCTCAGAGTGAAGTGACACTCGGAATGGCCGCGGCTGCTCGTCATCGGATAATTGTGATACAAAAGCCCGACCAGCTTCCATCCGAATCGCCTCAAGATGTTCTTGAGCGCTTCGCCCACCAGCCGATAAGAACCCATCATCCTGGTCAAGGTCGGATAATGCTCGCTCTTGTGGCGGAACGCTTCTGCCCGACCACCCGCTGTCAACACAGGGATGCCCCAGACTCCGGCATATCGCGCGACCGGTGCGATTACGTAGTCGCACACAGGACCCAGAAACGCATCTGCCCTACCAAAAATCGGCTTACAGGTCGCGGAAACAAGCTAGACTCGTCGTTCGTCGCCCCTCGACCGTCACCGTGGAACGGACCGAAACACTAGCTCTCCCGTCAGCATTGTTGTTGACCCCTTTTCTCGTATGTGCTCTCTACTAGAAACAATCTACTACCTATCTCTTCGACGAACGATGGGCAACCAGTTGCTCGAAAACTCAACGTGTTCAGCGATAGTCGAGCGACGCGACGACGTCAACTATCGCCGATACGAATGCCGGGGAATAGAAGCCTACTAGAAGTTAACCCCCACTTGTTGAATTACAATAATGTAAATAGTTGTGCTCGGCCTGCCAAGTAGAGTTTCGTAGACGAAGAAGAAAGTAGTGCCAAATAGAAATTCTATTTTCATTGGTGTAATAGCTGGACTATGGATCTTTATGCGTTTATAGGAAAATTGAGTAGATGAAATCCAACATTGTTGGATAATTTTTTTAATTGAAGATGTTAATATATGATTTCATCTGTATTAAGATGCAGGCGACTTTTATTTTGCATAAAGGTCCGCAGACTAGTAATAGCATTTCTAGATCCAACATGAATAAAAATCATACTAAACTCTGTCGAATTCAATACTCCAACAATTTTTTAACATTTTTGTAATCCATAAATGCATAAAGGTCCGCAGACTAGTAATAGCATTTGTAGATCCAAAATGAATAAAAATCGTACTAAACTCTGTCGAATTCAATACTCCAGCAATTTTTGAACATTTTTATAATCCATAAAGGCATAAAGACCCGCAGACTAATTGCTGGAAAATTTCTAAAAAAAGATGTCTTAAAAGATGCAGGCTATTTTTATTTTGCACAAAGATCCGCAGTCTAATAATAGCATTTGTAGATCCAGCATGAATAAAAATCGTACTAAACTCTGTTGAATTCAATACCCCAGCAATTTTTGAACGTTTTCATAGTCCATAAATGCATGAAGATCCGCAGTCTAATGATTATCGCTAGAACTACCGAGGTTAAGACGAAGCTACTTCTACTAAAACCAGTCAAAATGACTGGTCTTTAAAAAATATGTAATAATAGAATATTTTTATTTTTTTTTATTTATTACACTATCTTACAAAGGGAATATGGAGCCGAATATGTCTTCGAAAATATTATGTAGTGGTAATCTTTCAGCTTTAGACCCTCCTTTTATTTTTCCCAACTGAATCTTGTATACTTTCACTTTCGTCTTCAGAACTTAAAGGCACACAAACACGTCTTCTTTTACGCAAATTCAAAATATGTTTTAATTCACTTTCCGTGGATTCCTGAACAGTTTCTTTGTCTCTATAATCTCGTTATTACTATTTAGCCTCCCCTAAACGTAACATTTACCCTATTTATTACTATTATCACACTGCAAAGTTCAATTTCATTTTCTTCTGATTTACTTTCTTCATGCTCATACAATTCCCTATCCTCGATATCAGAGTATTGTATTGGTGCATTGTTCACTTTTTGCAACAATTCAGAGATTTTCAATCGTTTTGTCATTTTTAGGGCTAGTCAAATACTGTTACATAAAAACGAATTAGGTCCTATTCCAACGGCTATGGTATACAGTACTATACTGAATCATCGCGTGAAACAACTGAGTTGGGCAGAAAAATCAACGATTGACGACTAAATTTCTACTTGAATCGCTAATCGTAATTAACAATTAATCTCCTAGTTTAGTCGTTAAAAAATTGCGGTTAACGATTAAATACTTACTAATCGTCAACTGCGGTTCTTTTCAATTTTAATCGTCAATCGAATAATTGATTAATGATTAACTGCTGAAATTTCGAAATGAAATACGGAATCAAAACTATATGAATAATGCTGAGAAAACTGAAGCACACTTGAAATGATTTAATTCAACAAGTGGGGGTTAACTTCTAAGAGACCGACTAAGAAGGCATTCGAATCGCCTGATCGCCTTCGATCCGTTTCCACTCTCGCGCCGGAATCGTTCAACGTCTGCCGAGAATTCCACAGCTACCGATACGGATCTTCCAGTAATATTTTCACGAAGAGAGATAACGTTTATCGTCGGACGGACGCTGTAAATCGAACTCCTCGAACTACTTTCCACCGATTACGTTCGTTCCGAGTACCCTATCGCTACCGGTGGTCCAAAACACCGATCGTTTACGATGCAACGCGTTGATCGTCGCTCGTTCTTCCCGCATTCCGAATTCTGTTGTAGCATGGCCGGTGTCGATCGACCGAGACCCGAATCAGACGGTCTCGATGATCGGCATTCGCTCGGAGAATTAATCTTCCGAGAGGAAGTGCTTCGCGCGATCGGAAACCTTTGCGATTCATGAGATGCAAACGGGAGCAAAGTTTAGCGCGTTGTTGCGACCTGCAATGAATCGAGGCATCGAGAGAGCCGGACTGATGACTCCCGCGTGTCTCGACCGAGACGGATCCGCGGCGTGTAAACAAGGCGGCCATCGTTGCCGTTCCCGTTGTCGCAGAATTTCCTCGCGAAGTTAAAAGCGAAGCTGTTTTTCCGGCGAGAAGAGAGAATGAATATGATCGCAGCGCGAGAGCCGAGGCTCGCTACGGTCAAATGGAGCCACGGTAAGCTTTTATCCCATCGTTAATGCAAAAGCTGTTGGTTCGAGCACGTTCTGGACGTTCCGTTTCTCTGGGGAACCCAGGCCGTAAAGTATGACAAGGAGAAAATGGGTACACGGAGAACTCGATTCTCGGTCCGGTCTCTCGGTCAGGATCGCGATCTTTCTCAACGATCCGATAACGCGTCTACGATAACACAGCGACCGGTAACCAGCTGAAAGTACGATGACGCGAGAAGCGTAAACAATACTAATTATAGATAGCCGCCGATAAGAATCGAATCGGGCAACGGAGCGACGCCGACGGGACGGGACGCGACGCACAGTGGAGTATTTGCCCCGAACAGTTGACCAAAACTATTTTAGCATTGTTTCGAGACTTGCGTGTGAAGCGAGTCATTGGATTCGCCTTGACGTCAGCTACAATAGTGTGTAATAAAATGTACGTATAAAACGAAAATGTTCTGTAATGTTTTGTATTGGGATTTTTAGATGACCGAATACCAATCTACTTTTGTCCAAAACATTTTCTGCCAGATCATCAGCTGTGCCGAAACAATTGTGGCAACTATTGAGCATCGCGGTACAAAACTATTGCCACATCCTGGCAGCCAATTCTTTTTGTATTGTCAACAGAAACCTTGACAATTTCCAATGTCGAGAAAAAGAGCATCAGGACTCGCTTGGAAGCCTGAAAGTTTCTTTCACGAATATTCTACAGATGCGAAATATCGCAGTGACTAATAGGTCGTGTTCACACTTGAATAATTTTCAACAGGCTAATAATGTACACAGAAGAATACAACAGAACTATAATGTACACCTCTCTAAACAGTGTCTGTTATGAAAAACTTGGCACAACATCTTCGTCACATATAAACGATCCTAATAGCTGATTCTTTACTTTCAATCAGGAAAAATAACAGTCATTATAAAATTTTCTACGATAAAAATCATTCATAAAAAATTTATTATTATTGAAATTTAAGATAATGTACACGAAATATAAAGAAAAAAATTCAAAAAACAAAATTATTAAAAAATATCGATTTTAATACTCTTTGGTTACAAATAACAGTTATTAGTGTTCAAGGAGCGATCGAAATAAATTTCTCTCATCGATAACTGTTATGACCGACCGAAATAAACTTCTCCCATCGATAACTGTTATAAGTGACCGAAATGTATTTCTCTCAACGATAACACTTACCAAGAAGAGAAAAAAATTTTCGGTTACTTATAATCCTTATTTGTAACCAATACGATTTTAATCGATTTTAATCGATTTTAATCCTATGACTTTTTTTGGTTTTGATTATAACAGTTCTGATTCCTACTTTCAATTCATAACAACGCTACATAAATAAAAAAAGAAATCAAACTGGTACACTCTGTTGTGCATACATACATACATTCCAATAGCTCAGGTAAAACCAAAATGTTTAATCTCGCGGAAGGTTTGAAAAATCGTAGTTCGACCAACTTTTCGAGGCGAATACTCCGCTGAGGGAAGTGGGAGAAAGACCTGCCGATCGGTTGATGTAAAAGTCGAAAGCAGCGAGAGCGCCGTAAGTGCTCGAGCATCGCGAGTCCCGATGCTCGACTTCGATCCTCCATCCTGGCAGAGGTCCTGCCGACGACGAGACGGCCTCGACCGCCAGGTGTACCGCCGGCAAAACTCGCGGCAAGCTGAGCGCGTGCAGAGGATCCGCCGGCGTAATCACAGCCAGCATCACTGGTTCACGTTGTTTCGGCGTCGGTGTCTCTCGCACGCGAGTCTCGCTGCACTCTCTCGCGGATTGCATCGTGCTAGCGCTGGCGCTGGCGCACATGGTGGTCAAGAGCAACGTCAGCCTCGTCCTGAGCGCGCCTCGTCCCAACGACATGGCCGAATTCGCGAGATCGGTTCGCCAATCCCATTCGATTCACACGTTCGTAAGTTTCGTAGATTCCCGACGTCTTTTTCTCTCCATCCTGTGCGCTGCTTTCTCGTTTATCGGATCGAGAGTTTGAAAGTTTGTTCCCGCCCGGGGCTGGGTTAGAAGAAACGATCCGCGTGGAGGCGGGTCGCCGTGGCCGAAACGGACGAAGCGGACTTCCTCGGGCAGCGCGATCGAAACTGAAGCGACTCGAGCGCGTTCCACGAGCGACGCTCCTCGATCGTGCCGTTCCTTTTCCTCTCGCTGTTCTCGATCCTCTCCTCTCTTTCCATGGTACGAACTCGCTGCGCTCGTGCTTGCGCGCTGCCTCGCCTCCTCGCCTCGCGATCAAAAGCATGGGTGGTAGACTATGCGAACGCCAACGCATGCGTCCGATTACCGCGAGTCTCCGGTCGTGCACCGTGCTCCACCTTGGTCCATGGCCCGCTCGTCTTATAAACTAACCGCGAACGCGTTAACGTCCATCTACGTTATACTACACGGACCGTCACGTACCGACAACTGCAAGATCGGCAGCGGCGTAATAATGTATTCCTGCTTCGGCGAAAAACCGTCGATTCGCGTAAAACAATCAAAATGAGCGGACAGCGACGAGGAATACTCTTCTCGACGTACGTTTAGACGAAGAGTAAGCTGAAGCGAAATCAAAAAATCTTTTTAAAAACCACGCTTATATTAAAATCCACTAAAAAGCAGAAGATAATTTTTTTAGGCATTATAGTGACTATAAATAGAAGCGTGGAGCGATAAACTATATTGACGTAATCTTCGTGGGCACTCCAGGCTTTTATGTAGAGCTACCAATGCCTAAAAAAATTAGTTTCTCCTTTTTAGTGCATTTTAATACAAGCGTGGTTTTTAAACAGTTTTTTTATATATTTTTCTATTTTCTACTTTTTAGTCTTTCTTAAATGGAACGCAAGATACAGTAATACCGGTATCAAATAGTAAGATATAGAAACGCAAGATATAGAAACACGCGAGATAGAATAAGGGTGTGACTCCGAGAGACGACATCTCTTGATGGCGTACGAAATTGTTCGAAATGGAACTAAATGAACGGAACACCACACTGACTGAGCTCCTCCGGTGCGAAGAGGGTCAGTGGAGTGGGGATGAGTCGGAGTGGGAACGCGTAATGGAAGTAGGGAGCGCTGGCGCGCGGAGTGGGGATCGCTGAACGCGATCACGTACTACCAAGCGTCGCGCGACGAGGTATGACGCTAAAATTCTTTTTCTCCTGAACGCACAGTTTATTTGTTTAATTTGTTTTTTAATATTGCATTTTCATCCAATTCTGAGCCATGTTTAAAGTTTCAAGTCTCTGGCTCATCGGGAAGTGGTTTAAAATTCGATTACAGGATTTGTCGCATAGAACAACAACAACGATAACTCGGCAAGCTAATGTAAGCGTCACCGTCAATAGTTGTTTCATTTAACTCCCACGTCAGTCATCCTTTCCTAGCGTATATAACATATTTTCCTGCAAATGTGAGAAACACATGCCGACCGAGTTGCAATGGGATTCTTCGATCGAAACGTTTTTTCTCTCGATCCTTAGTCTTCGAAGTTTCAAAATCGTTGCTCCCGTGACTCGAATTCGAACGCTTCGCGGTTTTGCGGCATTGGCACGCGTATCTCTGGTCGGTAAGCACGTCTGGACGCGCCGTTTTGCGATCCATAATCCATTTATCGTAAAACTGCCCACAGACTAACATCAGAGTCGAATGAAGTTGCTTCAACTGTCTGAAAGACAATTGCAACGTTCACGTTGCGGTTGTATAATTTGCAGAACGACGCGGTCGCATCCTACGGCATGCTGAAAATCTGTCGTACTACGCGGTTGGACGACAGCTTTCACCGTTTGTGGGTTATTACTTAACCCCTTACTTAACCCCTTGCCGTATTTTAACGAGTCAGACTCGTGATGAAGATTCTGGGCAGAGTCTAATGAATATGTATGATATTAATTTTCTGTAAACCCCGAGATGAAATTCTATTTTGTCGTAGTCTGTAGCCTTTGGAAAAAGTATAGGCATACAACAAACATAAACTATCTCTCTTTTTCTCTGGGAATTTTCAAAATTTCTTCGTTTTAATAATCCAAAGAATTTGTACTGCGGCATTCTGAAATATCCTCGAATATTTCCAATATCCTCCATCGATTTTTCTCTTCCTCAAAATCTGATTCAACCAAATGCGACCTCGTTTTTTCACTTTTTACCACGCTTCAATTAGCTTGCCGAGTTGTCGTTGTCGTTGTATGCGTCAAATCTTGTAATCGAATTTTAAATCACTTCCTGATGAGCTAGAGACTTGAAACTTTAAACATTGCTCAGAATTGGATGACAATGCAATATTAAAAAACAAATTAAACAAATAAACTGTGCGTTCAGGAGAAAAAAAAATTTTAGCGTCACACCTCGTCGCGCGACGCTCGGTAGTACGTCATCGCGTTCAGCGATCTCCACTCCGCGCGCCAGCGCTCCCTACTCCAGTGCGCGTTCCCACTCCGACTCATCCCCACTCCACTGACCCACTTCGCACCGAAGGAGCTCAATCAGTATGATTTTCCTCTCATTCAGTTCCATTTCGGACAATTCCGGACTCCACCAATAGACGTCTCTCGGAGTCATCCCCTCATTCTATCTCGCGTATTTCCATATATTGCGTTTCTATATCTTACTATTTCATACCACTATTACTATATCTTGCGCTATATCGTGCGTTAAACAAAAGGAGAAAATAATTTTTTTAGACATTAGTGACTATAAATAAAAGCGTGGAGCGCCCACGAAGTCAATATAGTTTAGCGCTCCACGCTTTTATTTATAGTCACTAATGTCTAAAAAAATTATTTTCTCCTTTTTAGTG
Organism: Lasioglossum baleicum; assembly: GCF_051020765.1. NCBI lineage: Eukaryota > Metazoa > Arthropoda > Insecta > Hymenoptera > Halictidae > Lasioglossum > Lasioglossum baleicum. The sequence goes on along the minus strand of NC_134943.1, from coordinate 10,480,951 downwards.
CATTTTAATACAAGCGTGATTTTTAAAAAGATTTTTTTACTAAAGATGTTGACACTGCGTGCGATAATGGAGTGACCGTTCAGGTAAATTCTAGCTCTAAGGACGCCGTGTTGTCAGCGTGTTCGCTACCTCGTTTCACTGCACCCTTAAAGTGCTCCGGACTTTTCCCTCTGGAAGGATACGCGGCGCGCATTACCGCATTCGACATTTCTCACGCATTCGTCGTCGAAACGTTTAAATATAGAATTTATTTGTCAACGCGTCGAGAGTTGTCGGACGAGAGGAGAACAATAATAGAATCGCTTCGGCTGGACGATAAGGTATTCCGATAACGCGCGCGAAACGGAGCGAGATAAGCCTCGCTTCGCCTAATTGATACGGTGGATTGGATGTGCGGAGAATCGTTTTCTCGCGAACAAAGGTATCACGGATGACGAGCGGAGCTCGAGCTTAGAAGCGGCAGTCCGATAGATAGCAACAGCACTCGTACTTCGCGATAGTAACGCGCGCGATTCATCGAGATCGGTCGATCGTTAGTCGAAATCGAATTCGAGTTATAATTAGACGAAAACTCACAGAGAAACGACAAACTCACCACTGTACCAGTTGCCCACGTGATCCCGCAACGCCTCTGGATAATCTCCGGGCACCGTGGTCTCGACATCAAACGTGCCGAACGTGAAGTTTGGTTGTTTCTTGATAAATTCCACCATGGACTTCATCATCAACTGACAAGTGTGCCGCCCGGCGACTCGACTCTGTCCGTTCGTTGCATAAACCAGATGCACCTTTCGCCATTCGTATCTATCGGCAGAACGTTACGGAGACAGGTTCGACGAAAGAGAACCGCGACAACGGAGGGAAGGGGGGGATGGTAAACGCACCGATTCATAAGTCCGACGAAGAAATTTGCTAGATCTCTGAACGCCAAACTGCCGATCCTCGTGGTCATGAAGTACTCGTCCTTGCACTTGGTCTTCTTCTCCGTGAAGTCGAACGTGAAGCCGCCGGTGGTGATCAGAGGGACACCGAAGAATTTCACGATTCTGCCGACCGCCGCTGAAAACCAACCCCGTCTTCAACTATGAACCGTGAACTGTCGATACACGTGTCTGTGGTTGTAAAGAAGAACGCCGTTTAACCGCGTCGCTGAATTTTAACGAGCCACGCACGTCGTGAAGGTTTCGAACGAAGTCTAACAAATACGAATTTCTTGCCTTTCTTTTCAAGTGAAATGTAGAATTTCATTCGTTCATGAATGAACACACTGAATAGACTGCGGTTCTTTATGCAAAACAACAATGTTTTTCATTGAATGCGGGAAGCAGGAATAACATGAAAATTGATTTCATCCCTCAACGAATTTGTTGCATTAAAAGCAACATTACAACTTTCTAGAATTTTCAAAATCTTTCGCTATTTTATATTTTACCCGAGCAATTTCTTCATAAATGCATAAAGATCCGCTATCTAACAATGAACAAACAAATATAAATTTTATAACTGTAAAGAAAATTGGTATATGGTAAGGGGTTAACCCTTAGCACTTGAATGGCGACTCTGAGGCTAAATCTTGCTATATCAGTAATCTAAAATAATTGTTTTCGTAAAATGAAAAATGTTCTGGGTCAGAAGAAACGCTTAGTTCTCGTGTGAAAGTAGTTCCGCGTGCAAAGGGTTAAAGTTTTGACGCGCACGAATCGAACACACAGGCGATCGTTTAAACTGCATTATTTCTTCGAGCCTTCGAACTTGTTTTCATGACGTTTTTCTGGTAAATACGTAAATCCTATACTCTAAAGCTCTTTTCCCCACAACCACAGACGTATGCACGCCGTTCCGCGACCTTACCGACGCAATAGTCGCAAGCAGGTCCGAGGAACAGATGAACGCAATTCGAGAAGCTGTCGATCGCGCCGATCTGAGCGTACATCGCGTCGCAGTGATCGTCCTGCGACAGAAACTTGAGCTTCAACCATGGTGGTAGCAAGCCCCGCGATCTCGCCTCGCTCACCGCTAGATCTGCGGAATCAAGTCAATCCTATCGGCTATCGACCATCGGAGTTCGCCGAATCAATATCGCGCATCCTACGCTTACCCAGAACCGGTAGCACTTTCGGCAACGAGATGTCGTATCGCGGATCCGCCGGTAGTAGAACCGCTATCCTCAGTTCGCAGGAAACCTGGGGATGATTTATCTCGCAGAGGGTCTCGCAGCTGCGAGCTAACTGGACCTCGCGACAGCTCGCTTCACCCTTGGCCGAGCACACGAACCACAAGAACCATGCGAACGTCGTCAGGACGATCCAATTGTTACCCATGTAGCCCAGGACCCCCGAAGCCCCGAAGCCCCGAAGCCCCCAAAGCTCCGAAGACCTTGATCTCCTGCGCAACCCTTCCCCGAAGCCCGGCCCTTCTCGCGCGAATTCTCGATGTTCGATTTTCGAAAGAATCGGTGAAGCCGATTCCACTCAAACTAAACGGAGAGCCGGCGGATTCGACACGTTTCCCAATCGTTTCCGACTCGCGTTCATATTCCATCGATCCTCGAGTCGAGACTGCCGAAACTACCGAGACCACTCTCGCACGCGGTGTCACAGCGAACACGCATCTGACGGGATACACCACCGAAACGTCCGCGAAGGATCGATTCGCCACTGGACAACTATTCTTAGATTTACACGGACACAGAACGACTGATACTCTCTCTCTCCACTCTCTCACTTTTCTGTTGCTCTACAACGTGATTTGATGATAATGTTTGTATAGTTGATCCACGGAAAGGACGATCGTGTTCAAGAGATAAACGAGAACGAGGAAGTTCCAGATCTGCGGCACCAAGATCGAAAACGGTACTGACGCTTCGTTCGGTGATCTTGAGCCGCATTGCCCACTCGCGAACACGTAAGTAGACTTCTCGTTGGCTCGTGTCGCGTTATCGCTGATTTTCTATCGCGTCGATTGATAATAGCTATCAAAAACTTTGTCGCGCGTCCTCACTACCTCCCGTGCCTCCTTTAAAAGCTCCGATCATTAATCCACCGATGCCTCTTAATCCGGAACCGTCCTTTCGACCGCGTACCCCCCCCCCCCATTCTGTTTCCTTCTTCCTCTCTTTCTCTATTTCTCTCTCTACCATGCTTGAACATTTACTATACCAACCCTTTTGTTTTTCTTTGAAGATGTGGGAAAAAATACATTTACGTAGACCCAGAAGGGGTAGTGTGGGACTCGGGGGACACAGGTGGTCGGTGTCCTCAATACCCACTAAAAAATCCACACGTCTAGGACCTTGGCCCTTTCCTCTCTATCCAGTGTTGGGCAATAAATAAATTTATTTAAATGAAAATTTAAATAACAAGTTATTTGTTATTTGGATATTCAAATAAAAAAAGCAAAAATAATTATTTATTATTTGAGCAAGTCTAAATAGAATTATTTAAAATAATAAAGTTTTAATTGTTATTTACAAATACAATTTCAATTATTATTTGTATTGACAAATAATAAATTAAGTTGTATTTTTTTTTTATAGGCAGCTAGGCCCTCCGGACGGGCCCGACCAGGCCCGACCGCTGACGGTAAAAGGGTTACTATAAGAAAAGATTGCTATAACAGACAAAAAATGCGCACGTGTTCATTATATACGAAAATACAAGAAATAGGAGAAGACCAAAAAGTATTTGATTTCCACCTAAATCCAAATAATAAATGATCTTTTATTTGGAAATAAGAAATAATAAATAGATAATAAATAGATAATAAATAGATCACTATTGGAATTATTTAAATTACATTTATTTAAATAAAAGGTTTAGTTATTATTTGCAATTAAAATCACACGTTTATTTATTATTCAAAATAAAATTTGCCCAACACTGTCTCTGTCCTATCGTGCCCGAGAGAGCATAATTTAGCCAATTTAGGGCCCCGCTTTTGCATTACTCCGAAACCATGTTATAGTTCGGGCTAGCGCCCCACTCCTGTTCTTAGCCTTTCCTTACTATATCCATGCTAAAATATTCTTACCGAATCCGAAGAAATATCTGCAGTTTTTGATATTGTTTATTATTTGTTTACAGTTTATCCTCGCCACCTCCCGCGCCTCCTTTAAAAGCTCCGATCATTAATCTACCGCTGCTTCTAATCCGGTTTCATTGTGTTCCCTTCTTCCTATCTTTTTACTTTGCTTGAACATTTGTTATACACACCCTAAAATGCTCTTACCGCATCCCAAGGAATGTCTGCAGTTTTGATATTGTTTGTTATTTGTTTACAGTTTATCCTCGCCACCTCCCGTGCCTCCTTTAAAAGCTCCGATCATTAATCTACCGCTGCTTCTTAATCCGGAACTTCTTAATCCAGAACTTTTTAATGCGGAACTTCTTAATCGGGATTCATTCTGTTCCCATCTCCCTCTCTCTCTACTTTGCTATACCCACATTTGTTATAACCACCGTAAACCTTACCGCATCCCAAGAAATATCTGCACACTTTGATATGGTTTATTATTTATAGTTTATTTTAACGTGGTCGCATCAACCCCGTACTTTATATACATATAGTACTCACAATCTTAAGTAACACCTACTTCTGAAATTGTTATTAAAATGAAATTATTCAGCATTTGTTACATACAGTTCAGTCATTAAAAAGTGTATTGATAGGTTTCCGGTAGGTATAGTATTAACATTAACATTAGGATGAGAAACAAGAACATAAAGTTATATATTGCAAATCAATTTCACGCATTAAGAATACTTAAAATTAATTACTTATTTATTTATTTATGTTCATATCTATTATTATTTACTTATTACAAATTTTGAATTTCTTAACAATTAATTTACATTTGAGACTTGATTTTTTTTACGAAAACTTACTTAAAAATGCTTCATTTGTAACAGGTTGAAATTGATTTGCAGAAAGGTGAATTCCTAATGTTGTCTTCATTTAGATTCGACTGGAAGTCACTTTTCTATAAAATGTGTATCGTCACGCCACATGTGGTACACTTTGACAAAAGACATCGTCGCAAGACAGTGGTTTTGTTAGATATTAAGCATCGACAGTGGTTAAACAATGAAAGTGGAGAATAATCATCTAAATACACGCGCTGTTATCTGGAAAGAAATTTAAACTCAAACCGAAAGGCGCCATAATATCGGCGCGATGGTGGCGCCATCCATTGTGGCGTTCGAAACTAACTTTCCCGTATCGTTCCCATGTGTAAGACAAGGATAGAGAACGCAAGGCTCGTGCCACCTACTTTTTTGCAGGGCTTCGAAACCCCTGATAAGTATTAGGAGACGAAGATGCGCAAGGAGGTATCCGACAAAACCATCGAATCAATGGATGATTTATTAATAACTCGTTATCCAGCAATTGTTTATAAACATTTGCAATCGGATATAGTAAAACTGACCTTCAGCTACTTTCACATTGCATTTTAAATGCGTTGTTAGATAATTATTAACAATTTTCGAAAGCATTGTCCTGAATACCTTATAAAAATTTAGCCCTATTCGGACAAACAAATTAATTGATAACTTTATAGACGTAATTTATGAAGATTTATGATCGAAGAATGTAAAATGCACCTCCAGCAACATTCCTGTGCGAATTCTGCACATACTTTGGAACTAATTAATTAGTTATTAACAATTTTTCGAGGATCTGTCACTTTCTCCTAATATCGTAATGTGTAAGACAAGGAGAGTGAACTGGGCGACAAGGATAGAGAGATTTTCAAATCATGCCACCTACTTTGAAAAATGGCCGCGTGTGCTCCTGATACCTGTTCACACGAGCTTTAGAAAATTAACGTATATCTCGATACTCGACCATAATTTGTGAACATTTGCACATGGAGAACATAGAGTGAACTTTCAGCGACATTCATACATAGTTTTTGATCAGGTTCCGTTCTCAATTAAGTAATTATCAGTAATTATTCGAAGAGTTGTTCTAAAATAATCCTAAATAATCTGACAGGTCTCCAGTGAATAATTAATTGCTATCTCTACAGGCTTCATTTGCTAAGATTTATGATTAAAGAATGTAGAATGGACCTTCGGCAACGTTCCTGTAATATTTTTGTGCGCATTTTGTATCTAATCAATTAGTTATTAACCATTTCTGGAGGGCCTGTTCCTTCTAACGCACTATCTCTGTCTTTGTCTTACACACGGAAATGACATGGAAATTTAGTTTGAAAAGCCGCCACGACAGATGGCGCCACTCGACCATTCAAAATCGACGATCCTGTCACAACATTCAATATTATTCAAACAAATTCAAAGATAGCGCAATCAATGACAGTGGACGCGTACGTAACAACAAAGTTAATAAACAAATTTTGACTTATTAATTTATCTTATGTCGTTTCAGATGTCTGAGTTTCAGGTTATGTTCTCACGATACGTGCGCGTGGCGCGTGAATTCCCTGTTGGCGGGAAAGAAAAAACTGGCACCTAAAATAAACATAAACAGGAGGAGACACTAACAGTTTTTGTGTGAAACAAACTGCCTGATTTCAAAGGACCAGGATAAAGACAAGTCATCATTATGAGTGCGATCAGTCCGTGCAAATTCTATAACAAGGAAATCATTTCAAAAGATGTGATCCAGAGGGTACCGTCTTGGGTGAAAAAACATCGTAAAATGCCATCGCACATTTTAGGACCTCCGAATATTTGGAGAGAATTTGGAAAACAGGCACTCGCACTCGTTACAGCGTTTGAAGAAAGCACAACCGTTGATATGCTTTGCACCTTTGTCTACCAAGTTGACAATGGTTACCGCAAATTTGTGGTAGCTCATCCCGAGATGTATTGGTGGCATTACGAACATCGACCTCCGGAGGAGAGATGCTCGTACGAGGTAGTAAAGTCTCATGGAATTGTTAGTATCAATTAGCGTATACATGCAATAACGTCTAGATCTTGAACTAGGTGATACCGGAGAACACTCCTTGCCGTCTGTATCTGGACCTGGAATACTTGATTGAATTAAATCCAGAAAGCAATGGTCCTTCCATGACCGACACGATAATCGAAATCATCTGCGCTTATCTGCTTAACCATTACGGCTTACCGTGTAATAAGTACAATGCTTTGAATATGGACTCTAGCACAACGGAAAAGTTTAGCCGCCATGTTATATTTAATATCAAAGACATAGGATTTAAAGACAACTACCATGTTGGTAGATTAGTCAAATCTATATGCCAAGATGTGTGCAATTATATTTCAATGAAGGATAGCGAACATAATGTTTTAAGTTGTTTCGATAGAACAAAACTGGAACAGCTATTAGTGAAGACACCTAAGGGTAGTAGTCTGTTCATAGACACCTCGGTCTACACTAAAAATAGACATTTTAGAATCTACAAATCTACGAAATGGGGAAAACAATCCAATTTGGAGATCTCGAGGGACTCTAAATATATTCCTTCGAATTTATATAGAGATAAAGAGTTGAACATATTCATGGACTCGTTGGTGACTTATTTTGCTTCTAAGTCTGATTTAATACTTTTACAATATGGGAAAGTTGGCACAGTAGAAGCGAAACGTTTCAAAATGCATATACCAAAGTTTATTCGCCAGGGAAGTAACAGTAGTTATTCAAAGTATGCACTGTTGGATAAGTATGTACGTGATAAGATACATCCTGGTAAAATACGTATATGCAGATACTACTCCGATTCTGACAAAGTGTTAATTTACGAGACAACCGGATACAGGTAATAAATTATACAGGTAATAACGAGACAGTGGATCTTTGCAATATAATGTGCAAATTTGCAAATATAATGGATGCAATATAAAAATTTTCTATCTGAATCGCAACAAACTGGAGTGAAATAGAAGTTTGTTTTCTTTCTTAATATGTTTAACAATTTCAACATAATATAACAGTATTTTTCAATTCTTCTAATGGTTTTACTGTTTTAAATTACACCTATTCCTTTCTGTTATAAATGCATAAAATTCACTGTCTAGTAATAACATACAGTCGTAAACTACAACTAAGAAAATGTATCGACAAAATAACATTTGAAATCTTTGGTTTACAGATACTGCGAGAATATTGGTAGGTGTCATAAGAGCAACAACGTTTTCTTGATCGTAGATTTGAGCAACAAGACAATATATCAGAAGTGCCACGACGAAGATTGTTCAGGTTTCGAATCGGAACTGAAGAAATTACCGGAAGAAGTTAGCTTTCAAATCGACGATGGAGACGATATGCTTTTAAGTTGCGTTCCGATGGAGGGTGTACTATAATACAGGACATTGGCGTTGATTGTGGTAAAATGTTTTATTAGGATAGAGATAACAAAAAAAAAAGATTAGGCAATAGATTAGAAACGTACACATATGTGGAAATAAGACTGAATGAAATGCGTTGTCTCAGGTACACGATACACAACTTCTCTCCAGAGTTCTCCGAAAATGTTTCTCATACAGAGAATGTACACCGTTCACGATAAAGTTCAAAGTTGTTGTGCAATATCGCACGTCTCGTACCGAACGATTCAAGTTTCCAGCGTATAAAAGAAGTATTATATGCGAGTTCCTGTATGTGCCATAAAATTAAGTCCCGAGAGGAAGATTTTACACGATATATACAGTCGGGATAATATTAAGTGGACACTCGAAAATTGGTTCGAAGGACTTGAATTTTTTTAATATGTTAGACTGACTAGTTTTCTAGAGAACGAGTAAAGAAAACTTTGTTTAGATTGGAATTGGTCGTAACAATAAATGAAAAATGCGTTTTGTAGATTACGGTAACTTGTATGCATACTTGCATACTGAAAGTTTTATCGAAATCAGTCAACATTGCAATGAGCTCTATATACGTTTAAAGATAAGAGCTTAAGTTGTAAAGAGCTTAAGATATGTTTCTCACCGTGAAAATCACAGATTTCCAGCCTTGTCATCATCTATAAACGTTTGTAGCTCATTGCAACATTAACCGATTTCGAAACGCATTTTTTGAATTGTCAGATAAAAAAGTTGACAAAATCTAAACAAATTTTTGTTTACCCATTCTCTAGCAAACTAGTCGGTCTAATATTTTTAAAAAGTTCAAGTCCTTTGGACCAATTTTAAAAAAGTTATGCAATTTTTAAGGGTGTCCACTTAATATTATCATTATACATATACCAATTGTATATGTATATTATATACGTACACGTGGTCAGTCAGGCAGACAGAAAAACAGACAGTCAGCACGCGCTCGCACGCACCTATACATACAAACACGCGCGCATGTTACGTTATACAATAATATTGCACGCGTACACGTACATATGTACATGCGTATATTAAATAAATCTGCTATTTTATACATCTATATTTAGACTACATTCGCTAAATGTACAACAAAATATTTTGATTTGTACAATTCCAGTTAGTATCATCGTGTAAAATTTACTTGATAATATTCTCCGTTAATAAAATTCGTTTGTATACGGTAACGAGTGGTGATTTTCTCGATTACACGTGAACTATGTAGATGAGTATAGAAACACGAGAAGAATCAGTCTCGAGATGATCGTTTTTAAAAAAGTGTTGTCGTCAGAGCAGAATATCGTTTGGCACGCGTTTTCACGTTGTGCGTTCGATTAGACACAATTTGACTTTTGTCGGCGAGCGTTGTCAGATTCTCAGTTCGTTCTGCCCATTTCGGGATTGTGGGAATATCTTTGTATCAGCGGTACCCAATCTTCTGTATTCTCAGCACTCGCAAAATGTCCTTATCATGCGAACAATTTAGCCAGGAAAAAATAATCTAACAATCCTTTGCCTTCCTTGTTCAAGCCTGTGCCATCTTCGTCTTGTTTGTTTTGTACGCCTTCCTCGTTCGTACAGTTTTCTCCTTGATGTTCTTGTCGGTTTTCCTCGAAATTGAACACTTCTTTCGTTTTTTCGGCGACATCGGTTATCTCGTTGCGTATCGTTTCGTTGCTTTCCAAATTTGGAGTCGAGTTTTCTGCAACTTTATCCTCGAGAACGTTTTCCTTTTTCAGCGAAAGGTAACTGGCACCGATCATGTCGATACTTTCTTTGTAATGTTTATAATTCTTCGACGCTTTTCTCATACGGATCAAGAAGTTTGGTAATCCTAACAAAGAAGTATGCGAGTTAATTAATAGATTTCTCGTCGTGTTGTAACTGGCGCATAAGGAAACGTTTTTTACCTGTCATCGCTACCCATGCGGTAACCGTGGATGGTATATTTACGCCAGGATCGTCGAAGTAGGTCAACCCGAATTCAATGCCGGGTTGGTGGAATTCTGTATACGGCCTTATCACCATGTACGACCAATATGTCGAGACTCTGTTACGTACAGACTTCAGATTACTCATTGATTAAGGAGAACCTTAGACTCTCCTACTTTCATATTTAATTCTGGCAGTCCAAATACTTATTGAACTAGGCGATTCCGTAATGAAATACGAAACTAGAAAAGATCGATCGGCCTCCTTAACGATATCGTAGTTATACGCGCGCTACTTAACACTAACCGTACTACGACCGGTGTCACATTTTTTACTTTATAATCATTGCAAGGACAATTCCATTATTAAATGAGTTTCTTCATTCAGGCACGTGTTTTTATAAAAATTGCAAGAATTGTTATTTTTATAAAACAATGTATAGCAGTCGCATTTTGTGCTCGGTACGGTTAGTGTTAAACGATTCAAAATTGGTGCTCGACGAGTAACGAGAAATTATCACGATTCTATCTGTATACCTGTATATCCCAGGTCTGGTCGGCGCGTCAGGATGTTCCGTTCCCTTGCTGATGATGATTATTAAACGCCTGTCTTTGTCCACCACCCATCTTCGTTGATACACGTAGTCTCTGTTCGAGAATAACGCCTGAAAGGAAACCGCGTGATTATGTTATTAGGAATTTGTATGTCGGTCGTGGATCGCGGGATGTTACGCCGGTAACGAGAATAAGGTAAAAATAAAGGGTCCCATACAAATCACCGACACAGGGTAGCCGGTCATCTCACATACCTGAGTAAAGGTACTAGCTCTAGTTACTATCGGATAATACTGTCGTCGACTAAAATCGTTATCTGTTAAATTCGTCGACGGTCAAAGTCGTTGTCGGTGAAAACTGAGTCGGTGATGTTCATGGGACCCAAAATAAAACGGTTATCCCATACAGGCCATTCAGTTTCCCAATATATAACGTCGGAACGATCGTTTATCGACGTTTCCGACATCGGATCGCTGTCTATGATTCGCAATTCTCGTGCAATCGGATCCCATTGCTTTCGATATTCGACGTCTATTTGCGTTTGCAGAAAATCCTCAGCGCTGACTTCCGCGAACGAACCGTACACTTTGTAGGCGAACAGTCCACCAGAATTTGGTTCCTGTCTTCTCCAGATTAGCATATCTTCCCGTTCCAGGTACGGCATCCATCCCTCTGCTGTGTAAATGGGAAAATAAACGAGTTGGAAAAGCGTTCTGAAGGTTTTCTGAAAGACGAGAAGCTTACCGTCTTGGTTTGACGTTGCATCGGATTTATTTTTATTATCTTGACAGGTACAATACTTGACTCCGGGTTGTTGGACATCTATCACGATTCTCAGATGGCAATTCGGACAAACGACCGTGGTGTCTCTCAGTTTGTAAATTCCTTCGATCTCCTGCTTGTAACTGGCAAAAATATTGAGTACCGGACAAACGAAAGAGAAACAAAGAGAAGAAAAAGAAAAGCAACGGAGAGGAAATAAAGAGATCAGATGCATTTACCTATTCAACTCTTTTTCGTTTATCCTCTCACGGTCCCAGTTAAACACTGCCACTCCGATACTGCTGGTGATGAAGCGTCTACCATTCCTGAAGGCACGGTTCCTCCAGGATTTCATGAACTCCTTGAGCGCCGTTTTCTCCCATATTCTTGTGTACAAGTGAAATATTTGCAAGCTCCTTCGCACACGTTGCGCGGCAATGAATTCGAACTGTTGTGTGCAAGCTTCGGCCACCCGACCGCTGTGCTCTTTCAGCCAAACGCTTATCCTCTTTCGACATTCACGGAATTTTCCATAGTTTCCGTAATACCGGAAAGGAGGCGCTAACCTAGTACCGTATCGAACGTAGTCTCTGTGAAATTGTTTCAACAACAAACCAGACAATTGCACGGTGTACATCGTCGTGATTTCTCCTCTGCTTGGCTTCGATGCGATGGAAATGGAAAATCAGCTTCGAAAAGCTTCGTTACCGGTTGAACATGGACAACGTTGGCTTCGCTCCGGCGGCAGTCACGTTGCGCCGACAATTTTGCCGAGCGAAAATCTCGAGCAACTCTCTCTTATAGGTTATCTCTCCCTCCGAAAGGTTGCGAACAGCGGTTGTTCGACGAACGTGATTCTCGTTTATCTCGAAAAGCCTATCGTTCGAGCGTCTTCAAAGCATTTTTCATTGAGCAACTGTACGCGTAGGAAATAGATAATTGACTCCGTTACTACATCGACAGTAATGAGAATGTACATACGTGAGTAGTGCGTAGTACAACTCGACATCGTTGTATGAATTTAGATTGGTAGATGCAGCGCATGCCAAGTTTGCCGACGAATATCGATATTAAAGTCCGTTGTGATCGACGCGAATCCAACGGTTTGGTTTCGATTACAATCGTTTATCAATTTCTCTCGCGATGTATCGTACGTTTTCTGCACAGTAAATTCGCAGTGTCAAACGACGACGACGCGTTCGCTTTCATTGCGTTAAAAATTGACGCGAGAACGTTTAAAAAGAATTCCACTCGTTCGATTCTCGCAAACGATTCCGACCAGTCGACCAATCGTGAACGACTTCGATAGGTCGACGCTCGCGCTGATTTCGAATGGATAAACAAACAAACGGATGAACATGGGGATTTAAGAAAACTGTTTCTCTTGTACTACTGATTGTTTGTATTGTCGTAAGTGCCGCTAATTTCACAAGCTACGATCGGTCGAAACGAAACTGTTTCCGCGCAACCTTTGCTCGTCGAAGGCAAACGACCTTCGACGAACAGGTTGCGCAGAACACGTTGTCGAAATTGTTCGAATCGGATATCTCGGTTGGTCCAGCGTCCGCGATGCTTCCACCGATGCTCGATCGCAATGTCTTCCCGTTCACTCGTTCAGCTTCCGACAATCCAACATTTTCTGCGCTTCCATCTGCAATAGAGAACGGAAGAAAGATAGAGCGACAGTCGAGGGTACGCTAGTGAGGAAATCAGATTTGAATTTAGATTTAAATACAGGGTGGGGCAATCACTATGTCCACTTTGAATATTGCCGTTATTTGTAATAATATGAAAAATACAAAACTTACACGGTACAGAGCGGGGCATATTGTGACACAAACATTTTCTGCATGGGTGTAGGCATAGAGGAGATTTCAAGGTCACCTTGATATTTTTAAATGGAAAGACCTACTTTTTGTATCATGAATCGATAGACTATCGAATTCTGAGTAAAAATGTATTGACCCCCGTATGTCCTAAATCTAATAGTTAACGAGATATTATCGAAATCATTTTCTTTCTTCTTTGGATAATATCTCGTTAACTATTAGGTTTAGGACATACGGAGGTCAACACTTTTATACTCAGAATTTGATACTCTATCGATCTATGGTATAAAAAAGGACATTCTAGTTAAAAAAAAAACCAAGGTGACCTTGAAATCTCCTCCATGCAGAAAATGTTTGTGTTACAATACGCCAACCTCTATGCCGTGTAAGTTTTGTATATAACATTTTTTCATATTATTACAAATAACGACAGTATTCAAAGTGGACATAGTTATTGCCCCACCCTGTATAATGATTGAAAGTTGAATTTGAATTAAACTTTAAATTGAAATATAATCATTGAAAGTTGAATTTCGATTTAAATTGGCTTGCTGAGAGTTGAATTTGACATACTTGTATCGAATGGTAGACGTTCAGTAGTTGCTCTAGCGTAGGCGCGCCCCGCGAACCGCAATTAACGCTATCCATCGAATCAGACGCGCCTCTTCTCTCGCTTCTCTTTCCCCAGCCGGTGGAGAAATTGAGCTGAGCTCGAGTTCCAGAGACCAAGATCAAACATACCAGAAAAATCACCGCGAGAAAGCCGAGCCGGATTTTTCGATACCTACGAAACCGAAGTTCTTTTTTATAACGCTGGTACGGTTCGATACCGCCGAAGATAATCTATAGTTACGTACGAATCACTTACATATTTGGACACCGAGTCGCGGACGTACAACTCGAGACAATGAGAAGAATAACTAATCGGTGTACCGCGATTTATTCGATTGTCCGTGTGCACCGGGATGAATACGATTGCGGACGAAGAACGGTACCAGGCATGCTTTTATAGTTTCGTTCCATCCCTTCGCAGGAGGAAACCATTCTGGTATCCTTGGATAGCGCCGGCGTCGATCAACCCTCGTTCCCCCAAACTCTCTCTTCTCTCCTACGCGAACTTGCGAAAACTTGCAGACTATTTCTACTTATGGGATTTCGAAAGCTACCGTCCGCTGGGGTCGAATCGAATCGCGTCGCTATCATGTTTCAAATAAAGTGCTGGACAAAAGGATAAGATACTGTGCATGTTTGTATATTGCGTGTATTTGAGACCAGAAAATGTACAATTTGTACGTTCTCTGTGTTGTGTGTCACCTCTAAAACGAGTGTACCAAGGGGTGAGTTTGTGGAACACACAGCAGAGAAGAGAGAGACAGAAATGTAAACAGGATATAAGTACTTTGACTTGGACAAAAGTATGAGGCACTGTGGCTATTCGTCTGCGAAAAGACACCAAAATAAAAATCTGTCCTTCTGCTTACAATTGAACTAGAGATGGCACACAACACATAGAGAGTACAAAATGCAGATTTCCTTGTTTCAAATACATGCACTATATTATACAAACATGTGCACAGTGCATTATTCTTTTGTTCAGTAGTGTAGTTTCACCGATACGAGAATTTGTATCACTAAAAAAAATTTTATGCTATTGTGTGCCACCTCTAGAACGAGTATACCAAGGGGGGAACATTTTTTTAATTAAAAAAGAAATGAAAAAGAGAGATTAAAACAGAATTTCATGATATCGTGTCCCTATGGCTTCGCAGTGTCCCATAGCGTTTCCCAATGGCGGCGCGGCGCGACGAGGCTTCCCGCCCTCGCGGTATTGTTTTGCGGGTCACGCGCGCGAAGCCCGATTCGAACCCGGTTAATTAAACCGGTTCTCGGTTTTCTGCTCGCTGCTCGGGAGATCCAATCGATGAACGCAATGGAAAAGTTCCGCCGTACGATGCCGTCGTATGGATCGTATTTGATCTTTGTAATCGAAGTTTATTTTATTGCTACAAAAAGAACAAATTACACGTATCTCCGATGACGATTAATGGATCGCGCGGGTGAAGGATAGAGGTGTACAAACGTACGCCTTACCGCCGACTATGTCACACGTCCGACGAGACACGACAGAGATCATTCTGTCTCGCTTGCTCGGGATTAGACTGCGCATCTTTATGCAATTCTCTTCTAAAAATTCTCAAGAAATGCTAGAACATCAAATTCGACGGAATTTCGTACGATTCGAAATTATTTCTTCAGAAAATAAGATCTGATTTGAATTTATTTCTTCGGAAAATAAGATCTGATCTGATTCTATTTTCTTAAAATTTCTTTTATTAGAATTTCTTAAAATCATAATAAAATCGATCTTCTTGGTCCTACGAAAATTGCAAATCGCATGAACATCCGCAGTCTGCTCGGGATATAGTAACGTATCGTATCTTAGCGTATAATACAAGAAGTCTGTGCATACGAGTACCACCGGTCTGTGCCAGGCATTCCTTCCCGCTTCCTCGAACATTTTCTCAAGTGGAAACTTCTATAGACGCACCGCGTACGCAATTTTTGTTCCGGGCAGTGAATGAGTCTGATCCGCCACGCTCCGACGTGAAACGTTATTCGGGTAAAAACTCCGGGTCTCACAGTGAAGATTTTCATGACATCTCACCGAGAAATGAATTTTCTCGTATAGAGTTTCGCCGAGCGAGCGAGAAACAGACAGGTGTGCGTCGCGGCATAGAAGTTCTCACTTGGATCGTGCGGTCTTATGCGCACGATATTGGTTTCTTTTTTCGTCTGACAGAAACAAATAAGATAACAATCTGTGGTTTTTCGAATTTTTTCTTTTATCTGCATGATTTATCGGCGTGCTCTTTGAGTCCCTGTTTGAAAAGGAAGTTCACGATGCTTACAATTAGAACGGGAATGGTTCGGAAAAAGATTCTCTCTTTCACTCTCTCTCTCTCTCTTTTTTCTCTCTTTGTTCGTCAAGTTTCGATTTCATCGGGAGCTCCTATATGCGTATCCCCTTGTCATGGACAAGCGACAAATCTGTTTCGCGACGTTTGCCAACGGAAACGTATTTTGTACTGCAAAATGCGAGGGGCACGACCACGATCGGCACCTCGTCAATGTTTCCGCCGATTCTCTACAGTCTAAGTAGCTCTCCTACAGGCTGCCTCGTCTCGCGCACTCGTACTGGCACGCGCGCACGCGTTCATTATATACATATATATATATATATACTTCTATATACCGTCACTGATATATCGTACAAAAAGCTTACAAATTATTATCACATATATACGTGCACGTACGTGCGTATACGCGTACATAGGTACACGAATATATGTATATATACATATACATATGTGCATATATATATACATATATATACATACATATATGTGTACATATATTATATATGTACGTTTACTCGTAGAATTTGCTTCTCGAGGCGGATCACGGCGAGCAACGATCGAGAGAGAAGTAAAGCGAGGGTGAAAGCCAACCGCGTCCAAGTTAGGGCAGTTACTACTTTGAACACAGACTAAGCGCGGTCTTGGAATTGGCGGAGATCTATTTCTTCTTTTTTTTTGTCGGTTTACGTTCGGTATTTCATCTAGTTCTACCGTTCGATATCATTCGACATCGTTTTCGCTTCGGTTACACGGTATGGCACCCTTCCTTCGTTTCGCGACCCTACTCTGTCCGCGAATCTCGAAAAACACGTTCGTGCGATCAACATTCTGTTTGCGTCTTGGAAAAAATGTCTGTTAGATGTCTCAGCGTGGTTTCGTTCGCGCCAGCATTCTCTATGTCAATATTGATGCCTACTTACTCGTATATGCGATCTTTTAGGTGTCGCGCGTACACACACGCCCACGCTCACACACTCGCAACGTTCGCATACGCCCACACACATACTCGCTTGCTCTCCCGATTATACTCCCACGAATAAAATAGTCTATAAGTTAAATAACGCGTTGACCCTAGTTCGTTCGGTCGTCGATTTAGTTTCTTCTTTGCTCTCGGTTCCGTCGCTGTCGTCTCGCGGTAGAATTTTTCTACGATTACGATCGATATTCCGATTTCGATTTCGACAGGTAACATTGATATAGTCGAATCCGCGGTGCGATGAGGTGCGGTGTGGTCATAGATTTGTGTAATGTAATGTACCGTGTAAAAATAGCATTCCGAGAATCTCGTTACTCGCATGATTGCCAAACTCCACGATACGCGGATCGTATCGTTTACGCGAGGTATCCGCGCAACAAGTGGTTGCTGCGGCGTCGATCCACGGATTCGTAACACGGGCAATAGCTTGAATGTCAGCTATGCGCCGTGGCTATCCGGTCAAAGAGATATGTAACACATCGTTCGTCGCAGTGGAAATACATAGCGCGAAACATCCATTCGCGTTTCGTCTTCTGTTGCAAAAATACGTGACACGTAAGATAAGATCGGGTAAGATTCGTCTCGAAGTTAGAGGGTCGCGGCGAGACGATAGCTGGCGATTTTCGATCAGACCGTTCGGAAAGTCATTTCGTTTTCTCAACGGAAAATGAAAGCGAATTTTTTACCATTTAGAAGAAGTTTGATGACATTTTGTTCTGTGATCTCTTGCATTTTTTCAAACAACTTAAAGACCACATGCTCGCAGAATTTCTGTTTCGAAATTAAATTTGCAGCGCATAAAAAATTCGAAAAAATCGGAAAAATACGAATCCGACGGTAAAACCTCTCCTTAAACAGCGCACAATTTTTTTGTTCGTGGCACTGCATTTTTACCCTTACAGTAATAATAAAAACAGAAGGTGGTGGAAATGTTAGAAAGGTTAGAAAGCACTACAAGGCAGGAAACAATGTTCGAAATGTCAGCTGTCAAGATATACCACGATTTTGCGAGGCATTGTCATTTCTACACGAAAAACGAAATTACTTTCCGAACGACCTAATACATTTTACTTCATTTTACATATCCGTTGCAGTTTGCCGCTCCCTTCGATCGATCTACGACGGCGACGATAGAACGCCGAGAATAAACGATAATGAAATAAATGACCTGCTAAATTTCATCAAGGAGACCAAACTTATCAAACAAATAATGTAGTATATTCTGACTTATCGTATGATGTCCCTAATAACCTAGCAGTTGATGCGACATAAAACTATAAATTAAAAAAAAAATTCGGTTCTTAAGTACAAAATTTCGAACGGATCGAGGCTCGAGGTTGGAGGCTCGAGGCTCAACACCAACTCTCGCTCTCTCGTTCTCCTACGCCGTCGCTCTCCTCGTCGCTGGCTTCCTCTCCGTACATGTCGGCCAGTTTGCGGAACCTGGGCCCGAAATTCGAGAGGTAGTTGAACTTGAGGTCTCCGTCGTCGGTACCTGTAAACATTATACAATTTAGTTGTCAGCTAATACTAATCGTTTAACACGTTCTGTGCCGAGCCGTTTTTGCTCAACAATTAAACGAACTTATGTTCTTTCTTCTATACTGTATTTTTTATGTTGCCTCATTCTTCTGGTGGAAATATATTCTGCAGAGTTAAACTTGTTATAAAATAGATGTGTGTTCTTAGTGCATTAAATAAATATATGAGCGTGCACCACCAGTGGTGCACACAGCCTAAATGGATAGTTTAACGTGTACCATCGGTGGTACACGTGGCACGGAACGTGTTAATAGCTTAATACGATCGTTGCGAGATACGCACAGGAGGCCAAAGACGACAGAGAACCCTCAGAGTTGCCCTCGCCCTCGTACGCGTAATGCCTAACGTCGTCGAACGGATTCGTGTCGGGATCCTTATCGCAGCTTTCCTTCTTGCCGTCCAGGAAACCGCAAATGTCCGGTACCTCGTCGGGAGCTTGAACGAGAGAGAAAAATATGGTGAAAACGTATAAGGATGGTTGATAGACTCACCGACGCACAGTGGTACGTGAGTTCGACCGAAATCGGGCCAAAAGTAAAAAATTCTTTTCCGTAGTTAAAAAGTCTGTGTAGTAGTATTACATTCTAACTATGTATAAAGTGCCAGAGTTACGTTTCTTCTGTGATATTATATTCGCAAATGCAAGGTATTGCCTCGGATGCAATATTTAACACTGAGATCTTACATTTCTGGCTATCTGAAGTGATCTGATAATAATCTATACCAATTGTATCTATCGTGGCCCCGTTTTTGCGATTTAGATTTTAGAGAAACAGGGACAAACGGAAAGGAGACGGACGGCATACCTCTGCCCGACGCCATTTTCGAATCTATCGGAGGTGCGTCGTAAATGGTTCGCAGGACGTTCAAGTCGTAGCCCGTGTCGACCTCGCCACCTCCTTCGTCCTCGTAATTGATTATATTTTCTCGAATATCATCCATATCCTTGTAGAGATCGTCCGTCTTACGCCTGTGCACCACCACCGCGAGCAACAGTATCAGCAGGATCGCGATGCAGACGAGAATCGCGACCAAAAAATTAGTGTCGATTCCGAAAGAGATCGCCTTGGCCATTCCATGGTTGCAGCCTGGGTCCGCGTTCCTCGATAACGAGGGCATTCCCAGGTTGTACGTCTGAAACACGTGTGCGCGAGAATCGTTAGGTTTCGAGATCGGCTTGGCAAAGGAGCAAACAAAATTCGGGACATTACGTTTCCGTTGAAAGTCATGTTGCGTACGCAGCCGACGAAACCCTTGTCGGTCGGTCTGTGGTCCCATTTCAGTTGCGAGGAGAGCTGCGCGAGATTGGTCAGACTTCCTCCGACCTGCATCGGTCCGTTCACGTTCAAAAACTCGTTGGTACCTTGCGGTGCGGTTAAACTCATGCAAGCCGACGTACCGCAATTGTCGACCGTCAACTCGATCAACTGTAGAAAATAGAAGATTTATTATTATTTACCGTAACTTCTTTATTCATTAATTTTTTTTAAAGTGATACTTCTAAAGTAAAACCTCAGCCCAACTGTTGAAATGATTTAATTGAACGAGTAGGGGCTAACTTCTAGGAGGCTCCTATTCGAGAAGTGAGAAGACCAAAGGAGGAAAGAGCTGTGCTTACGTTCTTGTTCCAGTAGACGTCTATCCTGTGACTTTTGCCGTCTGTGAGCAGGATATGCTTCTGATCGAGCCGAGCGGTACCCGAGCCGTAGTCCACGTAAAGAACCGCGTAACCCTGCTGCAGTTCCAATGACATGAAGTCCTGAATGCCCATTTTCGGGCTGTAGGTGATTGGTCCGAAATAAAATACCAAGCCGTTGTCGACGTGAGGTGTGATCTCGAGACCTGTGCGCGACAGGATAGCGTAGAATTAGGATCGAAATGAAAAAGCTGACAAACGCGACGATTAATTGGTTACGACTAGACTGCGGATCTCGATGCATTTATGGCTTCTACGAATAAGATTGTATTTGATTCCACTTTCTTCAAATGCGTCTAGAAAAATTGAGAATTCCACAAACATCCGCAGTCTAGTTACGACATACCTAAATGAGATTCATCGCAAGCTTGAGCTGGTGGAGGCATCACAGCCCAGCCGTCGCCTTGGAACCCGATGCCGAGAAATTCGCACCTGGGTCCCTCGAATTCGGGCGGGCACTCGCATCGTTCCGTCATCGGAGTGCCGCCATTCAGGCAAACGATCGGCTCGGCGACGTGGCAAGTGCACTGCGGATCGACCACCGCCCGGACACCGACGAACGAGCTGGTGTTCGTGAAGACCGCGTACGGGATCGTGCTGGCGTTCAAGTAGCTGCGACAAGAGTTGTTGCAGTGTTGCTTCTCGAACAGGCATTCGTCGATGTTGACGAGGAGAACGGTGGTTTCGAGCTCCCGTTCGATGTCATTCGCGCGGAGAGCCAGTATCGCGTTGAGCTTCTCGGGGGCGTAGTACGGGCTGCCGTGAGCGGAGAATCGCACGTCGAGCAGACTTCTGTTGTTGTGATGGGGCGAGTGTAGCACCGTGAACACGTCCACGTTCTCGAGCGACGCGTTCAGCATGTTCGCGATCTTCTCATGGAACATCTGTTTCTTGCTGACGCCGTGCTCGTCGGGCTCGACGAACTGTTCCGCAGTGATCCCATAGAATCGGACGGAGCCGGACCTGGCTACCGCTTCCTCGGGCAGCTCCTTCACGGTGACGTTCACGTACGCGTATACTTTGTGAGTCTTAAAGTTATCACTATGCTCGGTCACTTGAAACTGTAGGAAGAACGTGTCGTTCGAGGTGCCTGGTAGCAATGTGATCATGCCCGTGTTCTTATCCAAGAGAAACCCGTCGTGCGACATGCCCGGGGCCCACTGAAAGTCTTTCTCCGGCAAGTCCCAGTCGTCCGCGTCGTTCACGTAGACTCGTCCTATCTCGGTTGCGGGTGCCTCGCCTTTGTAGTTGTAGACGAATATCGAACTAGAGCCCGAGGACATCTCGTTATCGTTCTCGTCGCCGATGATCACGGTCAAGGTGGAAGTGCCCGTCATGGCCGGTTTTCCGTTGTCGGTGATCGCGATCGGGATGTCGTAGCTCTTCCGTTGCTCGCGATCGAAGCGAACCAGTGCGTACAGCTCGGAATCACGAATCTCGAATTTCGCGCGAATTTCCTCGTCCGCGGTGCTGTTGTCGATGCGAAACAGAAACGGCGGCCCGTTCTCGTCCGAGTCGTAGTCGCGAGCTCTCAGTTCCGTGATCCGGCCGGGATCTTTGTTCTCGCCCCAAACCACCGGATACGGCATGTCGAGGAACGGCGCGTTGTCGTTGATGTCGATCAGCGTGATGTTCACCATCACTGGACTCTGCAGCGCGTTCGGGGATCCGTTTTCGTCTACCGCCATCACCAGCACCGTCCACATCGAGTAACCGTTCGGTGGATCCCGATCCAACGGTTTCTTCAACTTCAGGCAGCCGGCCTTGTCGATTTCGATCAGCGGCTGTTGATCCTCCTTCACTATGGAGTACGTAATGTTCTGATCGGCGTTGCGGTCCTTTATGTCAGGATCGTAAGCGACCACCTCGGTGATGCAACCTACACAACGAAACGAACCAATCAAAATCATGGAAACACGCCCTTTCGAACCGTAACCGTAACGGACACATAGCGTGGAAGACGCCACTTACCTGGGTACAAAATCTCCTCGTCGATGGTCGGATTTTTATCGAAATCACCGAAAACCGGTCGATTGTCGTTCACATTCTCGATGAAAATCTTCACCTGAGCAGTGTCGTTGAACAAGCCGTCGAACGCTCTCACCGTCAAGTTGTACTCGGTGATTTTCTCATAGTCGAGAAAGTTCTTGACGCGAATCTTGCCGGTGGTCTCCTCGATGAGAAAGCTGTCGTTCGTGTTGCCGAATATGATGCTGTAGGTGACCGGGCTAGCCGTGTCCGAATCGATAGCCTTCACCTCGGTGACCACCTCGTTTTGGTTGGCGTTCTCGAGGATCGAGGTGGCCGTGTACACCGGCCTGTCGAAATGAGGCGCGTTGTCGTTCTTGTCCGCGATCTCGATGCGAAACACTTGCTCACCCCTGTTGTGCTTGCCAGTATTGAACAGCGAGCTCGGAGAATTGTCGACCGCGATCACTTTCACGTTGTACGTGTCTTCCTTCTCCCTGTCGAAGGTCGTCAGCGTGGTGATGTTGCCGGTGTATTTGTCGATGGCGAACAGATCTTGAAAGCTCTCCAGCTCGTAAGTTACCTAGCGGTCGAGAGCAGAGGATTAGTCACTGTCTAGGGGTCATTCCATGCCAAATTTTCACGACACCATCGACGATTTTGTTCTAAATGAAATATGTTGCGGTTAGAATTTGTTTAAAAATTACAGACCTTCGGAGTTTGAAATTTTTGCGAGTTTTGACCTCGGGAACTGTTTGTCCGATTGAGCTCTATATTTTTTGTTGTTTTATTCAGAAATGATCGGGCTATTATAAAATAATTGTTTCAACCTCGATAATTATTTTTTTGCGTCTCTTTCGAGTGATTTAAATATTGAAAAAAATATGGTCATACTTCTGGGAGTTTTCCCTTCGAGATGAACCCTTGAAAAGGATGGAGAATTGAAAATTGGCGTCACAATTGAACCCTACGGCTATTTCCGCTGGACGAAAGGAGGAGACGGGGTTGCAAGTTGCAAGTCTCCAGTGCGGTGGGGTTTTTTTAGTGGATAGTGCGCCACACTTCTCCTCCGACCGTCATCTTTAGGGGGAAGCTAGTGCGTAAATGCATTTTTCCCCACCGCCGCAATAAATTAAAAAAAAGAAGGTGGGCGAATCGTGCGCGTCGCAAAATGATGACTTAAACCTCCATCAATTTCACATGGACTACAACATATTTCATTTAGAACAAAATCGTCAATGGTGAAGGACCCGTAGGATGCACGATACAACGTGTGGAAGGTAGCGTACCTGATTATTAGCGGACGTGCCATCGGCGTCGATGGCGCGTACTTGCATCACCGGTACCCCCGGCGGTTCATTTTCAAGGACGCTGCCTTTCTTCATCTCGCGGAACACCGGGATATTGTCGTTGACGTCCTCCACCAAGATGTCGACCACGGTTTCGGCGGCCAACTGGTACTTGTTCTGCACTCTCACGATCAACGAGTACATCGTGTTGCTCTCGTAGTCGAGTTGATGCGAGAGTTTGATGAACGCCTCGTTTCCGCTCGATTCCAATCTGAACGCGATCCAGACAAAATTAACAAAGTTAAGGGCGTATTCTCCTTTCCAGGATTGCTCCGTAATGCAGAGATGGGCTCTTTGAGAGTAGTCAAAAGATGGTCTAGTCGAAAACGCTGGATGAAGGATCAATCTAGACCGCTGTCTTCCTCGAAAGTCCTAGTTTAACGTTTACGGGGCATAATTTGCATTATTCAATAGACTTTTGAGGGAGACAGCGGTCTAGATTGATCCTTTGATCTAGTGATCTGACTAGAGAAGAAGCCCATCTTTGCATTATCGAGCAGAGAGAAGGCGCATCCCGCTCCCGTTTAAGGATACAGGTTCGGATTTGATGATTAGAAATTCGAGTAGATGGACAACGAACGAATAGCAAGACCGGTGAAAGATATGAACCGTTTACCTGAACGTGTTGCCTTTGTTAGTTTGCACGGTTCTGCCGTCGACCATGTGGAACACGCAGGTGTCGTTGACGGTGTTCGGGACGGCTGGCAGCCGCACGATGTTCTGACCATAGTCGCTGAAGTTCTCTTTGAGTCGGATCGGTTCCGTAGATCTCGGCAAGAAAGCCGGGGCCTTTTTGTGCGACTCGACCACCCGTATGACCAGATCGATCACGTTCGATCGAGGACTCTCCCCTTGGTCCATCGCGGTGGCGGTCATGCTAAATTTGTAGTCGGGATTTCTCTGCAATGGGTTCGACTCATCGTTCTAGCTGTGTCTAGATGATTTCTAGGCGATCGCGGCTAATCGTTCCATACTCACGTCGATGGTTTTGTTCAAGAATATCACTCCCGTTTTGCTGTCTATCCGGAAGTAGACGCCGTCCTCTTTCTTCTTCGGCGACAGACTGTAGTGGACAACGGAATTGTTTCCGTCGTCGATATCCGTGGCGGAAACTCTCATCACTTCGCGACCCAACTGTAAGTCTTGCGGTACCGATTCGGTGTACGCCTACGCGTCGTCCACGGTAGCGGACAGCAAACACGCGCAATCGTTAAAACAAATTATAGTTTCGAATTGTTCGGGCAAGGATCGCAGAGTGAAAGAGAGAGAGAGAGAGAGAGAGAGCTACTAATACGTTTACATGTACATGCATACGCGCGAGCACGCGGACACGCGTCCTTTGATCTCATCTCGAGCGACGCATGCGATACGATTGTTCGAGCAGACACCGTGGATCATGCTTTTTCGGTTCGTCCCTTCGGAGAGTTACTTGCGCGCGTAATCGATACCCGATCTACGGAAGGAAAACGCGCGCGTACGAACGAACCTCGCGATACAATCGACAAGATCGCGCTGCTACCCTTTTGTGCCGGATATTGGATGATAGAGTCTCCTAGAAGTGGCTCAGAAAATCGCTTTTCTCAATTTTTTGTCTTAGTTTTTATATTATAGTTTTAATATTCGAGCACAAGGTAGCACACTGTTGAAATTATTGAATTCAACAAGTGGTGGGCTGACTTCTAAGAGAAAAGCCAAGAATAGGAGTAGTTAACCTCCGTTAACCGCGGACGATTTTGAGGCGACGCACAGTGCGCCGAACCATTGACAAAAGTCGATAAAGTCAGTTGCTTCATATCCATTTAAACATCTACGAATTCTTACATCTTTCAATGCCTGTTGTTTTTTCTTGCTTCAACCGATTTTGACGAAATTTTCAGAATATGTTCAATTGACACAGATCTACAAAACGTATTTGTTAAATTTTCAATGTAGGCCCACATAAAGAAGTTGTATAATACAACTTTTAGTATTTCTTCTACAATTCCGATCAGTTGCTATTTATCAAAAAAATTTAATTTAAAACGAAGTTTCAGTTTCGGAGGAAGTGAACTGCGAATTCGTCTACTGAAAACCACCAATAAAACAAAATTTTGTTCATAAATATCGTTTTTCAATGTTTAAATAAATGACTATATTTATAATAATATCATATTGAGATTGCTTTCAATATAAATAAAAAAAACCCACTGTGTTTCATGTCTCTATCATAAACGGAACAAAAGTTATTGAATTTTGTCCAAGAAACAGGCATTTCGGCGCACTGTGCGACGGGCCCAAGAGGCCTTGAGCGGTGGGGGTTTAGTGGGTATGGGTAGGGATATAGTCCCCATAGTCCCGTTTTCCCCAAATTCCATCTAGGGGGAGCCGAGTCCCACACTACCCTCTCCAGACGTCATCTGAGGAGGTGGTGTGTGTAACTGACATTCCCCCACCGCCCTCAAACAAAAAAAAAGGGCTGACTTCTAGGAGGCGATGATAAAATAAATTCGTCTGGCGCATCGCACAATAAATAAATAAATGGGCACATATGCATGCGTCTACACATCCAACGGCATACGCATTCGAATTGACCCTCGCATTCGCAACCGGAATCGCAATCGCATTCGTATTCACATTCGCATTCCAAGAAACAATAAACATCGAAACAACTGCAATCGCACCGCAAATGACAAGACCAACCTTCCACCCGTATCCACGGAAGACCTGGGTATGGAGAAAGAAAGATGATCCAAGCAAAAGGTGGTTAGTGGCGGAATCGTGTAAATGTATCGGTCGCAGGGACGCTCGGTTGGTTCGGTTTGGTTCGTGGGGATGAAAATGGGATGCGGTAGCCGGTAGATCTAGAATCTAGCCCCTGTTCAGAGTCTAGACTGCTCTAGGATGATCTAGGCTGATCTAGGCTGCCCGAGAGACTCAATGGATAAACGACCGACGTGGGGTAAGTCGGCGGATGATCGAACGCGGTCAGACGCGGCGCGACGTTCGGTCGGTACGCGCGCAACCCACGAAACCAACGAATCCGACCGATCCGTGGAGGCGATTGTTGGCTGTTGGTCATCGTCACGGTGGACTCGGAGGCTTACCACTTTGTCGAACACCGGAGCGTTGTCGTTCACATCTTCTATCGTTACTTTGAATGTGCACACGTCGTCGAGTTGAGGTTTCCCGTTGTCGGTCGCGAGTATCGTCAGGTACGCTTCCTTTTCTCGAGCGGGTTCGTCTCTGTCCAACATCTGCGTCGTCGTGATCAGTCCTGTCCTATTGTCGATCTTGAACTTCAGCTTCTCCCCGTGAGCGGCTAAGAAGCTGTAGGTGATCGTGCCTGAAAATCGCAAAGGTTCATCGAACACGGTCCCTTTTAGCCGAGTAGTAACTCGGAAATAGAAATCAAGATCTTACCTCCATCCTCGGGACGATCCCTGTCCTCGGCGTGCACCCGCAGCACCTCGGTTCCCGCCGCCTCTTCTTCTTTCACTACGGGCGCGTAGTGCGAGCAATTCGAAATCACCGGCTTGTGATTGTGATTCTCGCTTTGCTGCAGCAGAAAAAGCGAAACCATCGAAATCGAATTTAGAAGCAAATGGGTATACGCCGTTCGCCGAAGCATATTTAACGGGGTTCTCGATTCCCGATTTCGTTATATATTCATTATCCGCGTATTTCGAGGAGAATCGTTCGAGAGACACGCGAGACGCGATACCGGATCCTGGAGACATCGAGGAACGGTAGAGTGGTCGGGGCTACGTCGAATAGAATAAGAAACGCGAGAAGAAAACGGTCGTTTCGAGGGTGAGAAATCGAATCAAGAGGGATCCGAGAAGCACTCACAGTTAATTCCTCTTTGGTGGAGAACTGCGACGTCGTATCCAGGTGCCTCGAATGCCTCAATCTCGTTGCATCCGCTGAAACAGAAAGGAGATGCAGGATTCGTTACAATCTTTTCCTCGTCGAAGTACGTGCCTCGCGAGCCGCAATTCGTTGTCGAGGTGCACGCGTATACTATACAAGCACATGCGCCTGTAATACGTTTTCTCCGCGACCCTATTCACGCCCTCTCTCTCTCTCTCTCTTTCTATCCGTGGTCGTGCAAACGATTCGCCGAAGGCTTAGGAATTTATTGGAACCACGAAGAAACTGCGTTGCTCCGTTTAACGATTCTTTCGGGTTGCTTCTCCCCGCGAAATTTTCGGGTTGCCGAGCGCAAATCGGGAACAGAGAACGTTCGAATACTCGCTGCGCCGACACGCGATGTTCGATCGAAAAAGCTCGAGCCGCGGAACTTCCATTAGCGAATTTTCAGTTAATACGGTGTTGTTAATAGTTCGCCGTGTCTATCTCGTCGGGAAGCTGTAATTGGCAATTAATACATCGATGATGGACACGGGGCGTGCAAGTCGATACTCGCGGTGCTGAGAAAAAGCGAAATTCGTGCTTGCACTCGCGTATCGTGGGTGATGGGTCACCTACTCACACGGCTAACCTACTTTGGTGGCTTATGTAGGCGGAAATAATACGCGCAACCTATCCACACCCTAGATAAATTATAGTTAGAATAATATAAATGAATTCAAATCAAGTACAGAGAGCTGGTAGCGACGTCGCGTCGCTACGGTACTTTCGATCAAGTTCAAGCGAGATCGTAAGATCGCGCGGAAGTCGCAGCTGCGCGAAAGGATCGAGAAAATGTTCCGGAGATCGTACGACACGGCCGGAAAATAGAAGAGAATGGTACGGGCGTAATCGCGGTTACGATCGCGCGTCGCTCGAGCGGAGAGGTTCGGTTAAACGCGTCCGGACTGGGGTTTCCCGTTCGCGAGCCGGGGTTCGTCGGTGTTCGGTCCGTTCTCATCTCCGATAATGCTCTTAACGCGATTACACCGTGTACCGCATACTCCGGGGTTCGATCGTGCCTAAGATACGTTTGCCCCGCGTGCAACCGACGACGTCTCCGAAACTGTGCTCGTTTCCTCTGCCCGAGGAAAACGTCGATCACAATCTACGAGCATGGGAACGGAAGGAAATCGAAGGGAAGACGAAGGCGAACCCGGCGCGACCCGCGACGCATCTCGACTCGATACGGCGCGGTTGTGTATACAGGATTTGTCCAATAAGTATCGGGACTGATTTTTTCCATCCAGCGGCAAAGGGTGGAGGGCGGTTTCGAGGGACTAAATCAGGGCTCGGAATTACTTACTCGCGACGGCAGATTTTCGAAGGCAACGCCCCACGGTGGGTAAAAGTGACTTACCTCGCTTCAAAAAGGAATAACTTTCGATAGGAATGAGGTAGAGCGATGAATTTTTTTTTAAATTAAAGCTGAAACTTTGCAGAATATGGGGAAAAATAGGGAGATTACGGTACGAACGGTTTTTAACCTTGAGAAAGTTCGTTAAACTTTCACAATTTCCAGAAAATGTGGTTTCTGCGTTACCACGGGCAGAAATTTTTTTTTAATTTTTTCTATATATCATTTCCCGTAGATTTTTTCACACTGATTTCAAATCTGGTCTCAAAATTTGTCTACGACCTCTGGTTTTTTCAAAAAATCGATTTTTGTGAACAGAACTAATGTAATCATTTTTCGTTGAAATGATTTGATAACCCACCAGTTTGAAGGGGTATATATTGTATTCTCATATATAAAACACAATAAAATTAAACATAATGAAGTATTTAAACGTTTATTTGCCGTATATCACTTGACGCGCGCACGCGAACGATCACCCGATGTATCGCTGCGATTGCCGCTGGCACTCCTTGTAGGCTATGTATGACTGTAATGTAATTTAAATTAGATATCTATTTTCCATGATTATATTTTCATTTACACAGTAAGTAAGGTAAGTATTTAATCTTTTTAACTTACTTCTCATCAACAAATTCTTTAACTTCTGGTGATAAAAATAAGAATAAAGTATATTCGATTAAAGTATATAATCGCAATTTTTATCACTTTTGATCGTTTATAACTCGCAAACCAATTAATCAATTTCAATGAAATTTTCACAGCGTATATAATTTATACCAGTTGACCAGACACATCTTCTGAATTTTCGTTATTTACGTATATTTATGTATATTTACTAAACTAATTCTTCTAACCTTACAGAGAAATTGAAGTCGTTTGGTCCATTCATAAAAAAGTTGTTCTGATCTAACGTGTGTATGTGCCCATAATTATAAGTTATTTATCAGTTATTTCACATAACATTATTTCAAGCTAAATTAACTCAATGTAATTCTTACGATATTCTCAACAATGAACCGTTAGAAAGTGCTTCATGTTTCCACATTATACGAAATTCGTTTAGAAGTAATACTTATCCTTTCCATTTAAATATCTTGAAACAAGACATATATGACATAGACCACTTTCATGATTATGGGCTAGGGGTGTGCGAGATCTCGAAAATGTCGAGACGAGACGAGACGAGAATTTTTTTCGAGATCGAGACGAGTTCTCGAAAATTTTGGGTTTCTCGATTATGTCGAGATTCTCGAAAATGTTCGAGATTCTCGAAGGTTTCGGGATTCTCGAATGTGTCGAGATTCTCGAAAGTCTCGGGATTCTCGACGGCTTCGGGATCTCGA
This sequence comes from Lasioglossum baleicum, assembly GCF_051020765.1. Classification (NCBI taxonomy): domain Eukaryota; kingdom Metazoa; phylum Arthropoda; class Insecta; order Hymenoptera; family Halictidae; genus Lasioglossum; species Lasioglossum baleicum. Next base: position 10,450,531 of record NC_134943.1, on the reverse strand, counting down.
ATGTCTCGGGATTCTCAAACGACCAGAACTAGTACACGCGGAGGCCTTCTCAAGAAATACCCCCACTTCTCCCGGCCGCGCGTCTCGCTCCCCTTGGCGGCCTAAGTTGCTCCGAGCACTTCGGCCGCCACGGGGAGCGAGACGCGCGGGCGGGAGAAGGGGGGTATTCCGCGGATATTCCTTGAGAATAATGAGAATGCCTCCCCGCGTGCATATTTTAGGGTGTTCAGTACTCAGTACTCAGTACTCAGTACCCGATTACTGGCGATTACCTTTATGAGACCGGCTTCAAAATCGATCGCGGTATGAGATTTCCGATATAGTTGTGGCGTTTTGAAAAACACGTCATGAAATTTATTTTTTGAATTTTCCTTTTTCTTCCGTAATTCATTCGTATAGAGTATAGAGTATATGTAGAGATGTAAATGTTGGGGTTGGGTAATGAAATGGAAGTAATTAAGTAATGCACCAAATACGTAATAGTTATGATATTTTATAATGAATTCTCATGTAAAAATGCTAATTTCTCTACATTGTCACATAGTAATCTTGTTCTCGACGGTGTGACAATATTTCCAGTCGTGGAGAACAGTCTCTCGCTGGTAGCTTGAGTGGCAGGGATACCCGTATACCTACGTGCCGCTTTTCCTAATATAGGAAATTTAGTAATATTTTGGTCCCACCAACTTGTAATATCACTGTTTCCCGGTATGTTTTCTTCTTCGAAATAAATGCGGATTTCATCATTTTTACGTTGGGTAAACGTAGACGTAGCTCCTATCCGGCTTGAGCTTATGTGTTTATTTCCAATTTTGTTGACAAAAAATTGGGACAATTTTGATTTTGGTTCATCTATACAACAAAATATTTAAATAAACGTTGTTTTCAATTTGCTTCTTCAAATCTTGATACATGCGCGGTATACAACACCGAAGATCGAGCGTACCGTACCGTTGCTCCAAGTGACAAAGGGATATACCTGAAAGGGATATTTTAACTTGCAAAAACGCGTGCGAGTCAGCTGCGAACCGACCGATTAAATGAGTTTATGACCACCGCAATTCGACAATCTCGACCCCGACTGACGGACAACACTTGCGACCGAAACGACAAACGGAAATTCCATCGTAAATAACGCCATTGACGAACGAAGACAATACAGAGAAATGTACTTACTGACAGTTTCCCGCTCTCATCAACTTAAAAACTCCTCCCAATACACCTACACCCAATCACGAAACGCTACATTTTTCCTACCTAAATCCAAATCCTCCAAGCACGGAAAAACCCAAACTGACGACGGACAGGACACGACTAGATAGAAGACAAACGCGGATCAGTTTCCTTCAGTAGTTCGAAGAGTAGAGACATCGAAAATCACTGGTGCGAAAAAAATGTCTAGCGATAGCGATAGTGAAATGTACGTTATAGCTGGAAGTAGTGACACTAGTGACCAAAATGTCACACAAAGAAACAAATGTCGGAAGAGCTTTGTTTGGGAGCAATTCGAAAAAGATGGTCAAGATAAAGCCAAATGTAGACACTGCCAGCGTGTGTTAAAAACAAAACATGGCAATACCAGTGGTTTATTACGTCATTTGAAAAACATTCATTCAAATTTACGTGCAGATGTAAAACCTTCCAGTGAATTGACAGTGAAGTTTTCGTATTTAGAAAAAGATTGTGCGCGAGCAAAAAGCATAACCAATGCAATAGCTCGCATGATCACATTAGATTTGCAGCCGTTTAGTATAGTAGAAGATAAAGGCTTTCGAGAATTGCTGAAAGTTACCGAGCCACGCTACAAAATACCTTCTCGGACCACATTTTCGAGAGAAATAATACCGCGCATGTATGACGATTTGAAGAAGCAAATTGAAAACAAGATACATGCAGATATTCAAGAAGGTAAGACTTAATCATTTGAATTATTATCGAATTATCGTGTTTTATTATTTGTATTGTGTTCTTCATTCTTGTATTTTGCATATATGAAATTAACAGACACTGTATTAACGTTCACAACTGATGGATGGAGTTCCCGAAGTGTGGAGAGTTATTTGTCAGTGACATTACACTATACCACAAAAGATTTTAAAATATGCCACTACATGCTAAATTTATGCCATTTACAACAATCGCACACGGGAGAAAATATTAGAAATGCATTGTTTTCATGTTTAAGAACGTGGAAATTACACGAAGTAAATAACCCAGTAATATTTGTAACCGACAACGGTCGAAATATTGTAAAGGCAATAGAAATTAATCCAGAATGGAAACGAATACCTTGTTTCGCGCACAGTCTGCAATTGACAATAAAAAAAACACTAAAAAAATTTTCCTTGTATATTGCCATAAACAAGAAATGCAGAGGCATTGTTGCTTTTTTCACAAGATCAACATCTGCAAAAGAAAGATTTGTGCAAGTGCAGCTGCAAGTAAATCCGAATGCGACTGCTTTACGATTAGTGCAAGACGTGGACACACGATGGAACTCCATGTACATGATGCTAAAAAGATTCATCACATTGCGAAAACCGTTAAGCTTAATCTTGTGCGAAAAAGACATGCCTGAAAATTTAAGCAATGAAGAGTGGGAATTCGCAGAAACATTAACGAATATTTTAGAACCCATGAAAGATGCTACCGAATTAATGTGCGGGGAAACATATCCGACATTATCGCATTATATTCCAATATACATTGGATTAATAAACATATATTCGACATATGAAACGCAAGACAAAATAATAACTGAAATGTGCCAACATCTTACTAGTGAATTACAAGTAATATTATTATTTTACTATTGAGCTGAAAAAAGCTTATTTGCTAAAACAATTTTAAAAGTCATGTGACAAATAATATATTTTCAGGTGCGTTTTGATAATGCGAAAAAAGAAAATATGTTGTTATACGCAATGTTGCTCGATCCACGATTTAAACATCGGCTTTTGGATCCTCCAGAAAACTATGAAGCAATTGATTGTTTGAAAAGGAGCCTAACGATTGAAAATGACAATGAGACAAATAATGATATATCACCTAGTATATTATCTGAAAAATATGATGATAACGGTATGTCTTTAAAAATGTACATAAATCAAAAATTTTAGAAATTCCGAAATGCGTTTATTTAAATATTTTGTTTTGTTGTATAGATGAGCCAAAATCAAAATTGTCCCAATTTTTTGTCAGCAAAATTGGAAATAAACACATAAGCTCAAGCCGGATAGGAGCTACGTCTACGTTTACCCAACGTAAAAATGATGAAATCCGCATTTATTTCGAAGAAGAAAACATACCGGGAAACAGTGATATTACAAGTTGGTGGGACCAAAATATTACTAAATTTCCTATATTAGGAAAAGCGGCACGTAGGTATACGGGTATCCCTGCCACGCAAGCTACCAGCGAGAGACTGTTCTCCACGACTGGAAATATTGTCACACCGTCGAGAACAAGATTACTATGTGACAATGTAGAGAAATTAGCATTTTTACATGAGAATTCATTATAAAATATCATAACTATTACGTATTTGGTGCATTACTTAATTACTTCCATTTCATTACCCAACCCCAACATTTACATCTCTACATATACTCTATACTCTATACGAATGAATTACGGAAGAAAAAGGAAAATTCAAAAAATAAATTTCATGACGTGTTTTTCAAAACGTCACAACTATATCGGAAACCTCATACCGCGATCGATTTTGAAGCCGGTCTCATAAAGGTAATCGCCAGTAATCTGGTACTGAGTACTGAGTACTGAACACCCTAAAATATGCACGCGCGGAGGCATTCTCATTATTCTCAAGGAATATCCGCGGAATACCCCCCTTCTCCCGCCCGCGCGTCTCGCTCCCCGTGGCGGCCAAAGTGCTCGGAGCAACTTAGGCCGCCAAGGGGAGCGAGACGCGCGGCCGGGAGAAGTGGGGGTATTTCTTGAGAAGGCCTCCGCGTGTGCTAGTTCTGGTCGTTTGAGAATCCCGAGACATTCGAGATCCCGAAGCCGTCGAGAATCCCGAGACTTTCGAGAATCTCGACACATTCGAGAATCCCGAAACCTTCGAGAATCTCGAACATTTTCGAGAATCTCGACATAATCGAGAAACCCAAAATTTTCGAGAACTCGTCCCGTCTCGTCTCGATGTCTTCTCGACCCGTCTCGACCATCGAGATCTAGACATTCTCGAGTTCTCGCACACCGCTATTATGGGCACATTTATCCCCTCCAGGTAGAACAAAGTAGGGTTTGTTTCGCCGATCACAATTTTTTTCGTGGTTCAGAAACGGTGTCGCAAACCAGTTCTCGTCCATTGGAAACGAACGATCAACGAGACGAAAGAGAGCAACGTGCAGAAGGCGCTCGGTCCTTTGGCCTCGCGTGACGGTTTCTCCCCGTCCCGCGTGCTCCGTTGAAACGTCGCGCCGCGCCCTGCGAAACAAAACCTCCGAAGGGAATCGTCGATGTCGCGTGTTCGTTCAACGTTATCGAGAATACGTACAGCACGCGGAGAGACCCTCTTTTACTCGCAGTCCAAAAGAGTGCTCGAATTGAATCGGACGGAAAAGGATCTCCGGTGGATGGGTCGATCAGAAAAAAAAAGAAGCAGAAGAGGAAGAAAGAGAGCTCCGTCGCATCGACGACAGCGCGGCGAGGGCCCCTATACTATGTACATCGCGGTGTTCTCCCTTTTAATCCCTCGACTATTCGTCGAGCACCGCTTCGCTCTTTTCTCTTTCACCGTGTACAGTTTGTTCGGCCGTTCGTTCGGCTACGCTCTCGTTACACCGTTCCCACCGTTAATTGCCAAAGAAACCAACGACGTCAAAGGGAGCTCCGGTTGCTCCTTCTTATTAGCGTCGAGAGGGGCTTCTCCCTCTTCCACGCCCCGTTCCCGACCCAGAACCCGCGCCAACACCCGCACCACGCACCTCGCACATCGTGTCTGGTCCCTACGGTTTTCGACGACCGTTCGAAAGACGCGGGTCGCAACCGTTCGCGGAAGCAGGTCGTCGGAATCGATGCGAGAGAAACTCGAACCTCTGATCGACAAGTTTCCATCGAAGCCGTGATTCGAACCGCTCGAGCGAGAATTTTTCGGCGAATTTTTTGGAATCCGCTCGCCGCGGGCCACCTGTTGCTGAAACGCTGGATACGTGGAAACTCTCTTTGCTTATTCGACTTCGAGTCCGGCGATAGGATGACTCGCGCGTCGTCGTTGGCCGCGCTTCCATTTTCACGGATTTGCTTGGCTCGATCATCTCCCCGCTGGATATTGGAATCTGCTATGCGTGGACAATGTAGGTTTGGATTGATCAGTTTTTCGTTTTAATCAAATATTAGCTTACCTGCTAATACACAGGGTGGTCCGCGCAACTTGCACACCTATACAGGGTGAGTCACCTAACGTTGCCACCTCAAATGTCTTTGTTGTTTTTAAAGATACGTCAAATGTCTGAAGGACAAAGTTGAATGGTAAAATGGGGCTCATACGATACCAATGAAATTTTTGTTTTTCTGTAATTTCTTTTAGAGATATGAAGGTCACCTTCATTTTTCTAAATGGAATGTCCTACTTTTTATATCATAGATCGATAGAGTATCAAATTCTGAGTATAAAAGTATTGACCTTCATCAGCCCTAAACCTAATACTTACCGAGTAAAAAATTTTCAGGAAATAAAGTGAAATTACTCGTTAATTATTAGTAGACTGCGAATCTTTATGCAAAATAAAAAATGTTCGCATTGATTGAAAGTCACAGGAGCGAAATAAAAATTTCTTTATTCTTTTCATTATCTGATTAAGCTGAAACCAATACGCTGATGTCTTTAAATTTTTTTAAATTGTGCTTACGTATTTTTGTCATAAATGCATAAAATCCGCAGTCTAATTATTAGGTTTAGGTTTCCATATCTTGGTATAAAAAATATAGTATTCCATTTAAAAAGCAAAGTCGACCTTCAAATCTCGGAAACGCTTCCACCTGTAGAAGAAATAAGTACACTACATAATGCACCCCTTCAGACCATACAACTTCTGTATACAAAACTTTTTCGTGTAACGCGTACTTTGCAAGTTATATAGCTGTGCAAGTTGCGTGGACCACCCTGTATGCAATTTTATTGACTTTCAAATAAATAATGCGTTTAATCTTGCTCCACTTGTTCCACTTTACGAAAAGTGTGGAAACGGAGCAACGAATTTTTACTCGCTCCACTGTCACGATCTTCCGCTGCACAGCGTGGAAAAATTGCAGCTTCCATAACGTTATGTTTAATTAACACTGTAAATTTATCCGCCAAACTTACGGTATATTTACTTTTCGGCGGTAGACGGCACCGCTCAAAAAGCCAGATCGACAATTACTCGATTGGTTGCCGAGCTTCCCCGCAGCGGCGAAGACGAAAGTAAAAGTTGGACATCGAGAGGCGGGCCCACCCCGCGTCGGAAGCGTTTCGCTCCCCTGCTCTCTCTCTCTCTCTCTCTCTCTCTCTCTCTCTCTCTCTCTCTCTCTCTCTCTCTCTCTCTCTCTCTCTCTCTCTCTCTCTCTCTCTCTCTCTCTCTCTCTCTCTCTCTCTCTCTCTCTCTCTCTCTCTCTCCGCTTTCCTCGCACTCGTCGTATCGGACAGAACAGAATTTTTCATTTCTCCGGCACGTGTCCCTAATTTCTCCGGCAGAATCGGTTCGTTTCAACGAGTGCGCGCAACCCTCCGGCAACATTCGTCGGGAGGGTGCGAGAGTTGGGTTCTGTCCCGTGCAATCTCGTCTCGACGAGACGCGGCGCATTTTTCGAGGAATCTCTTTGGTAATTTCGTTCCTCCGGTACGTGTCCGTCGTCCGACCGGATCCGAGGGGTTGAAACGGCGCGCGTGAGGCCTGGACCCGAGGTTCTCGAACCTCCTACTCGGCCTCCGACGATCCTCGAGGAACGGAAAGCCTTCGTTTGCCAGATTTTACCCACTTTACGGGCAACGAACTCTTCTCGGTTCAGTTTCACCGCCAAGGATTACCTCGCGGATTTAGATTACGTTAAGTAGCTTAGGTCTTCGACTGGTACTTCTGACCTGCGCGACGTCGGAACCTCGGACGCGTGTACTTTTCCGAGGAATATTGGATTCGTCGCGTGGTCGAACACCCTGTACGATCGTTTCCAACGAAATAATCCTCGCGAATTGAACGTCCCGAGACGGAACTGGCCGATACCGTCTCGAGCCAAGCGTACGCGAGTTCGTCGAACTCGGTCGACCAACGTTTTCCTCTTGGGACCGGTCATAGATTGCGGTAGCCTCTGGTTTAACGTCGGTCGGACGTTGTCGGTCAAGAATGCGAACGCTTTTCAACGGTTTTTCACGCTTTTGCACGAGCGGCGCGCGCGCTCAAAGGGCGAGGTTAACGGTTGACTCGCGACACCCTCGACTCGACCTCGATCCAGTCATTTAGACTCGGCGCGGTTTCGTTCCAGCGATTTCCGTGGGATCGAAAGAACCAAGAGAACCGCGGCATTCCGTTGATCGAGCAAACAGAGATCCCCACCCACTTCTGTTCTTCTCTGTTCTGCGTTCTTCTGTCCGGTCCGAGCGCCGGCTTTCATACGACGAAACAACGCGATACACTTTCGAATACGAATACAGGGGCACGGACAGCTTAATCCTCGTCGGGAGGCGAAAGGTAAAGGTAAATGGTTCGCAACAAAGGTTTAATAACGCCGCATAGGGCATTCCTTTTGTACTTGCCGGGTCGGTATGCCGGTGGAGATCAGCCATATCGGAGATAACGTTTTCATCAAGCTTTTACGGTCGGTCGTTGCATATTGTATCGTGTCTCCCGTCCCCGTTTCAAGACCGGAGGAAAGAGCAACGCTTCTCTCGCATGCGAACGAAAACGCGACGCGTCCTGCCAGAACACGCTCGAGCTTACAGGTGCGCGTGTGCGCGAGATTAAATGGTAGACCGGATCGAAGAAACGTTTTTGTCGAAATCGAAAACGCCCCGGGAAAAGTTTCGGTTCGACGCTCTAATGACAGGATTGAAATCTCTTCTTTCTTCTTTGGATGATATCTCGTTAACTGCTATTAGGTTTAGGACTTACGAAGGTCAACACTTTTGTACTCAGAATTTGATACTCTATCCATCTACGGTATAAAAAAAGGATATTCTGTTTTTAAAAAAATCGAGGTGAGCTTGAAATATCCTCTATGCTTCCACCCACGCAGAAAATGTTTGTGCCACAACATGCCTCCCTCTGCACCATGCAAATTTTGTTGATAACATTTTTCCATACTGTTACAAATAACGGAGATTATTCTTTGTAATAACTATTTTAAAAAGATATTTTAATTGTACATGATTACACTTTTCGATAGTGTACATATATGAAATAGACGAATAACGTTAAAATATTGATTATAATCCGCAGTGCTTGATTGAGAAATGGCTACAAACTTTACAACTTCATATGCTCCTCTTTATGGACAGATATTGCACTCAAAACATCCATTTTCGACACTGGAAATTACGGAAATCCTGAAATTCTTCTACATGCTTTCACATATTAATAATATCTTCTCTTCCCACCTACCGATTTCCAAGTCCATCATATTCCAATGAAATCATAATCAGCAACATCTGTCATTTGGAAAATTTTCAATTTTGTTCAGTTCAGTTTGTTTGTTAAGTTCGTGTGTATTCACATACATTAAATGGAAATTATTTCATACTTTTTAGTGCGTTTTTTCGAAGTCGGTTTAATTTTTTTAAAGGAAATCTAATTCACCCCACTTTGCTGCAACGCAGATAGAACATTTTTATTTTGCATGAATATCCGCTGCCTAAGAATAAGCCGATTTATGAACAAATATATTCCGGAAAACAATGATATGGTTTTAATGGAAAAATGCCGGGATTCTGAAGATTAAACAGCGCGTGGATCGGCATTGTCGGCTGCCATGACCGCTCCTCTTCGAAAATGCTAATCCCTCGTTCGGTTTCAACAATTCGTCGTGTTCCGGGAACGGTCAGCGTTAACGTGCAGCAACGATGGCGACGACCCGGCAGCCACCGGTTCGGCTAGGAAAGGCGACCGAATCACAGGGCTAAGCACGAGAGTTCGCGAATAATTACAGGCCAATGTCGCGCGGCTCCGTCTACTTTTCCGGCGACAAGCGTAAAAGCTGGCGGCAAAGGTAGATCGTCCCTCGCCGAGGACTCTGGCCGTTGTGAAACCCGGTTCCCAATACGCGACTCCCAATTTTCGGTTACCCGTTCGACCTACGCGAAGATCCCCGCAAAGATTCCTGCGAACGCGACGCGACGGGCTTGAAATCCAATTCGCAATTCGCAGTTTACTCGACCGTGTTGATCGTAAGCCATACTTTGCAGTAAACATCGAAACTCCGAAGAGAAATGTTGGACTCGACCTCGAAACGACACGATGTTTGATTCGCAGACCGCACTGTCGATGTCGGTAGGAAAGCGAAGCGTCACACGGGAAGTCTTCGATGACCGTGTCCGAGAACGTTTATCGACGGTTCGTTGGTCGCGAGCTTGCGATCGCAGCGAAACCAGGAAAGAGCGACACAGAGACGGAGATCATCGAACGTTCCGCGAACTAACGGACGGAAACTTTAGCGATAACGCAGCTCCTTTGCTTTCGGTTGTTTCTACAGTCCGGATGACAGCATCAGGTGCGCGCATTCGTGCGACGGGAGAGATCCGCGAGTAACAACGAGCTTATTTGTCCAACCGCCCGCATTTCGCATCGCGTAGTCCTCGATTCAAAGCTTTGCGTGTCCAGAAGTTTTGTGTAACGCGCCGGCAACGAAGCAGAGATTTCATCGAAAGGAAGAACAAGGAAGCATTGGGTCTGCTGGAAAGCAGTAGATTCTACGGCATAGAAAATCGCCGGGCCGTTCCCCAATGTTCGTACGTCGGAGTAATTCAATTCACCGTACCGCGGATAAAAACGGAAAGCCGACACATCGCCGCGGATAAAAATTCGCGTTTTGATTTCGCGGCGCGACAAAGATTTGCGCGAATATCGCGATCTCGTATACCGACCACGCGCGCAAACCGCGACAACGTTCTCCCCGTAATTCAAACAGCTGTCGAACGACAAACGACCTTTTCCCGACCGACAATTCCGCTGCTCGGTTCTGTTCTGTTTGCTCGTTTCGCGCGGCGCCGCATAGCAATTTTTCGACGCAATCCACGCGCGTTTGTTGCGCTCGTGAACGCGACATGGGTAACACGCGTGTCCGTGCGAGGCAACGCTGAAAATCCGTAACGGTTTAGCCGTCTACATTAGATGTACGCGAAGTCGGCCGAGTATAGGCCAAAGAGTACGAGTTTGATGAGGGCGAGGGCGAAGCTAGAGGCCGGGGCGCAAGGGCGGCAGCAAGGGAGGCAGTCTGTCGCGCCGTTGCGTCACGAGCATTCGAATAGGCGTACGCTATGCAAATGGAATCAATTTGCGAGTCGCGGGGCGTCGTCGGTCCGTGGTTAGGATAGTCCTGTCCACCACCCGCTCCCTTTCAATTTGACCCCGTTTCCCCCTGACCCGACCTAATGGGCGTCTTCCCTGCGGAGAACGAGTTTACGCCGCGGCCCGAAAGAAAGACAGCGCAGAGACGCTTCTGCTCGAGAACCGAGGGGGAGCACAACTACTAGATGACACAGAATCTCGTCTCGATTTCGGGAACTCCGAAGGGGAATCCCTGCCGCATGTTCTAGCAGCGGCGTCGATGCGATGACCATGCGAACCAAACCTCGAAATCTTCGAAACATCCGAACGTCGCGCGCGTCCCTATCGATTCGGAAATTTGCGAAAAGTTTGAAACGCGGATGGGACAGAACTGTGGATCGAATGGAAAGCGGAGAGCGAAAAATGGAAAAAAACGAAGCTGCCGAATTGGTCCGGAAGGCATCGCGCCAACACCTATTTGCCCTCGTTTTGAGAGAGCGATGAAAAACAATTTCAATCTGGCCAAGTAGAAAGTTTCGACGGGATGCTTTCCGTGTCTCCCACTCTTCTTGCCTCTTCTGCGCCTGTCCCATCTCTCTGCTCCTCTTTTATTTCTCATTCGTTTCGTTGCTTCGAAAGGGATGGGGTCTCTTTCCGCGGTGTCCCTGTTCCTGCCGGTGGCTCGTTTTGCCAATTTGTTTTTCCTGCTTTGCCAAATTCTGCCCTTTAACCGAATTCGGAAGCGCCGCCGGGTCACGGGTTCAAGAAGCGGCTGATCGAAGGTCGAAGCCGAGGGGTACGAAAATAGATGGATCGACGCCGAGGGAAATTTTGTAAACGCTGGAAACCCCCTGGGAATGAGATGGATCGACGATACGGTGCGGTGGGAAGGCGGCACGCGCGACCACTGGTCGACGCGCGTCTCGGCGCCGATCGGGGAATATTTCCCACGATGCCTTCCCACGGTTTTCGCAGGTTTCCAGCTTCCGATCCTGCTTCTGCTCGCGATCAAAGGTCCGTCGATCGGGTTGCGCGCGCTCGGTCGATCCGACGTTATACCGTCAAGCGCGTAACAGTTCGAAGCCCATTATCGTCGAATAGGTACGTCGTACTCTATCCGAGGAGCCAAGAACCACGCGTCCGACATCGATCGTTTTAACTGGGTCGTCTTCTTCTTCTTCTATTCGGTCAAAGGTCGCTACGTCGAAAAAAAGGTCTATGCTAGCGAGCGCGACTTTACAAGGCGGCCCGAGGGAGAAGGAACGCGTGGCGAGGGATTAGGAAGAATCGTTGAGTCGACAGACGAGCGTTTTCCGCGTTTTCCCGCGTTGCGATGAAACGGGATGAGCCGGAATAGGTCGGAACAGGTCGGGGCGGAACGGCGCGTCTCATAAATCATAAGTATGGATAGAACTCGCAGCTAAAAATAGCCGCGCTCTCGCTGCGAGGCGGCGCGCGCGCGAATAGCCCTAGTAGCCGTAACAACGGTCGCGTTGTAAGATTACGGGTGAACTGGTCTTGGTGAGGCTCGCGCGCCGGGTGGCTGTTGCCGTTGCTGTTGCCGCGCGGGATCGATTTTATACGGTTTTGTCGTGTTGCGCGAGAACGAAACTTTGTTAAAAACACGGCGTTCTCGCGTGCATCGAATCGATCGGAAGGCCGCGCGCGCGATAGCGGTAAAGCAACGCAACACCCGGCGGTGGGTCATCCTAATGCGGATAATGCGCTCGACGATCGCGAGGGACGAGGGACGAGGAACGCGCTACGAACGGTTGGGTTCGAATTAGGTTCGGGTTAGGTCCGCGTCCCCCGCGCGACAAAGCGCGGTAACTCACGGCAACTCGCGGCTACTCGCGTCGGGAATATATTGTACGTACGCGCGTACACCGATCGCGCCATTGATCGCGACCCGACACGTCCTCGTTACGTCAATTATTATCGAACGTACGAATTACCGGAAGCCCCGCTGCGAACGCCGCTTTCCAGGCTAATTTCCCGTTGGAGTACGTTTCGTGAAACTCGCCGCCCACCACCCACCGCCCTTCGCCTGCTTACCCGCCACCCATCGAGGACCCTTTCGTCCCTCATTCCCCTGTCCATCGCGACGAAACTCAGTCCGTACGGGGATCCTCTTTCATCGTTCTCGTAACCTTCTCCGCTGCCGACTGACGTTCAACGATCCGTCGCGGTTCAAAAACTTCTTCGCCCCGATACGTCGGTGAACGAAATGCCTCGAGGTTGGAGCTGTTGCTCGCGATAAACGAACGTAAAGTTCGATCGGTCTGACGTGTGGCGCGGCACGGAGAGCTGCCGATAGCTAATCGGCGTCCTACGGAAAATGAAAAAGTCGTTTCGAATGGCATCGTGCGCGCCTTTATCGAATCCGAGCACGAAAAAAAGAGGATAACGGACGTTTATCGACGCGCGATTAAAAATCAACGACCTCGATTCGATCGAAAGGTCTACGTGTGGCCAAGCTACATATCGCGTACCATTGTAATCCATGGACGGCCGAGTTTCGCGGTGTTAACCATCTCCAACGAAACACGCGATATCGGAACTGGCTCTGCACCCGCCTCCGATTTCGTCTTCGTGCCAACGACAAGCCCATTACGCGGCCGAAAACCTCGGCCGCCGACAGGTCGGAACGGTCTCTGTGACCGCAGAAACGCGAAAATGCGAACGGGAGAACGGCCGCGTGTTAACGCGAACGCGTTTCAGAAGTCTCGAGGTTTGAACGCGGCCGGACAACGCAGCTCGGTAATTTATGAGCCTGTGCGGCGCGCCGCACGGTGGGCCGATTGGAAATTCTAGCGACGAATAATGCCAAATTTAAATGTCTCGTTAGAATCGGAACATTCTTTTTTACCTGCGTCCCAGATAAGGGACGCGCGACTCACCTATCGTAACATAATAAATAGACGCATGGGGTTTTCCGTCTGCGTCAGTATCAGTTTCGTTGAATACCTTTTTATTTTCTGATATTTTGAATAGTTTTGTGGATTTCAAAAAATTTGAGTTTATGCATTCCTCCTTACAGACACAGATATTATCGAAAGGTGAGTACAGTAATTTCTCTCTAAACGCAAAAGCCCCGAGGGGATTCAGTTGCGTTTATCTCAGACGGGTACATAGCTATTTTTTTGAGCTTCAAAGGCCGCGGCCGAACGTAGAGACAGCGAGTGTAAAGAGAGACCGCTGGTGCGACTCTCCGCGTCTCTTTCTTTCCCATACGCTGTCCTTCCTTGCGTCCGAAACGTTCATCGTCAATTAAACCACTAAATACAGGTGAAATTATATCGTGTTTGGTCTCATTTTAATCAGAAGAATACCACAAATATATTGTGGTGAAAGTATCATAAAAAGATAGGTAATAAAGAAAAAATTTAAATATTGGTGTTATGTACATTGTGAGGACACACAACTTTTTTTGCGTTTATCGCCTACAGCCTTTTTGTTTTCATAAAGGAATTACCGTAAACACCGTATATATTTGATTTACTTTACTTCCATTAGACTACTGCATTGAACCTAGCAAAAATAAAAATTCGGCGGATAGTTCTTTCTCGCGTGTTCAACTACAGAAAGAAGACATCGTATACCTGACGGCTGTCTTGTTTGTCGCGTGTCCGAGACGGCGACGGGGACGACCATCGCGAGAGCAATACGGTTGACCGCGAGAACGAGAACGAGAACAGAAGGAGACGATGGCGAAAAAGCCGGTCGTACAAGGTATGGGGTTACCGTAGAATGCGACTGGCTCAGCGATCCCGACCTTCTCTCCCCGTGTTCTCGCTTCTCGTCTAGCGTAATCTCGCCGGATCCGCGACGCCGTGTTTCGTAATTTCAGGGCATCGGTTGGTCGGACAGGAAACGTGTCGCGAGCTGGCAGCATCGCGGCAACGTCCGCGACCAACGATCCGGGCCGCAGCGACCCACGGAGACCCGTGCCCGATTCAATTATATCCGAGCGAACGCCGCGAAAGAGAGACGATTAAGGGATAGTAGGATGGTGGTCGCGCGGACAGAACGAGAGGGAGTTTCAATGGAAACGAGACTGGTAGAGTGGGGTGCAAGAGAGAGAGACGAGGGGAACGAAGACTCTTCTTCTGACGCTGCTGCGCTTTCCAAGCTCGTTCCTACCCACAGTCGAGACGAATGAATTTCCTGTCGCCGATGAAAGACCCTCTCGATTACAGGATGACTAATCCAGGAAGACGAGCGATTCATCGGCCGTTGCGCGCTTAGTCGTCGCAACTCCGATTTCTTTTCGTTTCACCGAGTTTGTACAACTTTAATTCCTGCCCTATTTTCCGGCTCGTTCTCGTTCTCGCGTATGCAACCCTTGTCGGGCTTCTATCTCGCGATCGAGAGTTTACCGCAGTCGCTACTTCGCCCCCCGGCATCGCGTTTCGCCGCGTCGGAAATTATTAGACCCCGCGATAGAAACGGTTGCGTCCATCAAATTGCCAGGAATATCGGGCGAGTTGCGAGTTGCGAAGGTATAGGAAACACCGGCAATTAGTACATTAGACTGATTGCGAGGCGGGCGGCACTTACAAGTACCCGCAACGGTGTACGTTGTGCCACCTTTCAAACGGAATCGAATTCGAAACGAGATTCCGCTCCGGTGAGATGCGAGAAACGTTGCAGTTCACAGTTTCCGGTTCTTGGAGACGGTGGCGGATGCTTCTCCATCCTTTCCCTTCTCTTCTTTCGAATTGAGTCGCGTTCACGAACTTCCACCGTCGATTCCCCGTCGCGTCGTTCGACGGACATCGTGTTATTCTTCCGGTCGAGACCGAAAAACCCAGCTTTTTCGACGATGTTCGCGTCCGGCCGCAGTAGCGAACGTCCTGTTACCTACAGGTGTCGCGCTTCCTCGATTTTATCGATATTTTCTTTGGCCCCTCGATTCTCGCGGATAACTCTTCTTCGGATGCGCTTTACCGATCCGCTACGTCCGTGTCTCGGTTGACTCGGTTCTCCGCGAAATAACAGAGTATCCGAAGCGCTTCCGACGACCGCGGTACGCGCTCGAGACTTTTTCGCGAAATGTATCGCCGTTCTTCCTTTTTTTCCCCGGCGGCGCGGCGCTTGACTTTGGAGCATGAGTTTCCTCGGCAGTGGCGAAACGCAACAAATACGCTCGGCCCGCGTCGTTCCGTAACTCGAAATGTTCCCGTCGTCGGTACGTGTTGGCACGTACGGCGTGTTTAGAACGTAGACGTGGCTCGCACCTCTAACGAACAGGCCCGAGCCGCTGAAATTAAATACAATTTCGCCGTACCGTGCCCGCGCCTCTCGCCTCGCACTCTTTAACGCGTGACATCTCCCTACGGGTCCGCGCGCGTGCACCACCCCCGCCGTTCTTCGTATTTCACTCCGCGTCGGTCTCCCTTGCCACGATTGCTCGCTAAACGCGCGCGGAGATCGGGGCCGTACCCTAAAATCTAAAACGTTACCGGAATAGAATTTAATCTCCGGAAGGTGATCGACGCGGAAAAGGCAGCGAGGGGCGGCTGCTCCCGCCCCGGTCTATTTTCAGTTGTTCCGGCTGAAATAGTTAACCCAACAAGAGATGATGAGAAGCCAAATATATGTAGGCAGAGTGGGGGCAGGGAAATACACGGGCTGCGGGCTGCGGCCTGCGACCGGACTCGATGCCTATGTCGATGCCGATTCCGCGGCACGCCACGCGTTACCACGACTGTTTAGCCGCGATGCTAATGGTAAATCGATACCCGCGGAAATAGACGAAGGAAACGGCTGTTCCGCACAGCCGGTGCGCCGCGGCCTGCCACGAGAAAAAGGAAACAGGCGGCCGGCCCGAGGAACGGCCTAGCGCATATTTCAACTCCTTGATTTCGGATCTTTTTTTTAATTATTCGACCTCCCTCTCGTTCTCGTCAAGAGCCGCCGCGCCTGCTCCGATTTCTTGAAAGACGACCGTGTATTCGCGTTATCGCCGATCGATAAATGCCGAGGAGGAAACGGTCGCGTCGGAACGCGATTATCAGGGCGCGGCTATCAACTCGCAGCCTAACTTTGCGGTCAAGCAACTGCTAAGGCAGCGATGCCACGACATCGATTCATCGAACCGCGACGTTTCGTCGAACAAGAAAGCGGCTTTCGATTCGTTCGTAGTCGACCGATTCGCAGTCACCGTCTTCGAATCGAGACGGGACAAAACGCGATCGTACAACTTTCAGCTTTCGTTGGGCTGCGAACTGCAGCGGCTGCAAGCGTGCAGCTCTCGCGGAAAGTTGTGGCTGGCAACGAGCAAACGAGTAAACGAACGGTTGGCGGACGTCGCTTCACCCTATTCGCTGGTACCGCGTTATCCGAATCCATTTCCCCCACGGTGATAACGCTGCTACTTATCCGTGGCAGCTGGCTCCAACGTATCCTACTATTTATTAATAGATTAGGTTAGCGACGCGCACGGACACGCGGTTGTGTTCCGCTCGCAGCGATAACGACGACGGTGGAAGGGAGCGAACGGTGAGCAGGCACGTTCGTAGAACTTGGAGTAAGAGTTGACTCACACGAGGATCCGAACGACGTGGTAGCGGGACAGTGTGGTTTTACCTGCGGCGGGAGAAGGTGACGTCACCGGCATTCTTGTCGGTCTTGTCACGCGTACGATCGTTGAGCTTTTGTACGAGTTCCTTCTCTCGGACCGTCAGTTCTACGCCTACGGATTCTCGAGAGACGCGACTCGCTGCCCGCCACCATACCGATGCATCGTTTTCCCATCGTTTTCCGACGGAACAGGTAGTGAACAGCGGATTTTTCTTCGATCGGACGCGCCTCGATTCGTTCGATCCCACCGAAGCGTCGTCGTTTTAACGAGCAACGACCTTGACGGAACGTCGGCGAAACCAGGCAACCGATGAACTCTGTAATTGCTCGCGACGACGGTCCGATCCAGTTGCGGCGCATCGACTCCGCGAACAAGCGAACGAACGAATCGACGCGTCAGCGTGTCGAGACCGAAACGCGCATAGTTGACCGAACATACCATCGAGCGGTTGCCAACGCGGCTCACCGCTCGTCTCTCCAAAGATTTACGCTTTCTCGTAATCGTTCGCAACCGCGATTGAAATGGACGAGTGCCAGGACGATTCTCGTCCGTTCGAACATTTCCCGAACCAGGGCAAATTCGAGCGAGTCGCGTACCACCGTTCTACCCCGTGCTGGCCCTGGCCGTGCCTTCAACGGTGCCAGAGCCCTTTTCTAGCTCGTTACCGCGTCCGACGATTACCAAGGCTGCGGTAAAGCCCGATTCTTCGATTCCGCACCGAGTTTGCGCCGAGCTTGCGCGGTTTCCGTGAAATCGCGAAATTGCGTTGGACGCGATTGTCGTCCGAGAACTAGCGAGCAAACCGGTATTCCTCGTCCTCTTGATCGCAATTTTTCGAACGCAACGACTCCGCGCCGCGTCGCGATCTGCAGCGAATCGAGGACGAGCTAGTTTGCGCTGGGAAAATATTCGTTTCGCTTCTCCGTGTACCTACACGCGTTTACGTATTCCTTTTCGTTTCCGTTCATTTTCGCTCCGTTCGGAGACTGCGGTGCACAATGTGCGCACCTGTTACAGCGGTTTCTTTACGATAATTTCAGTAGTCCCCTCGTCGCAGAGCACGAGTACGGGAACAGAAGGGTACGAGAGCGACGAACTAATCTTTTTTCGATCAGCGTTGCTACAACCCCTTTTTGCCTGTCCGCTGTGCGGGGAGAAGGAGATCCACGCAACCCCTCCACGATTTAGACTGCTCTGAGGAACGAGAGAGCGTTCCAGATCCTCGGGAACACGAGGAAAGGATCGGATAATGGG
This sequence comes from Lasioglossum baleicum, assembly GCF_051020765.1. NCBI lineage: Eukaryota > Metazoa > Arthropoda > Insecta > Hymenoptera > Halictidae > Lasioglossum > Lasioglossum baleicum. The sequence continues at coordinate 10,432,213 of NC_134943.1, read as the reverse complement.
TTCGAGGCGCGAGAGTTCCGGAATACGGCCGAGAAAACGGTGGATAGGGAGAGCGAAGCGAGAAAGGCGATACTTAGATGGGTGATGGTGTTGGTGGTGCAGCGGTGACGTGGCGGTGGTAAGGTAGCAGGCAAGGGATGGTGGTGGTGTCTCGTGGCAGAGCGGTATAACGAGGTAAACTAATGGAGATTGGTGTGGACCGTGAGCTCTTGCTAAAGGGGTTGCCCGCTTCGCGCATCCAGTAGTGGCTGTCGGCTGTCGACCGTCCTACGTCGACCGTCGACCGTCGGGTGTCGTAGCGCAACCCGCGATGTACGGTGCACGATGCGTCGGAAACCGCGGTTGCGCTACTCCTTTCGCGCTAACCGACCGTCTTTGCTCGCTAACTCGTTAATGTAAGTACTCGCTCCGTTGGAAACGCGGAGCGACGAGGAGGGAAGCCGCTCACGGACAGACCAGGTCTGCCATTGTGAATTGCGAGGTAACTCGATTAGCCTCCGCGAGAATCGGGTCGGCGGCAACGGAGTAGACCCGCGCGTACGCGTCGACCCAATCTGTTGCGAGACTCGAGACCCGACCGCGCCCCCATCCGGTTCGGCTCGATCCGAATCGATTCCATTCGATAAACGATCGAATGGTCGAACGACAAAAATTCGGGCAGAGATTTTTTTCATCGATCGCGGAGCCAACACCGTGACCACCCGCTCGTTCTCGATTCGCTGTTACCGATAAATTATCGTGGAGTCGCGAACGATCCTCTGCGAACCGTGAAATTTCGTTTATTTCCTGGCAAGAGTCGATTCTCGGGAGCGAACGGTCGCTGCGCCTTAACGCGCCGGCCAATTTTCCTCGATTCTAATTGAATTTCGCCCAATCCGATTTCCAATTGGCGCTCGCTCATTCCGACGACGTATTACTTCCTTTGTTTACCGAGATAACCCGCCACGCCACCACCCACGGCGCTATTCTTCTCGCCCTACGGTCCACGCTCCATGGTCTACTATACGACCCTGATCCGCAACTTCGCACCGGACAGACTTTTCCAAAAAAAATTTTCATCAGAACTGCGTCTAGAGTCTAGCATTATCCTTTCGAGGAATATTCTAGAACAGTGATGGCGAACCTTTTTGAAGAGTGGATCAATTATTTTTATTTCTTTTTAAAATACTAGCTCGTGAGTTATAAGTCAGTGGATTCGATTAGAAGGGGGGGGGGGGGTGCCAATTATTTAGAAACATCAAACATTTTGTTGAAAGATAAAGTTGACAGTTGAATCTTTTCGGTTATCACTTCTGAAATAATCAAAAAAAGATTTTAGTTTCCTTTTTGATTTATAACTTTAACTTTTGCACGTCAATATTACAATAAATATGTATGTTCCACGATAATGTTTTGTCAATCGTGGCCTCCCAAAAATTGCGATTTACCGACAGATGCGTATCCGCTTTTAAGCGTGTACCGTGTGACGCAAATCCCTTACAGTAGGGTCATTCCACGCGAAAACGGACACTGTTTGAAGCAGAATTTCGGATTTTGTTCAAATTTTAATATGTTGTAGCCTTTAGTGACCTATGAACGTATCTCAATGGATGTTTCAATGCGTTCACTTCAAATCATTTTAATTTCGTCAATTTTCAAACGTCCATTTTTTTAAAAAGAGGTCCGTAAAATGGACACTTGGGGCGATATCCCTTTTTTTTTTAATTCTTTAAAAAGTGACCCACTGTGATAACACGGCATTCGTTTAAAACAATTGCAAAATAAATGGTAAAAAAAAACATTTTTTTCAAATAACATTTTGAGTGGATATTATTATCCTAATCCTAGTTCTAAGCTGCTAGTTCTGCTATTATACATAATAGTATTCTGAAGCAGTGGGTCAAAAAACGCGTGCATTTGGATCTAGCGCAACATTCACAAGGGAAAGACCCCAAGTGTCCGACTTCGATTTTGATCACTTTTTGTGAGATGATGGTATATGGATCCCTAATTATGTATGCAAAATATTAGGTGTAGATGCTCTCAATAGTTTTAAAGATATAAACAATTAAACTTTCATACCTTTCCATTAGCCGTGTACGCAGGTTGCGTGATTCACAGGTATGAAACTTAATTGTTTATATCTTTAAAACTATTGAGTAACTACACCTAATATGTTGCATACATAATTAGAGATCCATATACCATCATCCCACAAATAATTAGCGAAATCGAAGTCGGACACTTGGGGTGCTTCCCTTGTCAGAGGTCTCGAAACGAAAAAACAAATGCAAACTTGTAGTCCAGTCATTTGGTAGTTTTACCTGGAAAGTTTTCCGGGAGTTTTGAAAATTGGTAATTTTATAGATTCTGATGTGCTCTTTCCGAATTTCAACTTTGCCACCTCGTATCTTTGCCGCTCGCGCCGCCATATTGGAAAAATGGCGCCTAATAGCAGTTTTTTGACAATATCTCCTTTCCGACTCGTTTTACGATAAAAATATTTATATACAAAATTAAACTAGAGAAAATTTCCTACAATTTATGTAATAACAATTTTTTTGTAAAATCAATAGTTTTGGCGTACAAGCGCCGCGAAGTGTACTTCAACATACGTTTTGGCTAAAAAACTCATTTCCACACCACCTTGAGCTAGAGTAAGCGGCGCGTTTTTTTTATCGTGGTGTCCCTGGTAAGCCTAATCCACATGCAATGCACAATTCCGAAATTTAGCGCAATCTTCTCCTCTTTGTTGTTTTTGATGGACCAGGTGTTGCGAGTTCATTGTCTTCAATATCGATTGAGACGTCACAGACCGAAATTTCTTCCGCATCATCCGCGATAGGATTATCAGATTCATCGCGATCCTCTTCGTTTTCGATTTGATCATACGTTTGTTCGAAAACAGTCTCCGTTTCTTCCTCTTCATTGCTATCATATGATGGAACTTGCGAATTATCACAGATGCTATTACAATTCGTGCATAAAACGGAGCATTTTAACCCAGCTTTTCTGCATCCACAGGCTTTCTGACATCCCTTTTTGCATTTGCAATAAATAAGTTTCAACAAGGTTTCTGGAGCTGGGGGCTCGAGTGTTGTAACAGGAATTAGCCCACTATTGTTTCTGTTCCATCCCCATTGCTCTGCATTTTGTTCATTCCCATACCACTGCTGAACCTGGTGATAGGTTCGGAACGAATGTTGTCGTGCTGCTGCTTCTGTTGGTGGTAGCGACGCAATATTAAATTTACTTTTATATGCTGATTTTGTGAAGCATGCATATCTATAGTCGTTTAAGGACATGCTTTTCTTACTTTTCACATCACTATTACCGTATAATTCAAGAAGGAAGCGTTCTCCAGCTTTAGCAATGATCTCTGGATCAGCGTCTGGATTTTTAAATACCTGGATAACCTCGTTTAAATTTGGATTTTTTCGGAGTACATTAATAAATTTCATTTTTCCTTGATTAAAGAGTGCAGATGTTGTATCACAGCCACTAAAGGCATGCAAGAATAAAATATGATTTGCGGCTGTTTTATCTATGATACTTTCAGTTGAATATATTTGTTGCGAAATTTTTCCTTTTCCTGGTTTGAGAATATATATGTTTGATCGCGTAGATAGAGCTGTCAAAAGAATAAGAAGATCTACATCTTCGCCGACAACTATTATGGAATCGAATGCTGATGAAACAGTTATTGCCGTATTGATTATTAGAGTATCCGCATCTTCCGTGGCTTGTTTGACCATGAAATTCTCAGCTTCAAATTTTGTCTTCAACATTCTAATGAGGCGGTTCTTATTTGCATCATTCCCCAGGAATTTGTTTTGTGACACAGTTGGAATCATTGTCTCGTCAAAAAGTATGTCTACTGAAGCAGTTTTTCGTGATCGTCGGGATCGCTCCGCATATTTGGTACTACGGTTTGCTACATCTTCCGGATATCCGTCGAATACAATTATGGCATTGGATGTATATTTCGATCGAACGTATGTAACGTAGTTATTGCAAATAGATGAAAACGATTCACCGCGATGCCAAATGACTCGGTGTAATAAGTGTCCTCCGTCGATGACATATATTGTATCTCCAAAATTTATATCTCCAGAATGTTGCTCAAATGCCTTATACATAGAAGATTTAACGCATTTACGCATGCCTTCGTCATTGAAAAGAGATAATGGAAATGGGGCAAGTTCGTATGTAAGGAACTTTTCAAGTTCCTTTTCAGATTCTTTTGCAATGCACATTCTTTGAAAAATTAATAAAGGATTAATCGGGACAATTTCACCTTCTACCCGGATGCCTGCATTCATAACACCAAGTGATTTTATTCTGTCATTCCGTTTGAATTTTACGGTATAGAAATCGCTGCCAATGATTTTAGAGATGCCAGTACAACCAATTTCTTGAGACATGTGACAGTTTATCTTTTCATCTCCGAGAATTCCAGTGCTTATTGACATGATATCCTTTACTTCTGGAAAAGGTGGATGGTTGCACAACCAATCCATCAGTTTTTTTACGTCGTCGTTGTCACGATTAACCCGCGAACTTCTCGTTTCGACATGCTGCTCAGAACTGGAAAAAGCTACATTACAAAACTTTTCAACTTCGTCACAAATATTGTGCAGGAATACCATTCCTAAAGTCCACTTGGAAAGCACGCTTTCCTTGACTCCTCGTCCATGAGTAAGACCGCCAAGGCATTTCATCGTCCTCATCAATGATTGCTCAATCGTCATATCTGGCCATGTACCACACCAAAATTTGTCGGAACGTCTAATTGTAAAGTATCCTTTAGTTGTAAAAAGTTCATATTCTTCAGCTGTCATTCTTTCCTTCAAATCAAACATGTCTTGCAAATATAAATGGCTAGATTTTGCATATAGGAAGTGGCCACTGGCATGAAAATAAGGCATCATTTTCTGGACAGTGTCAAGATGTAAATTCCAGTTGCCCATTCTTTCTGCTTCGATGAATTGTTTAACAAGTGTAACCATCCGGAAATACTGTACCCATAATTTCGCTGTAGCGCCACGTTGTTCAAATTTAACCAATTGATTCTCAAATTTCTCAGCAAGTTCTTTGTAGAATTCTTCCTGGTCAGCCTTGAATATCACTGACCTATCGAAATTGTATAAAATTCTTTCTAATTCTGCACTGAGATCGGGTGTGAAATCTATTGATTGCAGTATAATTTTAGCAATTGAAAGATGAGTCAATATATGTGCTCTTACCGCACGCGAATACGCATGCCCGGCCATAATTTTTTCAATTGAATTTAATGCGTAAATGGTGTTAAAGAGCTCTTTCAATCCGCTTCCAGTCATTATGTATCCGATTGATCCCATGAACGACATTAACAAATGGAATCCACCGAGTCTTACGACAGTATTACTTAATTTGGAGTCCTCATCATACGAGGAAATGATTTCTCGCGCTTTGAAATACAGGGGCTGGTCAAATGTAACGAAACAAGTATGCTGGTGTAATGACTCACATTTTTCAGAAGCAGATAAGAGAGCAGTCAAAATTGTGTCGTAATCATTCGGTGGAGCATTAATGAAGGGTAAGCATCCTACAAATGATTTTTGGAAGGGGAGTTCCGCTGTCGCTTGTTCCATGAATCCACTCCATCCAGGTATGTTAGGCAGGTCGACCCATTTTCCATATAGCCATAATAAGTCCGAAACGGATGGCATAACTACTTCCGAAACAGCACGAATGCTACCGAGGTTTTGAATCTTTATTGTTTCCAAGCCCGTATCGTTTTTCTTCACAAATGTTTTTAATGCAATGGTACCACAACTACCTACGACTTTTGCAGACGGCATTTGCTTTAATCGTTGAATCTTTTGATCGGGAGCGATAGCATTTCTAGGTGTTACACAATGGATACCGCCCATGGCATGGAAAGTGTTATGACCATCTAATGTCTGCGTGTTGAAATCAGCGTTGTCAAAAACAAATTGTGAAAATGCGTTATCATCGATATGCAACGGTGAGCGCATAATAGCTGAAACTTCGAACAGCATTGTTTCGGTGTACGAAGAGCAAAATCCGAGAGATGATAATGTATCTACTAATCGCCGAGATCCATACTTTTGAAACAAAAATGCAGCTACTCCGACCTGTAATGATGATACGAAAGATTTCGGCCTTGCCGCGGCAATTATAGAATGTGCGAGAGCAATGCTTTTTTTCTTCCATTTCTCAAGAGACGCACGTTTATTCTTCAAAATCACATCATCCAGAAAAACGCGTAAAGTTTCAGGTATATCTGACTCAGACTCTTGAAAAAAATTATCTGATGGAGGATAATGTTTTGTCTCATAGACCCTAGAGCGAATATCCTCTATAACGATTGCTGCTGCTGTCTTTACAATACGCCGACGTTCTTCTATCTTGTCATCACTTTTTTGATTGTACCAGGCTTCCGTCAATAGCTTAAACCCCGTATTTCGGAAACAAACTACAGGAGCCTTATTGGCAGTGACGGCAATTAAAATATCATCACCATATTTTTTGAGGAGTTGTGCTTTCACCGTTTTTGTGTGTGGATGATAATCACCTTCAATTTTGGCCATCAATTCATCCAGAGAAAACTGACACTCATCGGAATTCTGCTCGAGATAAGAATAAATGTACTGCATCGCAGTATCGATCTCGTTTGCATACGGACCTCTTTTTTTTATTTCTTCAGGCGGTGGCGCTTGGTACAATTTCTTCATGCAGGAATTGTGATACTGTGCATCGGCTGCGACCAAATCATTGACATGCTCGAGACGCTCAACAATCGCTCGACCCCAATCATCATTACGAGCTCTAGCAAGTTCCGAAATACTGTTTTTCATCGATAGTTTACGTACACTATACACAACATTACGTTTGCACAAGCGCGTCTGTTTTTGTTTTGCTATAAACTCTGCTGTTGTCTCAGCAGCGCACAAAAAACAATTATTTTTGAATGAAAATGTTGGGTGCGTGGATCGCAGTTGCGGTTGAGAAGTCGTGACATCGCTTCCTCTACGCAATGATGCAGCGATTAACTTCTCATTGTTGTATCGTTTTCTACATACATCGTGAACCACTATCGATCTTAGTCCCTCTAAAAGTTTACCCTTGTTGTCCTTTCTTCTAATACTTGACGTACGAAAAGTCTCCAATCCTTTTTCCTTCACTTCAATTACTTCACTTTCTTGTAATGGATTCACACAAATAAAACAATTTACTTTTTTAGAAGCCATGGCTCTATAAACACAAACGACACTCTAAAACAATAGGCGTATACTGATTGTCAGACTAAATACTTCTATTGAATTTTGCCGGCATTTGTTTCGCAGGAGGGAGAGAGGGGGCCCGAAAACAATGGCGACACATTGCCATGCGACACATTACATTCCCAGTAAAATATTTTTCGTAAATATACGAAAAACACGCATTGGTGTCGATGAATAATAGTTTGCGGCGCTCGTACGCCAAAACTATTGATTTTACAAAAAAATTGTTATTACATAAATTGTAGGAAATTTTCTCTAGTTTAATTTTGTATATAAATATTTTTATCGTAAAACGAGTCGGAAAGGAGATATTGTCAAAAAACTGCTATTAGGCGCCATTTTTCCAATATGGCGGCGCGAGCGGCAAAGATACGAGGTGGCAAAGTTGAAATTCGGAAAGAGCACATCAAAATCTATAAAATTACCAATTTTCAAAACTCCCGGAAAACTTTCCAGGTAACCTTCTTTTTTCGAACCAAATGACTGGACTATTGTGCGCCGAACACATATCGTAAACAGGCTTGCCATATTCCGCGCGGTACCAGGCCCCTTACCGCTGCGCCCCTCGCCACGGGACTACGCTGAGCCCGCCCCACTCTTCCCACTAACACTGACGCGTACCGCTAACCTAGCTTGCTCCACGCGGTACGCGTCAGTGTCGTGGGAAGAGTGGGGCGGGCTCAGCTTAGTACCGTGGCGAGGGGCGCAGCGGTAAGGGGCCTGGTACCGCGTGGAATATGGCAAGCCTGATCGTAAATCGATCGACGCACGTATTTGCGTTTGGGCGATGCTCTTTCGCTCTTCTTCGCAACTGAAAAACAAGGAAAAACATACCAAATCGCATCATAGCAACGCAAACTTGTGCGTCCAGAGGCACAGAAAAGAGAGCTACGACGAATGGAGTATGAATAACAAAAAGCTGCCGTCCACACGCGCAAAGGAGATCCCACCTAAACACGGAGAACCGTCGTCGTCGCCGAACGAAAAATGAATAATTGCACGACGAGCTTCACGTGTCGACGAGAGCGAGCTCGTCGTTCACCCTAATTGGAACCGTCTTCCTCTGTTTTCTCCGAGCGTGGAGAACACCCCACTCGCGGACTCGTAAACTCGCCTAATCCTGAACGTGTTCGTTTGAATTCCTCTCCTTGCGGAAAACCGCGAGATCGCGTCGACGTTTTTCCACGGTGACAACGACCGTCCAAACAAATCCGCGAGCGGAAGAAAAGAGCAGGGAGGAGACGACGGTAGGGTTCGCTTTAAACGAACGCGATCGTGAATGTCAACTAGATGGAAATTCGGCGCTGAAAAGCCGGTCGCTGTCGGCTCGGCTAGGCTCGCTGCGAGAATAATTCGTCGAGAAAGTTTTTCTTCGACGAATCCGGGGATACTCGTTTGCATCGTCGAGGCGGAAACTGTCGGTGGCTCGCGATACTCGATCGGGCGAGTCCGAGAGCGCCGTTTTACTCAGCAGAAACTAGTGGTGGGTTTTGATAACTCGTATCCGGAAATTTTGGGTATCCGAAGTTGAAGTCGAGTCGGGTCGGAGACACGAATGTCATTCATTTTCGGGTACCCGAAAATTCCGGATCATGAATTTTCGACCCGAACCCGAATTTCCGGGTACCCGGCCACCCCTAGCAGAAGCTCGGCGGACACGTGTTAGAAGCAGCGATTCAGGGATCCAGCATCCAGCGTCCAGAGCGACCCTTTGCTTCTGGTCTTTCCGGCCGAACGGATCCCCGACGCACCGCCGAAAATAACATACGGCGGTGTTTTCCTCTCGTAAACACGGGGCTGGCAACTATTAAGCGCAGCTGTTGCGCGGTACCTAGGACACATTGTGTACGCATGGGTGTGTTCTTTCCGGGTGTACCGATCGAGCTTGTCTCCGCTCTCGGATTTGCTCTCGGTCCTCCACCGCGAACATCGAATCACGAATCGGACTCGCGTGTCTCCTTGCGGGCAGGTGAGGGGTCCTCACTCGACGCAACAAATACTCGATAAATTGGTACATATCGAGGGGTGGAATGAATTCGGTGTGAACGCTCCATTCTGGATCGTGCATTCAGGGTCGGTAGGAGAAAAAGCAATAGGCTACCGAACGAACGGGGGCAGCGGAGGGATCGAGGCAAAGGACGGACAGGGCAGAGAGCGAGAGAGAGAGAGAGAGAGAGAGAGAGGGGCGCGGGTATGGCAGGGCAGGGGATCAGAGCAATAGAACAAAGTGGATTCTCGGTTTATGAGTCATCGGTGCATCGAGAGATGCTGTCGAGCGTGTGTATGCGTGCGTGTGCGTGTACGTGTGTGCGTACTCACGAGTCACCGCCATGGGGAATACAGCTGCGATCAGCTCGCATCGTCCACCGACCGGTTAACTAACAGAGAACAGGAATAAGGGTAGGGGGAGATCCTTGAATAAACCGAAAGCACGGAATAAAATGGTTGTACGAAGGGCGAGGGCGAGGGTAGACGAACGAAGGCGGTGCATGTTCGCGGTACCGAGTACCGAAGAATACTGGGGATATCGAGGAGGGTGAACGAAAACGCGGAGAAAGACTCTGGGCCGCGAGACGAGGGCTGCGTCTGTCCGATTCGGCAGACACGCGTTCGTCGGGATAAGGGGCAACGGAATTACGACTTTTGTGCGTCTGGGAGGGAGACAAGGCTAGTTCTTCGCTATTAACGATCCTCGGCGGATAAAATTAGTCGACGACGAGTCCGTTGCTGGGAAAAGATGAAAGGGACGGCATTTACGTGGCAATTCAAAGTCTATGAACGAAACTTTAGATGCCATTTTGGAGAAGATGAGGAGAGCTCGGCGGGGAGAAAGAGTCGAAGGGTGAAAAAGGGGCAAAGACAAGAGAAGACAGGCCGAGGACGCGAAGACACGGAAATTCTGCAGAGACAAGCGATATTCGCGGCTAAGCGGGTGGAAGGGACGGCATGGTGTCGAGTAGGTATCGTCGAGTGCTCGAGCACAGGCGAACGAATCGTTACTGTTGCGGCGACGTTTCCTGGCATTCGAACTTCCCAGCGTTTCCGATGTTTGCGGAACGCTGAAACAGCTTCGAATAATAGGTGTTTGCGTACTAGTTAGTGTCGTCCAGCGATAGCGTCCGAGAGCTCTAGAGCTCGATCGGGCCGGAACGAAAGCCATTGCCTCGCAGCGCATCGGTTCGGATCCACGAGAGACGATACGGTAACGGAGATACGATTGCGAGCCAATTTACGCGTCGCGTTAAATCGAGGAGAATGATCGTCGCCGTGTCTCGCGTTTCTATAAAATGCATGGTGGTCCCTACATGGTGAGCGGACTTTCGGCGTTCTAAGCATTCCATGACGCTTTCGATTCGCTGTAAACTGTAAACCGTCCCAATGGCACCAGCCACTCTCTCCGACTTCCCGTGGGAGGCGAAACTTTACTTTATACATACATATTTTACTGCTATCGCTGCCGGCAATCTCCCGAGGCCATCGACTGTCGAGGGATGCGTATTTTCTCGTCTAGCTTGTATCAATTAAACTTAATTGCTAGCTGCGATGCGCGCCAACTGCGCGCCATTTATGTATGTATGTACGAGAAGGAAAAAAACGATCCTGATCCGCCTCTCGGCGGAACAACGTGTCGCCGAACACCGTCGCACGTTCGTGCGAGAAAATCTGCCGACCAAGAATAGCGGAAGTAGATCCCTCGTCGACAGCGATGACTACATCGGAATGACACACGGCGCACAGTGGAAAAAGACAAGTGTCTTCCACTGACCAATACGAAAGTTTTTTTTCCAGGACCTTTTACTTTCAAGTCATGTAACTTTGAACTAATCTAAGTGGAGGATAGAGACGAGAGTGTTTGGATCATCGAAAAGAACCCAATAAAGTATCGTGTTAATCCTTCTCGGGCATTTTCCTTTCTTACAGAAGGCCAAGCAGCTTAATTCAATTTCATGAAATGAAACAAAGTGATATATTTTTTGTGCTTTTCCTTTTCAATTATTAGGTGTGGGAGTGGGGATCGGTGACGGAATCGTAACGGTTCAAGTAATGTAAGAAACGTATCGTACTCGACCGAACCGACAATAACAAAACACCGGTACATACATAATAGGTGAGCGACTGCGGAGAGCAAGTGCGAGATAGAGAGAAAGAGAGTGTGTGCGCGCGAGTGAGAAAGCAAAGTAAGGTGTCATAACCATGATGTGTCATACCAGAATCGGTACGTAAGCGAGAATGTGTTCAAACACGACTTCAAAGTCGTAGCTTTCCGAGTTCAGCAAAAATTATATTTAATATGATGTATTTTTTGAAATAATGAGCTGAGAGAATATATTCCATAATCATGCATGACAACGCAATAACCTGATGTCATCTACGTAACGAAGAACACTTCGACTTTATCGAATAAAAATGAAATATTACAATTATCTTCATCCGATCAAAAGTTACAGACATTTGGCCGCTGAAACACAGAATACTCCCACTGTGGCGTCGAATACGTCGACGATTACTTCGATTGCTTTGTGAATCACTTAATCGAATCACTTGTTTTCGCGCTTCCCCTCGACTCGCCGCGGAATCTGGGCGGGGAAGATTTTTCAAAGCAATGACGAAAAGGCGATGCAATATCGTCGAAGAGAACGCTACTTCAGTTTTATCACGGTTATCGATGCGAGCTTATCGCCACGGATTACGGAAACTTTACGAGGGATTGGATTCACGTCGGTTCGTTCGCTCGAAAGGAAAGAAGGAAAAGATAGACACCGATGCACCGTGTGTCGAGGCAAGTCTGCGGTGCTGTAGACCCGCTTCTCGAGGTCCATGACAAACGCTCCGTGGGTCCGTGGATCCGTCGGGCTCTGTCTCGACGTCGCACAGTGGGGCAAAGTGATGAATTTTGTGTCGGAATCAATGAACTTTCGATAGAAATGAGATAGAGCGATGATTTTTTTAAAAATTAAAGCTTATCACTGGACTGCGGATTTTATGCATTTATGACAAGAATGAGTACAATACAATTTAGAGCAGGCCTGGCCAACCCAAATGGTTTTACGGGCCACTTCGATGACGCGTAACGTTACAGCGGGCCGCACTTTCGGTAAACATGCTTTTAAAAAATGTGATACAAATACAAAATGAATAAAACTTTATTGTTATACGTCGCATTATAACACAATGACACATGGAAATTTTCATTTACTTAATATTTTTGTATACATACAACGAGAAACAAGTTTCAACGGAAATATAAAATAGCCCGGCGGGTCGCGTATTGGCCAGGCCTGATTTAGAGCAGTGGACGTGCGAAAAATATTTATGGACATTAGTTTCAGCTTAATAGGATAATTAAAAGAAGAATACAATTTTTATTTGGGTCCTGTGTCCTGCAATCAATGCGAACATTTTTTATCTCGCATAAAAATCCGCAGTCTGTTTATCACTTTGCCCCACTTCGCGTCGCTCAATCTTTTCGGATGAGCAGGTACTCGGAAATTCGGGTTCGTGTCGGGACAATAGGGAACCCAAACTTCGAATTTCCGGGTACCCGGCCACCTAAATAAATCGGGTCAGATCGGGAACCCGAATGTCATAGATTTTCGAGTCTCGATCCGATCCGAGTCATCAAAACCTAACTGCTATGTACCACGGAACCAAGACTCATGGCTCGTACACCTAAAGGATGATTCAGCGGATGGAGCGAACTGAGAAGTCCGAGGAGAAGAGGATAAATACATGTGTGACTGTACACGCACGCAGCTTGTAGCGTGGTGTCTCTGACGTTTCGGTGACGGCACAGCATTAGAGTACTCCATCCACTGAATCACCCTGTACAACGGACAGTAGTTTCGTTCCCTCGAATCCGGCATTGTGGCTGCGGCATGGCATGGCACAGCTCGGCACGGCACGCCACGCCACGACCCCGGCCTAACGTTCTTTGTCCCCTCGACTTCGCTCGTTCCTTTGAACCGACGTATCCGCGTCTTCCTCTGCTTTCCTCTCCCTATCTATCCCTGTTACGTCGGTCTCGCTTCCTCTCGCGTTTCAGTAACTCCCTCCACGCGTTCATTGTTCCCCGTGGGCAAGACGCTGCCGATCTTTCTCCGAAGATCGCGCGCGTCGCGCTCGTTTCTTCTTTATCCCGTTCGGTCGTTGGACACACAACGCGCGGCTCATCACCCGAAAACGAGCGAGACGATCAAAATGAAACGTGCCACCGGTCGATCGCGCGTACCAGAGTACACATTTCGAGAACACGAAGCAGCAGCTTCCGGCTTCCGCTTGCACGAGACTCTGCATAATCCAGAGCGGTTTGTTTACGTCCGTTCACGGTCCAACGTCTTTGAGAATCTCGAAGGGGCGGGGATAAAGCGACCGAAGCCCAAAAGAAAAGAGAAGCCGTACATAGAATGTCGAGAGTGCGCGAGGCCGCCGCCGCCACCACGCACCGTGTACAGGCTGGCCTGACAGCCTGCCGGCCTGCTTGCTTGCCAGCCATTGCTGCAGCTAAAGCTGCATTCTTTCGTGAGAAGGAAAAGAGCAGGCAGAGGACCGAGCGGAAAAGAGAGGAGTGACAACACCGAGGAGCGAGAGAGGGGGAGCCAGGGGAGCCGAGACACTGACGAAGACCGATACGAGGAGAGGGACAGGGGAAAAAATCCGAGGAATGCACCGACAGAACACTTTGAAATCTGCTGGAAGTGGTTTAAGATTACGCCAAGCAAGGTTCCCCTCGAAATTCACGCGCGGCCATGTATCTTGATGGTCCGACGGAGCCCGAACCAATATTGTACCTCGTGGTCTCAATTATTATCAGCGTTGATCCGTTTAGTACGATCTGTCATGAGATCCCACGGGCCTCGCGTGTGTCCTCGTGCGATCCCGCGGGTAAACGCGCGGTTGATCCGACGCTACCATTCCCACGGGCGAAGGTGTGTACGCCGCTGCACGCACCGCCGACACCGAGAAAGTATATCGCGCGGAATACAACAGTCCCGCCACGCCACCGGTTTTCTTGGAGTACCCGTTTCGTCTGTCTCTATCTAGACCCGATACCGTGCCATCCGATATCTTTTCTCGAGAAAAACAGAGCCGGTTACCGGTTTTGTATTACACCGCCGCGCTGCGTCGCGTCGTGCCGATGAGAAGAGGCAGCTCGCTCGTTAAAAGAAAGTCGAAGAAATGTTCCAGCGGCGATCGAAAAAGTGACAAAACTTCCAGCGTTCGGAAAGGGCGACGACACGATTTTTCTTTCCGAAACGAGGATATAGAGAGAAGAGGGGAGGAGGAGAATCGCGTCGGTGTTTGTCCCACGGACATCGTGGAAGAAAGCAATTGACTCGGGATCACCGGGGAACAGGATAAATCGGTGTACGCGCGAGAAAGACGTTGTTCGAGAGCGTCGATCCGTAGCAGTCGTTAGGAACGGGGCCTGATGCCCCGCGTCGCCCGCCGCTGTTCCCCCGCCATCGGCCCCGGTCCCAGGGCCCACGACCTCGACGACGCACACGGTGAGCGCATGCGCGTACTGTACTATCGGGCGTAGAATGTATAATACACGCGCACGCATCCAATGTGTCGCCCCCGACACACGGGAACACGGAACAAACACGAGAACAAGACAAAACCACGGACACGTCTCCGACGTATCAATAATAAGAGTAACCTCTAAAAAGAAAACGTATCCGTCACTCACCGACGATTCCACACAGCAGAATAAGTAAAAAACGCCCCGCCCAGGACCGTATCAAGCGGCGGCCGTCCGCTTCTGCTGGCCACATCGCTGCGATCTCCGAACAAACACTTCAGTCCAAATTTCCACTTCGATGTCACTTTTTTCGATCACAAGTTATAGGTAAACGTGCCGCGCCGCGCCGCGCCGAGCCGGGAACCGAATTCGCACTATCTCCAGATTCCGACTCATGCGTCCCAAGCTTCGGTTACGTTAATTTCGAACGAACGCGTCGAGCAGTCGCACAGGCAGCTCGCACGGACCGAGTAGACTGTCCGCCTGCCCCGAATACTCTCACCCTCGCTCTTTCCCCACTCACCTTCCCAGCGGTTTCCCCTCTCTCTCCCACAGCCCTTCGCGACCCGGCTTTCAATCTATCTCCCTTTCTCACGCACACGTTGTTCCTCTCGCTCGCAGTTTTCCTCTGTCCTTCTCCAACATATACGCGACGACCTACCGCCTTGGCTCCCTCCTCTCCGCCGACCCCACGCTACACTATCCCCTCGCCGGCATACAAACAGACCTCTATCCCCACCGCTCTAACTACTTGTTGATCTTCCCTCAGGAGCGGCGCTCGATCCACCACAGCCTCGCGCTTCTCGTTCTTTTTCCGTCATTTCTCAACGATTCGCCTACGGTCAACGCGACGGGACCGTTTGCACTAGAGATCCCTATTTCACGTGTATATGAATACACGTGGTACATGAACCGTGTACGTAGTACGAATTTAAGGATCTGCGGATACGGATCCTTAAATTCGTACTACAACAAGGTTCACGTACCACGTGTACACGTGTATTTTAGTACATACACGTTCAAAACTACGGTCTGTAGTTTCCACGACGAACCTCGCTACGTTCATTCACTGGACTCGTTTACCGATTCGTCTCGTTGCGTGTCCCATGGAATACCTTTGCCATTTAACACGATCGTGAGAGACCGACGTTCTCCAAAACCCGGTAGGAACGCCTCGTATCCGACGCACGTTTACGCCAGAGAAATTATCGTGATTACTGTAATTTCTTCTAACTGGGAATTAGTACCCTCCGTCGTCCGTCGTTTTTCTTTTTCTTACTTCTCGTTTCCTTTCGGAAAGAAGCGATCGGCGGGTGTACTCTTTTCGAATCGTAATCGCGAAGAATGCTCGCGTTAGCAGAGAAGTTTGTCGATTCCTTGCGGTCCCTGAACCTACGAATATTGGTACTTGGTACTTGCACGGTTCGTAAATAGAAAGGGAAGCGCGTCGCGGAAACGTGGTCCTTCGTTCGTGTAGAGTGTAGATAGGTGATACATATGTAGGTACATATTTACCTACCGATGCGTTCTTCGCGGAATGTGCTCGCGTACTCGCGTGTGACGTCACCGCTAGAGGGACAGAGATATCGCGATAGCCGAATCAAGCGTCGAATTTAGCGATTCCGTCATTTTTCGATCTTCCGGGTTTTCTTCTTATTCCGTGAAGTTTACCGCGTAATAGCGTAAACGACGCGACGTCCTTTAGCTTCGTGGCTACGGCACAAGTCTAGACTCGGATGGATGACTCAATGGCACGCTCTCGATCGAAGGAAACGATTCCATGAAACATCGAGTATGACTTTGAAGAGACCTATAATGGGCCACACCTTCTTGCCGCGCCACTCACGAACACGAACGATATCTAGATATAATACACTTCGAAAAAATGTCAGATTTCACGATCGTCGAAAACATCCTCTCCTTACGGTAATAATATGTATACATAGTTACGCACATATCTGAGCACACACTCTTTAAATCAGAATAACTTTTTTATGAATGGACCAAACGGCAATGTTTTTAATACAATCTAAATGGTGACACAGGGTAAATACTTCATAAATGTTTTTTCTTTCAAGGTCATTTTTTCCGGAGTTTTTAAGGTCATCGATATTTTTTTTTCTTGTAAATGTATATTTCTTTTCCTTGCATATTCTAGTTGGCATTAAAACACATTTGGACATATTAATAATGAGGTTACCTGCGACTTCTAAAATTGAAATTAGATATGATATTCATTTCCATCGATATAAAATTCACTCTAGATTAAAAGATCACGATCACGGCGTGAATGAAGTTAAGAAGACGACTGTAATCACGAATCTGCGATCACTGTGATAAAGGTTAGTCATTTTACACGCTATCACTACCTAATTAATAGATATAGACGACAGATATTTTTTGGCGGTATTTTTTAAAACGATCGCCTTTTTCAGACGTTGCCTACGAATTCGAACTGCGATTGACTACGGATAATACGGTTTAGCGCCGTAAATTACATTGGACGTCGGTTCCAAACCTATTTTCATTTGCATATGGAGGCCGTGGTCCGCGATGCACCAACGGGCAGCTATTCACCGCGACGCAATTCACCCTATCGGTTCATCCGCGTTTCCCGAATACTCGAATGGCTGGTGACAAAAAAAAACAACCAGGAAAAATCGGTTTGGATTTTGCCATAGATTTTCCTCGAAATTTTTGTGTTTCTTTTAATTGTTTATTTATACCGGTGCATCGACATCTAGATGATGAGCGAATGCATGGATCGGAACCTTAAAAATAGACATACATAGTCATAAATAGATTATGGAGAAATCAGTTCGCGGTTGTAACTACGGTAATTACATTTCCTCGGAAATCGTAATCGGGTCGATTTGTGGGACGAGAACGAGTACCAATTCTCGTCGCGTACTACGGTCACACGACTCGACTCGATTCGTCTGCTCGTCGATTTGGTTTATCAGCAATTTTGATCGTTTTCCGTCTAAACAGCAAACGCTGGACACAACGCGACGGGTATATCGACCCGCAACTCCATTATCTCGCGTATTCCCAAAGGATAGCGACCATCTGCCGTGTCTCGCTTTCCCTAACGCCTATTTTCCGCGAACCGTGTCGCGTAGGTGCAACGTTTAACCAGCGAGCTAGTTTTCCGAAACGCGCGTCGCGAACCCAGTCGAATACGTTCCAAAAAAATGACTCGGTCAACAGCGACCATGGCTGACCGAAACGAAGAATCACACGGATCAAACACAGAACCCGAACCATTACCATGCTGGAATCTGTGATTACGATTCGTAATTGGGCCCTGTTCCCGTTACATTTTCGTTACCATGCACTCGCCTAATTTGCTTCTCGTCCCTTCGTCCTCCTCTAGTTTCGCGATGCGAACAAATTAGAATGTACGTAGATGCGTCGGGAGTAGCGACCATTAATTTCGTTATTTCGTTCGGTACGCGAACTTTTTCCCGGCTCTTTAATTAATCGGAATTAATCCACCCTGTCCACCGGTCGAATTCCACATCTCTTTCCGCGGTTATGATCTTCTCATCGACTACCGGCTGTTGAATTCTAAACAGGCGCGGTATATATTGTTACCTCCGAACTGCTTGGATTTCGTCGACTGTGTTATGGTTTCTGGTACAAATTACGATTAAACCAATCTAGTTAATTAAATCGAAGGTTCCATTAACACGGTGTTTGAAACCAATCCGCGAGGGATGGAATCAACGTGATTAGAGAAAAGATAATTCGATGGACGTTATGAAAATCACGAAAACGGAGAAATCGATCAAAGTTCGATCGGTTGCTTCGCGCGTGCGAACTTCGAATGCTTCGCGAGACACAGAGACAAGATACAAATTCCCTGATCTCGTTGAACGCAAACTCGCAAAGAACGAACGCGAGTACGAAATATATGGACTTTCGATTTCATCCGACAGCGATCGCTTTGGACAGCCGCCCGCTCGTATCTCTTGCAGCTATGCTAAAGCGATCACCCTCTTTCCCGTCGAAACTTCGAACTTGTTAGAAGTCTTAAAAAATCGCTGTGCCACTCTACTTCGCAGAGTGTACTTTGTGCAATCTATTTCAGAACAAATCAAAAAATATAAAGTCCATGAAGGTCCAGATCTATTTATATTTTTATCCGAGGATTTTAAAAAATTACGCAAAATATATAAATTCATTTGAGAATAAACTGTGCTATAACTCTCGGGAACTTTTCTTTAAATAATCGCGGGTGTACGTTTTACTGCGACATTTTTCCCAATCAGATTAAAATATATACGTAAAAATAAATATTTTGCCTTGAATACATTTGTACAATTCAATGAGAATGTATTCTCGTTGGCGGGGCAAACAAAATTGTCAATCATTCTCACATTGTTGTAATCACTTTCGTCTGCAATAATATGTATATATGTGCAAATGTTATCAATTTTATTTTTTAATATTTTCTTATGTTATACTAGGTTTCGAGGGCCACCAATTTTTTCTGTATTCAGAACACATCATTCTTCCATAAAATGGTATTACATGATAAATTAAGAATAATAAAATAAAGTACGAAGCATGATACCGCAGTAAGCAGTACAGCTTTTCTCTTGAAAATGATGTGGGATCTGATCCAGGCTAAAAATTAGTGTGGGGGCAGCACTATACCGTGCGCACTTTCATAAGTTCTCAAAGTTGCCGCCCGGAGTGTCAATATTGTTGTATCCCTACTTTTTGCCGATAGTCGGTGCCGCTTCGAAATGTCAAAACAAATACATAACCTAAAAGTGACATAAACGCCAAGGATCACGGTTGCGGGCAGAATTGTATCGATGTTGAAAACGTTACGATGTTTATCGTGACGAAAGAGATCGACAGCGAGAACATCGGTAAATTATGTCGGACGTGTTTAAGAGAGGACGGCGACAAAATGATCTGTTTGTTCGTGGGACCGGCTGGCTCGTCTCTCGCTGCAAAGCTGCGATCCCTGTCGTGTTTGGACGTAAGAGAACAATTCGTGATCGATCACGTTGATTTGTAGACAGCGGATCTGGATGCAAAATAAAAAGTTTGTACCTGATTTGCAACCAATTGGAGTGAAATAGATATTTATCTTCTTTCTTAATATGTTGAATAGGTCGTAAATAATACAACAGCGTTTCTTAAATTCTTATAATATTTTTGCCTACTCATATTTGTTATAAATGCATAAAATCCGCTGTCTATTAATTTGGTATCATTGATTTTGACCAGCGTGTTTCACCAGGTGTGGCAGGGCGATGGCCTCCCAGAGAAGATGTGCGATCGCTGCGTGACCAGAGCAGAATCTGCCTTGCTCTACAGGGAACAGTGTCGAGCCGCTGACAGAGCATTGAGACAAGCTGCTGTAAAGGTAATATCTGATATTCAATTGTATCACCATATTCTATCCATTCTGGACTAAACATTGGTCGTCATCTTGTTGCGCAGGTGTCCAGTTTAGCCGCTTATGCAACAGTTCCTGGATGCAAGCTGTACCAGCAGAACCAAAGCTTCCAGCCAGTCCCGGTCCCGGTTCAGGTTCAAAATACTCACAAAACGTTAAAATGCATCGAATGCGGCGTCCCATGCGCGACTTATCAAGAATTGTGCGCGCATGGTAGATCGCATTTACCGTTGATCCAAGAGAACATGCCAGCGCAGCGTGTGCGCGTAGCAGAATCTCAGAATCCGTATCTGAACTTCAATTTCAGCCATTTCAGTTCGAATCTGAGCGGAGAGACGCTACCGAACCCGCCGTTGTCTCCCTTCATCAGATCGAACATGATTCCACAGATGATCCCGATGAACGCGGAGAATTCTAGCCGGGCCGCTTGCGCGTTGCACTGTTCTCTGTGCAATCACACGTTCACCAACAGGATGCAGCTGATGAGCCACAACATTGCTCACAGCACGGAGAACATAGACATGTCCTGCGACAACGAGAACATAGACATCTGCGAGAATTCCAATCAAATTCCTCAGAACTTGAGCTACGGAAGGTCGATCGACTCCGTGGAGAATTCCATCCAGAACTTGTCGTATGGAAAGTCTGGAACGAACGGAGCCGGGCAACCGCACAGCGTCGGCTTTCCCGATAACATGGATCTGGAAGAGATTCACGGGTCGAACGCGAGCTCCGAGCGACTCGAAAATACACCGATGCATCATCCAGGGGATGACATACTCGACACCCGTGCGTTGAGGTTCGACAAAGAGCTCGAGCGTGCCGACAACAAGGAGAACATCGGTGGTTACGAGATGTGCCCTGGCGATTTGAATTACGCGTCGAAGGAACACGTCGAACAAGAAAATCCAGTGAGCATGGAGGCAAAGAGATACAAGTGCGAGGCGTGCTCGAAACTGTTCTCTCAGAGATCGAAACTACTGACCCACCGGCTGTCGCACTCCGGCCAGCAGCCGTTCAAGTGCCAAAGCTGCGACAAGGCTTACTCGAGCAAAAGCAAGTTGAACGCTCACGTACGACTGCACACGAAAACGAACGTGCACAAGTGCAAGATGTGCGAGAAGATCTTCGCGTATCCTTCGTACCTGCGGGACCACTTGAAAAGTCACGAGCAGGTGTCCAGCGCAGACGACGCGACGGCCGAACAGAGAAAGATATTCGAGTGCCCGACTTGCCGGAAAAGATTTCGCATGCTGAAGAACTTGAGGGCCCACGAGAGATTGCACACTGGTAAGGGCCTGGTGCAGTGCGAGATATGCGACAAGAGGTTCAGCCAACGGTACAACTTGAAGATCCATCTGCGAACGCACAAGGCGGCGAGGGCCCACAAATGCGAGTACTGCGACAAGAGTTTCGTGCAGAAGGGTAATCTCGTCGAGCATCTGAGAATTCATACGAAGGTAAAGCCCTTCGAGTGTAAAACCTGCGGGAAACGGTTCTCGCAGTCGAGTCACTTGAAGAATCACCAGGCCTCGCACGCTTCTCTGAGGCAGCATCAGTGTCGGTTGTGCGGGAAACGGTTCAAACTGATCAACCACTTGAAAAGACACTTGACTCTGCACAACGGTGCCAAAACGTACAAATGCCATCGTTGCAATCAGATGTTTTCGCAAGCGTTTAGCCTGACGAGACACTTAAAGAGGCACGAGTCGCACGAGTCGCACGCGTAGTACGTACGCGCAAAGCTTTTCTACTCATCTTTTTATTGAATTTACATGTTACGTGTACATATGTATAGAATCAGTATGGGAAGTTCTGTATCGTTTTTCATTCCGGTGTCCGCCAACGTCGCGTTCATCTGTAGGTGTTCAGCACCTTGGTCAGTATAGACAATCCTTCCCTCAGTTGCTCTTCCGTGATGACGAGCGGCGGCGATATCCTTATTATTTGTCCGTGCGTCGGTCTGGTCAGTAAACCTGCTTCTCTCAGCTTTAAACAGATGTCCCAGCCGTCGCCGAATTCTGAAAGCAAGTGTTTATGCAATTTTCAATTTTTCTAGACGAGTGTTAAGAAAGTAGCCATTGTGGATCACAAAAAATCAAAATTGTACGAAATTCTGTCGAGTTTTATATTCCACCCCTTTTTTGCAAATATTATTTTACCGAATAAAAATTTATTTATGTTGGAGTCATATAAAGTTTCATGTAGATAGTTATGTAGAAAATGGAGTGCGAGTAACCAAAGGTTAAAAAAGAACAGTAACTTGTCCCAGTACCTTTGTTGATCACCAGACCAGCCAATAATCCACGTCCCCGGAATTCCGTCGTAATGTCTTTCGGCAACTTCTGTAGCTCCTGTCGGACTATTTCTCCGAGTTTCCTCGCGTTTTCGGCGAGATTCTCTTCCTCCAACACTCTCACCGCTTCCAACGCAACTTTGTTTCCGAGCGGACTTCCGCCGAAAGTGCTACCATGCGATCCAGTATCCAAGCAGTTCATTATCTGACCAACAGACCCGTATTATCGTTAGTAGCGTCAAGAGCAAACAGAAAAAAATAAATTACCTGTTCGTCGGCAAGGATTCCGGAAACAGGGTAAAATCCTCCGGACAGTGCCTTCCCTAAAACGAGAATATCCGGTCTTTGGTTCTCGTGGTCGACGGCCAGTCGTTTTCCCGTTCTGCACAAACCAGTTTGGACCTCGTCGGCGATCCACAAAACATTGTACTTCGTGCACAAGTCTCGCACTCCTTTCAGGTAACCATCCTAGAAAAATAAACGAAACCCTTACGAATCCAAGGGACTCTCTCGTTTAGAAACGATGGAAACATACGTTGGGCACAACGACGCCCGCTTCTCCTTGAATCGGTTCCACCATGAACGCGCAGATCGTTGGGTCCTGCTTAAACTTTTGCTCCAACGCGGCGAGATCGTTGAACGGTATCTTTTCGAAATTGGGCACGTAGGGCCCGAAATCGGTGAAACAGTTTGGGTCCGTGGAAGCGGACAGTGCCGCGATCGAGCGTCCCCAGAAATTGTTTTTCGCAAAGATAACAGTCGCTTTGTCCTTGGGTATCTTCTTGATTCTGTATCCCCAACGTCTGGCGACCTTGATTGCAGTGTCGCCGGCTTCGACGCCTGCAATGATAACGCGCGTAGATCGTATACTTGTTCTTCTTCACGACTAAAAGTTCGTAATTTCCGTACCAGTATTCATGGGTAGAAATTTCTCCCATCCCAAAAGCTTCGTCAGATATTCTCCCAGTTCACCGTGGGGCTCCGAGTAGAAAGCCCTGGAAGTGTGCGTGAGGTTTCCCGCCTGCTCCCGCATCACTTTGACCAAACGCGGATGACAATGGCCCTGATTAACGGTCGAGAATCCTGCGAGAAAGTCCAGGTAACGTTTCCCCTCGGTGTCCCACAAGCAAGCCCCGTCGCCCTTCGCGAGGACCACCGGAAGAGGCTTGAAGTGTCTACCGCCGAACTTGTTGTCCCGATCGATCAGCTCTTGCGAGCTCAGAAATCTTTTCAGGCTCAACTTCTTCGACGTACCGAGGATTCTCGACCTCATCGGCTGCATCTTTCGATCAACAAAGACGGCGAATGGATAAATCGAAAAAGAGAGAGAGAGACACTGGAAGATGCAGCAGGGCGAGTCAAGAAAAAGGGTAGCGTGGCTCTGCGTCCGAGAGAAAACAAACTGTTCGCGAGTTTGCAATCAATCTTACATTTATACATGTCTCCGAGAAGAAGAGTAGGGGAGGTATATTGCTTATTTACACGGAATGTTTATGTGCACGATTGATACGAGAGGGGAAAAGGATTTCGAATAAATGCCTTCGACACAACGAAAGATTTCATGTCTGATAATGATGTGTGCGAAGATGCCTTTTATTGCGGCGCCACCGTGCTAAGCAAACGAAAAACAACGAATAACATGCTAATCCGAAAGGTTGCAATATCTGCTGAACCAGATACACAAAACCGATACGAATCATCGAATCGACGCGTTGATCCTGTACGCGATTCATTATCAACGCGATTAAGATATTTGGAACAAGTCCGAGCAGCATTTCTGACGGGAACGTTGCTAGCATAATATACAATAGCAACGAAAGCAAGATTGACTACAGAGATCGCAGGCGAGAAATTGTAAATATCCGCTGCGAAGGGGATCGTCGGGTTCTTATCGTTTATCAACCGTTCTTACAGTTAATATCCGATAGCGTAAACCCGATTACGCTTATACGTGTACGTGTACGTTTGATTGCGTATCGATATATCCGGCGGCAGACGCACACACATCCGACTAGAGAACCAAGAACAAATTGATTCTCGGTCGTACGAGGCGAACCGTTTGTCGCTTGAAACGCGATATCGTTGCATTATATTTGAGTCGACGTCTGACGCCGTCTAACATTCGAACAAACATCGATCAAAGAATACAACCGTATCGCGTTATGCTATTAATAAACGGCGTGCAACCGGCCGGCCAATTTTTCTTCGGCGCTAGTACGTACATATTAAGGAGATAAGGAAGCGTCGTCGATACAACTCGGAAATAGTACTAGTACGATCAGTAGACTGCGGAAGTTTATGCAATTTTAGGAGGGGAGAACCAAATAAAATATTATTGTCAGTGGTAGTAGCCTTCGTAGATCTGAAATATATCAAAATTCGACTATGAAGCCATAAATGCATGAAGATCCGCAGTCTAATGGTCAGCTACGACATTGCAGTGCGTTTCTCGCGAGGCTGGACCTTAGTTTATTTACAAGATTTGCGAACCGACTCGGGATCGCATGGATTACAAGAAATCGAGGGTTAGTTTGCGTATTGCATTATAGTCTTCGAAATGATGTCGGCGCATTCGCGAGTCTGAGCCTCCGTGATGACCAACGGCGGCGCCAATCGTATGATGTGCCCGTGCGTCGGTTTCGCCAGCAGGCCAGCCTCTTTCATTTTCAAGCAGATCTCCATAGCGTCGATCTTCTCGTTGATCACGATAGCGTTTAGTAGACCCTTGCCTCTGACTAACGTGACGACGTCCTTCGGTAGCTTCCGAAGCTCGTCTCTGAGAATCTGACCGAGTCTCTCGGCGTTCTCCGCCAACTTTTCCTCCTCGAGCACGCGAAGCGCTTCCAGAGCGATCCTGCATCCGAGAGGATTGCCGCCGTAAGTCGAGCCGTGCTCTCCAGGCTTGATGGTCAACATTACGCTGTCCTTGGCCAGCACGCCGGAAACCGGGTAGAATCCACCGGACAGCGCTTTCCCCAGGATTAAAATGTCCGGCTTGACGTTCTCGTGATCCACGGCCAATCTCTTTCCCGTTCGGGCCAGTCCAGTCTGCACTTCGTCCGCTATCCATAAAACGTTGTGCTTCGTGCACAGCTCTCTGACTTTCTTCAAATAGCCGTCCTGGAATTCGATAAATTTGTTAAATCTTTGTTCGAAAATGCGTTTCGTCGTGAGGATGTTCTACGCTACCTTTGGTACAACTACTCCAGCCTCCCCTTGAATAGGTTCCACCATGAACGCGCAAACGTTCGGATCCGCCAACTTTTTTTCGAGCGCGACAAGATCGTCGTATGGAACCAACTCAAATCCAGGCATAAACGGGCCGAAACCGCTGTAGCTGCTCGGATCCGTGCTAGAGGAAACCGCGCTCATTGTTCTCCCCCAAAAGTTCCCTTCCGCGAACACGATTTTTGCTTGATACTGCGGTATTCCCTTGCAGCTGTAACCCCATCTGCGGGCCAGTTTACAAGCGGTCTCGCCGCCTTCCACTCCTGTGTTCATCGGCAGCCATTTGTCATAGCTGAAAGACAACGTTTTTTGTTGATTTAGACAGCAATAAATGCAATACATATGGACCCATAATTATGAAAATGATTTAAGGAAAAGTTGAGTTGAATTTGAATTTGAATTCAAATATAATGATCGAAAGTTGAACTTGAATTTAGATTTAAATACAGGGTGTCTCAGCTGAAGGAGGCCACCAAATATCTCCTTTATTTTTAATGGCACGAAATATATTCATGGCATAATTGAAATGGTATCGAAGGAGGAATATCATAGAAGAACAATTACTTTTATCCGATTATTTTTTCATAGTTTTTTCAAGGTCATCGTTATTTTTTTATCGGGAAAACTAATTTCTTTTTATTCCATCTTATAGCGCCTTCGATATCATTTATAAATTATGCCATCAATATTTTTTTTGTGCCATTAAAAATAAAGGAGATATTTATGTGGCCTCCGTCAGCTGAGACACCCTGTATAATGATTGAAAGTTGAATTAGAATTTAGTCAGCCGTAATACGGAATCGGATGAATGCGTACCCAAACAGTTTCGTGACATATTCTTCGAATTCGCCGAGCGCGTCGGAATAGAAGGCCCTCGAAGTCAGTGTCAAGACTTTTGCTTGCTCCGTCAGAACCTTGTATATTCTCGGATGGCAATGGCCCTGATTCACAGCGGAGTAAGCGCTTAGAAAATCGTAGTACCGTTTACCCTCGACATCCCACATGAACACCCCCTCGGCTTTGCACAAAGCCACAGGAAGGGGATGGTAATTGTGAGCACCGTATTTCGACTCTCTATCGAAAACTTCTTGGGACGTGAGCGTTCGACCATTCTGCTCGCCCTGTATTTATGAAAATTAACGTTTGCTTCTTGATAGACAGAGTGTATGTATCTACCGCTTGTGCATCGTTTCCTTACCCGACGGAAGAAATTCAACAATTTGCTTCCGGATATGCCTCCTGTTCTGCCGAGCATGTTTCTAGCCAGAGATTCCATCGTCGATTCCTAAATCTGTCAGTAACTAAATATCGATCTGTAACATTCGAACGCAAAGTATAGTTTCGCTGCTCGTTATCGGTAATGCTCCAGATATCGTTGCAAAATCGATCAAACATCGACCCGCACCGTTCAAGAGATCGTAACGGTCGCGTCGCCGCACAGTGAGGCAAAGTGAAGAATGTTGTGTTAAAGAACTTTCCACAGAAATGAGTTAGAGCGATGATTCTTCTTTAAGAATAGAAAGATTATAATTAACGATAGTAATCATTTCAATTTCGATTTTTGTCAAAATCCTGAGGTGGTAGACAAATTTTACGACAGTATTGGAAACATGATATCGGATGGACCACAATTTTCTTGTAATTCTGCAAGTTTAACAGAGATTTTCGAATTAAAAAACGTTCCTACCATAGTCTGTCTATTTTTCCCATATTCTGCACTATTTCAGTTTTAATTTCAAAACAAAATCATCACTCTATCTCATTTCTATCGAAAGTTCTTTGATTTTGACCCGAACAACCCGCGTTGCTAAAAAATGCGGTTCTAGCCGAATTTTCATTTCTATGGTAGTGATGGGTTCGACTAGAATCGAGTTTCAAGCAACTGTGGGTCTCGTCTGCGACCGCTCGATAAAATCCTATCGTTCCGACAGGTGTCTGCTTCTCGAAAAAAAGTGAAGAAATACGCAACGTTATCAACGGGAGCATTAACTTTTGTCGAGTTAAAAACAATCGTGAACGCGTCGTTGTCGCCGCAGTAAAACAACTTATTGTTAGCGTATCGCCGATACGCTTTGGATTTATTGGAATTATTATAGAGCAACAGGATATTTACCTTTGTGGTACGGCAGGTGACGATGATCGATCGCGTTTCACGGCGTCACCACGATATCAAACGATTCTCTTTCTTCCGAGGATCGACTTGTCCTATATATACCGAGCGAGACCGTGTACCGCCGAGCAGATACAGGATACTGACTCGGACCGGTTGGAATGTAGAATACGAAATACGTAATGCCTAATAAGCGTTTCACACGCTCTTTGCTCGATCCTCTTGAAAGTGTACAGTCGCGTTACAAATACTCTCTATCGACGATAAGAAGACAAACGATATCGAAAATAATCAGGCCCAACTATTTCAGTCCTAAAACTGTTTGTGTTTGAAAGTAAACCGCGATAACGCTTCTCTGTCAATCTCTATGGCTACGTTCGCCGCCGATTGCACCGCTGATGCACCGTACAAGACAATTCAATTCGAATGATTCTGTGAATTAAGAGAAATTTTTAAGCAACAATTTATTCGGTCTACCACGACCTGGAATACGTACCTGTAACATACTTACGCAGAAGCTTCAGTCGCCTGATCGCACTCTTACAGATAAGATCAAGAGCTAGAAGCTGCCGTGTCTCCTATCTTATCAGCGAGTGCAAAACCAAATTGTAACCGAGACACGTAATGCCCTTGTCACTCTTCGAATATATCAGCAGCAAATAACGAGAATTGTTTAATGATAATGCAACCGTGGGTACGCAAGGAACCGTACTCCCGGTAGAACCGTAATCAGTTAATTGTTTCATTGCTTTTTCTTCGTAACGGTACTTATGTCTGGAACGAGAGCACTTTAGGGCCCGTTCAGACACGGCGGAATCCGCGTGTTTTCGACCGCGCGGACCTTATTTACGTTAGCGTCTAAATACGTATTCGTTCACACGTTTCCGCGCAGTCGAACAATCGAAAACAAAAATCGTGCGGTCGAAAACGCACGGTTTCCGTCGTGTCTGAACACTGCTGACCGTACATTCTGCAACGATTTTATAATCTTGAATCACCGGTCGAGTTTCATTCGAGAGAAATTGTTTAAAACATCGAATAGATACATACCTACTCACCTACTCCGTACATGCTCTGTTCATAACAGTTTTACCCGCCAAATTTCCTGTTCCATTCGCCATGATGCGATCCATCGCGCAGCCGGTATAGTGGTATAGCGTTGCAGCGTGCGCCGTGCGCCCGTAACCCGTAATACAATACAACCATACTATATATTTACCATTCAAACGAGGATCGTCGAACGGTTTTGTTTACTAAATAGCGAACAATTCTCTGGAAAAATTGCTCCGAATCAACAGCTCCATCATGAGCGAAGACGACTACGATCATCTCCGAGAGAAGAATATCGCCGAAAGAAACGCTGTCGTAAGTATTTCGGAGTTTACTATTCAAATATTGCTAACCTGTGAATACCTCTTCGCCGGTATGTATTTAAGTACAGGGTGGAAATAACTCCGTTGCTTTTAGTAATACAAGAAAATGTTTCAGGCAGAAAATGTTTGGTTCAGTGGGGCAATTATTGTGACGGACAAGTTTTTTTTCTCCAGGTCATGTTTTCGGATATTTCAAGGTCATCGTCGTTTTTTTTTTAATGAAACCACGTATATCGGTTAGTGTGACATTATAGCTAATGAAAAGACAAATTCGACCATGTATAATATGTTGGCCTTCAAACGACCTTCGAAGGAGTTATTCTTCGAAAAGCATAACTTAGCATACGAAGACCATGTTCATGCTTACCATACGAAGACCAGGGTTACGTTGATGTAAACATTCTATTTCATTGTTTACATTTGTTTTTGGTTTATTTCATACACGTTTCTTCTTCTCTACACTTCCAGTTTCTCGAAAGAGCTCGAACATGCTCCTGATAATTTGAACACCAGGATGTCTCTGATCAGAATATGTTCTTGCGTTTTGTCTACATTCGCAGTAGACGATTACTAGATCTTTATGTAAAATAAAGCTTTTCTACCTGAATCGCAACAAACTGCAATGACATAGGAATTTATTTTCTTTCTTAATATGTTTAATAGGTTGAAAATAACAATAGTATTTTTAAATTCTTCTAATGTTTCTACTGTTTTAAATTACATTTACTCATTTTTGTCATAAATGCATAAAATCCGTTGTCTAACGATTACAATATCACAGTTTTCACAGATTGAATACAACATTTTGAAATTTAGACTGAAGTCGTACTGATATAATGCGACACAAGAGTTTGTAAACAACGCAATTTGTAAACAAGAGATATCTTTCGACAATGTTTCAGTGTTTACATCAACGGAGCCCTAGTCTTCGTATGGTAAGCATGAACATGGTCTTTGTGCGTTAAGTTATGCTCTTTGAAGAATAACTCCTTTGAAGGTCATTTGAAGATCAACATATTATACGTGGTATTACACTAATCGAAATACGTCGTTCCATTAAAAAAAAAACGACGATGACCTTGAAATATCCACTGAACCAAACATTTTCTTGTATTACTAAAAACAACGGAGATATTTTCGGTGCAAGCCTTAGGTGCCACACCCTGTATATGTTCCATACGTTTCAGTTCGCAGAGTTTTTCAAAAATCTGAAAACGCAGACGGAGGAATTCAGCGAGTTGAAATCGAAATACAGTGACACGGAAAATGTGGAGAACGAACCGCCAAAGAAGAGACGCAGAACTGTCTCCAGTGCGATCGGTGACAGCAATTTTAAAGTGAAAAGCGTTCGTCTTGAGTTCCAGAAGAAATACAACACCAGAAGTGCCTCGAAAAACCGTAGTAAAGACAACATGGACGAGTCTAAGAGAAATAAGCCAAAATTACAGATTTTGTTTCCGTGGGCGAAATCGTCTCAACGCTTTGTTGATTTGATGAAAATGGGAGTCTGCGACGTAGATGAGGAAACCGAGCAAGACAGCAAAAATAATGATAACGACGACAGCGATGAGGATCACGACGAATACGATGTCGACGACGATGATGTATATACAAGAAGAAGGAAACGTTATTCAGTTACCAAAGCACCATACGATCCGAACACCATACCATCGGTTGACGAAATTACTGAGCACATGTTGGCGAATATAGCGGAGAAGAGTACTAACAAACAATATTGTAGAATTAGGGGAACTAGTTGTCATCAGTGTAGACAGAAAACATTAGATACGAAGACGGTTTGTCGATCGGGAGAATGTATCGGAGTGAGAGGACAGTTCTGTGGACCTTGTTTGAGGGGAAGATACGGCGAAAGTGCGCTGGAAGCATTAAAAGATCCTGTAAGCGTTTTAGTTGTATTCATTTTCTGTAACATCGAATTATATTTGATTTCGAGTTTCACGATAATCTGTTTGTTGTACATTTTCAGAAATGGGCTTGTCCAGCCTGTCGAGGCCTGTGTAATTGTAGCATATGCAGGACCAGGAGCGGTCTAGCTCCAACAGGAATTTTAGCTCCTGTAGCACAGGAAGAAGGATATACTTCTGTCATGGATTATCTCAGATCAAACAAAAATCAATGATGTACGATTCTATCGAGTCTGTAAAAAATGTATTGTGTATCACAACAAATGTTGTCGCATTTGTGGAACTATTTAATTGCTCACGTGGTCCGAGATTTGAGAAATCATACCGTGTATGAAACAATTATTTTTATTAATATCGTATTCTTCTTCTTTTTTGTATTACTTGACGGCAACGATTCCATAATGTCGAGGCGATAAAATCGGGTCAAATAAACGTAATATAGCAAGTTTGGAGCATAAATTACTCTTCTGTAGAAACAATATTCTATCTAGCATGATAGCCGCTTCCAATACGAGACCCGTGTGTATTCGTAACATTTGAAACGTATAAAATCGTTTAGACAAATGTTTATGTGATTGATACATGCTTTCTAGTGTTTCCACAGATGGTATCTGTAGAAGGTAATGGGGTTTTTAACATTTCTAATCAACATGTTCGTGTGTTTGTAATTGTAAAATCTTATACCTTTTCTGGTACCACTCCAATTTTTGAGAATGCCCACAGAGCATAACTTGGGAAATCGTTCAAGGGTCCTCCTCGACCTACTCTAGCATTATAAACACCTAACAAACGAAATGAAAAAAGAATAAAAGGTTTTACCAAAAGCCGAAATTATCGATAAAACAGAAAAAGAAAGTATTATACCTATGGAATGGAGTATCACTTGTAAAACTGCTCTGTAAAACAACGATGAGGATACGGATTTATTTTTAGCGCTTCTTTCAATGGATTGTTGTGCTAGCATTCTAGCATTTTTAGAAAAACTGATCTTCTCGTTTAACGTTTCGTTTGTTAAGTGATAACAACAAGGCACGATACACAAAAGATGTATATCTTTCGTAGTTAGAAATGTTTTGATAACCGAATGAGTAAGAGAGCCGCAGGCATGCAAGCCAGTTAATACAAGATTTCTATCTAATTTCCATTCGTGATAATGTTCGTTTATCATTTTTATGTAGTTTGTGTTTTCGTTTATTTCGTTGACTATGTATCGGACCTAAAATAAACTATATTTTATGTTTGCATCTTATAATTAAGTGGAAATGTATAGAAAGTAAACAAAGTAAATACCAAATTTTGAGAACGTTTTGTTCTCTTCTTTAATTTGTTCTGTCTAAAAGTTGCTCCTTTGCAACATGACTGCGAAGAATCTATCGCAAGGACAGGAACATTATGATTTTCAGCTAAGAATGTTGACAAATACGCTTTGCCAGCACCAGCATCTATTACCAAACTTCCGGTTGATGCTGCTGCTGCTCCCACAATATTTCCGAGGCATTCAACCTCGTGTGATTTTTTAACATTCATAAATTCGGTTTTTACATCTTTCTGTTTGCATTTACTTAGATCGTTAACAATGGGTAATACATTTGCAAGATCCTTCGAGTTTATTTCTGTAGAACACGACTGTAAGGAAAGAGACCTAGCCTGTTTGATAAATTGATTAAGCACAGGATGACTATCATCCTCTGTCCAGTAAAAACATTCTATATCGTCCCTCTCTAACTCTAGTCTTAATCCATCCGGCAAACATTGCTTCCACAAGTTATCCGTAATGAAGTCGACTATATGACAATTTATCAACTTGTCGTATATATTTATAAAATTTAATATTTCCTTGAAACGTTCATCATACATAATTAATTAGTTAAAATTCAAGCTTGTCTGCTTCTGGATATGAAGAAGAGATCTTCGTTAACGCACAAAATCTGGCGTATTTGAACTTGATATTATCTACACTGTCCAAAAAGTCCACAGTTTCGCTATTGAATCTTGGAAAGTTAGAAATATCTCGAAGAAGTTCTTTTGCGATAAGAGCTGCTTTTTCCGTTTTGGGTTCATCCGTGTCTAGATATTGCTCCAAGATACCGCAGTAGTATCCTAACTGTGCCCCTATCAAACATGCTCTGTGGTAGCCCAAATGAAATCCTTTTATCAATTGTTGCTTGCCAGTCTCGTAGCCTTCTTCGTAACCAACGTTTTGAGCATTTTCTTCGGCAAACAATAAATTTTCAAACTCTTTATTTATATCGACGTTGTTCTCATCGGACATACTTATCGTACCTGAAAGGAAGCATGTATATAGAATATAATCTGCGATAGAAATGTTATTTAGTTAAAATAATAAGTTAAATAATAAAATACAGAAAACATTAGTTAAAAACCTTATTCTCCGAGAAAATGCTATTTTTCGTTTCCGATTATCGAAAATGCTAGGAAACTGTGATACACCAGAAATAATAAAATAATGGTTTTATATAAAATCATAAAAACAAATTAACATATTTCTTGTGTCCCGTAAATAGGACCAAAACTTTGCTTTTTAACAAAATCGTCCAGAAAAATTTGACGATACAGTAAAATAAATTACAGAATGCTTTCAAATTAATAAAAAACTTGCAAGTCCTTTACCCTATATACTATTTTAATAAAATTTAGTCACATACCAAATTTCAGTAATTTGACACAATACGATAATAATTTTAGGTTATGAATAAACCTAAATACAGAGTATGCTCGGAGAACATTGATCCACCATATTATATTGTAGAGACCGTGCTAGGACATGTTTACCAATCGTCGTCGTTCAGTGCGTGTAGAATTTCATTCTATGATGAAATATTTTCAATGAAAGGTTGAATGTAAACGATTACTCGGATAACGAGTATTTCTTTGCAATAATGAATAATTATTAACGAACGAGGAAGAAATTTTACAAACGATTTATTGAAAACGTCTGTATTTCCGCGTCGAAATGTGTGTTCATAGAAATGCTGTAGCTCCGACTAACTTCAGAGGCGTGTCATGTTTGCAATAAACGCGGCGTTCACGCGGTTCACGGGCGTTCTTTCCTACAGTGTATCTGACAATTTTTCAAGTGAATATTTCGTAAAAGATGCTCGCATTAGGACCAAAAAAGGACGGAGGTCCCAATGCGAAATTTTTCGAATCCCAAGAAATTCTCACACAACTCGACGGCGTGAAACAGTGGCTGTTAAAAAACTGCAAAAAGGTACGTCCAAAGACCCGGCGTCAAACCTCCAAGAACAACTATTCTACGATCTACGATCATTTGTACGCTTTTATCGTTGTTTTTCTAATGTTGATTTACTTGAAATACGTTCTCTGTGATTTCTCTAACACAACAATTATTATCAGAAAAATGGAGTCACCTTTGTAACGATGCAACTGCGACACGAATTTTTCGGGTACATAAACTTAATAATTTGCATATGTGCCTTTCTATGCACTGCGTGGGTTTCTACTTGCATTTTAACATTAACAGAGTCATTTTTTACACGATATAGGTTCTAAATCTTGTGTGCGTTAAGATGTTTATGTTACCGTCTAATATCGTCTAGTATCGAGAACTGTTTGTAAATATACTTTATGTTTTGCAGTATGTACAAACGGACCCTCCTACTAATAAAAGTTTAGCTACTTTGATAGTGCAATTGTTGCAATTCCAAGAAGATAATTTAGGAAAAAATGTTTCTAAACCACCGATGACCAGACTTCCTGTATGTACTCGTCGATAAGTATAACGAAATGTTATGTAGTTTGTGAATATCGTTTTGAAATTGATACTATCGATAATATTTTCAGATGAAATGTTTCTTAGATTTCAAACCAGGTGGTGGTTTATGTCATATTCTTGCTACGGCGTTTCGTATTAAGCAAGAGCAAGGATGGCGCAGATTCGATTTTCCCGTTGGAAAGGTAAATATTTCGAACAGTTCGACATATGGGTAGTACGAAACAGTAAGTCCTTGACTTGCGCAGATTCATAGATATGCAGATTCTTGGAAGCGAATCAAGGAACCAATTCGTAGGCATTTAGCTATTTATGAGTGATCAATAGACTGCGGATCTTTATGCCTTTATAGCTAAATTGAGTATGTAGATGAAATTCAAAATTGTTAAAAAATTTTTTTAATTGAAGATGCCAATATAGGATTTCTCCTCTCTGAAACTCATTAAGGGAAAAAATAACATTCAATTTAGTGAATATTTCTTGCAATCTATGTAGACAATTTTTATTTTGCATAAAGAACCACAGTCTAGTGATTAATTTTCCACGAACATAGTTTATTTGGATTTTCCTTTCAAATGAATACATACATATACGTACATGCATAAGTCGAGGATTCACTACTGTATCTAAATAATAATAAAACTTCCCTTTATGCAATTTAAAGCAATATAAAGAATGCACAATCATGTGAACAACAGTCCTTTGGTGATCGAGATAGAAGAAAAATGGTCTTGTTTTCACCTTTTATGAAGAATGCTTTTTCAAATCCTGAGATTATAAAAATATGAGAATGATTGACAATTTTATTTGTCTCACAAATGTATTCAGGGTAAAACATTTATTTTTACGTATCTTCGTACCACAATAATTGGTGAGTAATCATTCTTTCAGTCAGGATCTCGAATGGATAGAACGGTGGAGATGTTGGTGGCAGCGGAACGAGCTTTGGTTCAGAACAGATGTTTCACCGTGCCGAACATATACGTGCGAACAGACGTAGACAAATCGACAGCGGCAAAAGTGAAAGAAGCGGTTCGGCGTCACCAAGGCACGATCGCGGAGAACGAAGCGGACGCTACACACATTATTTATCCTTCCGTGGATCCAATGGAAGAAGAATACGCGCGACCTTGTATGAGGCGCGAAAGATCTGTTCTCCTTCATTGGTATTACTTCCCAGACAGTTACGATTCTTGGACTAGTTTAGATCTCCCCTGGGATTTTCCAGAAGGGACACTTGCGAATAGCAGCGTGAAATCAGTGTACAAAGTATCGGCAACGTGGGCGTTGGACTTGGATCAGTATAATGAATGGATGAACGAGGAAGATTACGAGATAGACGAGAATGGACAGAAGAAAATACACAAGTACAGACTCTCGGTGGAGGATTTAATGGCTCAACCGTCGCATCCACCTCCTTCTGCGAAAAAGCCGAAAAGGAAACGATCTCCTAGTCCACCTCCGAAACCAGGGAAACGTAAAAGCGCGAGAGCGCCTTCGGGTGTACAGAGTGCTTCCTCGACGTCGTCGCTAGCGACTCCGAAAAAGTCTCGTGGCGCTGGAGAAGAGGAGGATGATCTTACGCAAGGAATGGAGGATCCTCCGGCAGAACCTCGGATCGTAGAAGTAGTCGCTACGCCTACAAATCCACCGGTTACAGGTCAAGGGAATGCTCCGACCAGCGGTGCCACCTTGACAACTACGGGAAGCAAGAAACAGGATAACGAACTGCAACCATTAAAATCTGGTAACATGGCAGATCTGGATGAGCCGATGGAAGGCGACAAAGGAAGTTCTCAGAGCACTCAGGACAGGGAAGAGCGAGATACTAGCAAAGAAAGGGGCGATGGAAGTAAAGGCGACGAGCCAGAAGACAATGTAACAGAGCAAACCCATCACATCGTCGTTCCCAGTTATTCTGCTTGGTTCGACTACAATTCGATTCATACCATCGAGAAGAGAGCTCTGTCGGAATTCTTCAATGGTAAAAACAAATCGAAAACGCCGGAAATCTATTTGGCGTACAGGAATTTCATGATCGATACGTACAGATTAAATCCTACGGAGTATATCACGTCGACGGCTTGTAGACGCAATTTAGCTGGCGATGTGTGCGCGATTATGCGTGTACACGCATTCTTGGAGCAATGGGGACTTATCAATTATCAGGTGGACGCGGAGTCGAGACCAACGCCTATGGGACCACCTCCAACGTCGCATTTCCATGTACTGTCGGATACACCGTCGGGTTTGGCTCCGGTCAATCCAAACCCACCGAAAACGCCGCAGCCATCGGCTGCGAAGACTTTGCTCGATCTGGAGAAGAAGTCGAACGTGATGGGATCGGAGGAAAAAGCTTCAGCTGGAGCGATGGCAAACTTTGGACTGAAGATAGATCAGTATTCGAGAAAGCCAGCAGTTTTGAAGAACAAGCAAGCTGCCGGCGCTACCCGCGATTGGACGGAACAGGAGACGTTGTTGTTGTTGGAGGGACTGGAGCTGCACAAGGATGATTGGAATAAAGTGTGTGAGCACGTTGGCTCGAGGACACAGGACGAGTGCATTTTACATTTCTTACGGCTTCCGATAGAGGATCCGTATTTGGAGGAAGGTGGACCGGAAGGTTTGGGTCCGTTGGCTTATCAACCGGTACCTTTCTCGAAAGCAGGCAATCCAGTTATGAGCACAGTCGCGTTTTTGGCTTCCGTCGTTGATCCCAGAGTGGCGGCAAGCGCTGCGAAAGCTGCCATGGAGGAATTCGCAGCTATCAAGGATCAAGTGCCGGCCGCTTTGCTGGACCAACATCTTAGAAACGTCCAAGCCAGCGCGAACTCCGACGGTAACGAACAAATCCCGTCTATTTCGTAGTCTATATCTATTAGAGTCTTGTCATTTCTCGATAATGCAAAGATAGGTTTTTTTAGTAGTCAAAAGCACTAGATAAAACATCAATCTAGGCCGCGATTACCGTCAAAAGTCTTATTTTTACGTTTACCAGGCGTAATTTCCATTATTTGGAAGCCTGCAACGCTGGAAAAACGAGTCTACCCCCTTAATATTCTCTATTTGACTATTTCTTCTGTTTCTAGGCAAGTTCGATCCAGCTGCAGGCTTAGCACAATCGGGTATAGCCGGTACGGGTCCGCCCGAACCTCCAGACGACACAGCGACACCATCGTCCACCGGAAGCGTACCGACAACGGCTGCTACCTCGCCGCATTCGGCCACATCGACGCCGATAGAAACAAAGAAAGAGGAACAGGAAAAACCAAAGGAATCCGAAGTTGAGCAAACTCAGTTGGAGATTGGAAAGAAAGAGGATGAAATGAAGGAATCGGAGGAGGATACGAAAACGCCGGTGGACGTCGAGGCTATGGAAGCGAAAGAGAAGAAGGATAAGGTAGATACGATGCTCTAGTGTTACGATATGTGCACGTTTCGGTTTGATTCTATTTCTTGCTTCTTCGAAACTAGGTGGTGCGAGATGCTCAACTGCAATCTGCAGCCGCTGCTGCACTGGCGGCAGCTGCCGTCAAGGCGAAGCATTTGGCTGCTGTGGAAGAACGAAAAATCAAGTCGCTGGTGGCGTTGCTCGTCGAGACGCAAATGAAAAAGTTGGAAATCAAACTGCGACATTTCGAGGAGCTTGAAACCACGATGGAAAGAGAACGCGAAGGTCTCGAGTATCAGAGGCAACAGCTGATCACGGAGAGGCAACAGTTTCACTTGGAACAATTAAAAGCTGCCGAATTTCGAGCGAGACAACAAGCGCATCAACGACTAGCTCAAGAACAGCAACAACAGCAGCAACAACAGAATCAGCATCCACCTTGGCAACCTGCCGCGCAACAACAGCAACAACAACAACAGCAACCACCGAGTCCTCAGGCATCGGCCCAACAACCAGCAGCTCATACGCCTCCGCAACAGGCGTAAGTCTTTTGTAAGTAATTCTTTTCACTTATTAAGAGTTATTTGTTGGAACGATCGCGAAAACTTGAGAAATCAAACGGAATATAGATTTTTAATACTGAATATATTATTTCTGCGATACAGAAGTTATGATTTTTGCATCGATCTATTTGCATTTGTCCATTGACTTGCCAAAATTTCTGACGCGACTACTAACAATAAGACATTAGACCGAGTGGAAACATTTTTGGGGAACGTGTTTTGTTTGAAACCATCGTTGTTGTAATTCTCTTCTGATTCTTCATTTCCATAAACTCGTTGAATCGGCTCGGTTATTTCGGTTGTTTGCAAAGATCGTGCGATGCTCGAGTTACAAAGCATGATTGTTTACGAGTTCTACAACTAAGTCAGTCATGAGTCGCGCGCATTCAACTCCTCCGCGCGGCGGTCCTCGAGTTGTATGCATTTCTTTGCTTGTTTCCGGTTTTTCATACATGTCCGGTGCTTCCTCGCTTTCGCACGTGCTGATCGGCAAGATGTCCAATGCGATACCTATTCCGAAACGTCCGCACCGTCGCATTTCCTCGTTCAATCTGTGAAATGGCCAGACGTTAATATTTCATTGGCTTTGTTTTTCTGGATCTTTTTTTACTACTAGGGTAGAGGTACCAGTTACCATGCCCCACCCGGTTATCGGATACAAAACAAACTTTTTAGAAATTAATAAAAGTAACATGTGAAGTACCAGTATTACTTTATTTTTAAAAATAAAATTGATGTTTGAAATATTTCCAATTTTATATGATCTTAATTTTATCAATACTTTCTGCAGTTTACTAAAATATTAAATACGTTTAGTAATTTATTGAATACAAATTTAATAATGCAACAAATATTTTACTCATGAATTGCAGAATGCCTTCGAATTTTACAAAAACTTCCGAGTCGTCGCTAAATATCCGGTAACTGGTATCTTCACCCTACAGAAACAAATTTTACAGTATATTACTTACAGTTCCCACATAACCGACGGATCTTTTGCTGGATGTTCTGGATTAAGGATGTGCAACGAAGACATCAAATGAAAATGATAATGCTGAAGAAGCTGTGTCATATGAGCCCGTCTAATCTCTCCAGTCGTACAACAGTACAGAAAGTTGACGAGGTCAAGAGCGAGCGAACCGACTCGGGTTAGTTGAAAATCGACCAAACAGACATCCTGTAACAAACGGTGTCACGTTATTCGAACGTAATCGAAACTCTTGCTGCATTCTAGACGGCGTTCAATATTAATTTACTTTGCTTTACTTTACGTACACCAACGATTTCGGTTCAAATTTCGTTTAACATGTTCATTTCTGTTGTGCTCTGTCTACTCGCGTACGCAACAATATTTACAAGAAAAATTCCTATCTAGAGACTAATCCTATTACAAACAGAGTAGTAGAATATTATTTATTTACGTGACGGGGCAAACATATTTTTAACGGAACGACTATAGACAAAAATTACAGGAGAATTTGTTTGCTCTACTATCACCATCACCACCACCAACTACCGCCACCGAAGTAATAGTACTTCCCTCGTGAAATATAGCGATTGATAAAGGAAAGAAAGGAAAAACAAAAGATAGCAGGAGAACCGTAATATAAGAATCTTACAGATTTATATAATAAAATTCTACTAAAAGAAACAGATCTCATAATTTCATATTCTCACTCGGAATCCTAGCTGAGAAGGCTATGAGTTATAATAAAGAACCTGATGATATGTACAAGTTTTATACATTTTTATATGGAATTTATACGAAGAACGTTCGTGCAATCAATTTAGCGAAATAAACGTCAAGTTCACTGTAGTACGTACTTCCTCGTTTGGTTCAGCGTCATCTTTAAAGAGAATATTATTAGTCCAACAATCGCCGTGGCAAAATACGGTAAGGGGCCCTCTGACCGCAGCGACTTCGCTCATTGTACGAAAAAATACGTCGTCGTCTAGGAATGCTCTCAGCTTCTCCATGATCTCTGGTCTCTTATGCTCCATGCGGGTGGGAAGGGCTTCGGACACCATTTCGATAGCGTTTTTCGCAGCTTCGTGGTAATACTGTCGGTACCACTCTTCGTTCTCCGTTCGAAAAAGCACCTCCCGTATACCGTGACCTCCATCTGGATCTGTCAGTCTCGCGAACTCTTCCGGCCTTCGAAACACGTGTTATGTACATATGTAAAATACACATTGTTAACTTTATATTTACGTATTTGTAAAGATACTCGGCCGCACTAATTCATAGAGAAGATGAAAAAGGAAAGACAATGACAATGTTCAACTTGCCTAGTTTCTCGGAGCGTCAAACTGAGCGCGTGAAAGCCGGCCAGGGCTTTCAAAGCTCCTTTCAAATGGTCAAGCTCGAGTCCCTTCCTTCTGTCTGCCATCTTAAAACCTTTCTCCCTTAAATCCTCCATAGCGATGAGATCGATACGAGCCGCGTATATTTTGGCAACGCCGTTGAACACATTTCTGCCGTCCGTTTGCAACTTGTTCAGGGTGGGCCACACGTACGTATAGAACGCCACTTCGTTTCGAAATAGTAATTCGCTTTTGAACGCCTCCCGATGTTCCCTCGACTGAGGCAACACTTTGTAGATGATCGCACGCTCGTAATCGATCCATTCGATCGTTCCACCGGTTGTCTCCCTTCGTTCTTGACCTTTCACTCGAATACGATAGAGCATAGACGTGTAATTGTCACCTCGTCCCGAGCCAGGTTCTTCCTCCAAACTGTGGATCTCCACGTCCGGTTCGTCTTTCTTTATCAATTCGCGAACAGCCTCCAATGTAAGACGCGCATCTTCTCCTTTCTTCTCCATCACTCTTTCTTTCTTCTCGCCGTCCAAGCAAGGCCAACAATCTCGGGATGTACAGAGTTTCCCTCGAATACGTTTCTAGAAGATCTCTTCTCAACGACCTCGCCAGATTTGGTTTAACGTTCTGGTATCGGTTGGTACCGTAGCATTCCACTCCTTCAAATGGTCGAGTGAGTTACGATGTTAAGCTACGCGATGCAGGAAATAAGTATTTGAGTGACAAGAGGATAGTACCTCCCACCGCCTATACAACTTAATTTATTAATCGTACGTACCCTACCTAGAGGGACAAGGACATTAATATCTTCCAATGACGCGTGTAATTTTTATTCTTTGAATGACATATTGATTGAAATTCTTCGTAAACTTTCGATGTGATACAGCAATACGATAGTTTCACTGGACGTTTTTAAAACTAACAGACAAAATCTCAAAAGAAAATTACAAGCTCTCTACAAATACGTATCTCTTTATTGCGCCGAAGTGAAATTTATCTAATGATTATACTATACATCGCCTTTCATTAAACTTTTCAATTTATTCCGCTGAACGTTGTCCAAATCTGCATCGTTACTGTGCAATGTTCCAGCCATATCGACGACGTGTTGGAATCCTACGTTTACACAGTATTCGAGAACGAGCTGTAATGATAAAGAAAGAAATTCAGTGGATATGTTTCGCTTGGAAGAGAATATGTTAAGAGAACAATTATAAGTACGTACAAGGGCTTCTGTAAAATAACGCTCCGAAATACATAACTCAAATAATTTGTCTACTTGTTCTTTGGACATCATCGGCATGAACGAATTCAGATTCTCGACGGTATACTTTAAAACTTCGTTGCATTCTTTCACATCGCCGTTCTTTAATAAAAGTAATGCCATGTAACCGATAGTGGCAGTAGAAAATTGCCCTTTGCTACTTTGTTCCATCTCGTCCTATGATATATAAGAGATCTTTGTTAGGTAGTTACATAGTTTATAGTGAATTCCAATGCAACACACACTCAACCTTTATATATCTCCAAGTTCTCTTAGCCGCGCTTGCAAATGTTGCTTTCACTGCCGGCTGAGCTTGTGAAACGGCCCGCGACATTATTTCCATTGCGTTCAGGCTCAAATCTGAATCTGAAACCTTAAACGTCTCCATATCTGTCCAGAATTTTGGTAAATACTCTGCTACCTCTTCCGATGGGTACATTTTCATGGAATTCAAAATTTCCTTATAAACGCGATAATCTGGGATGTACAAATTGGGAACAATTTTCTGGTAACGCTCGAAGAAATCTGGAATCGTGTTTGTCGATAGCATCAACATCGTGTATACATAGAAGAAAGCAGCCT
The DNA here is from genome assembly GCF_051020765.1 of Lasioglossum baleicum. NCBI lineage: Eukaryota > Metazoa > Arthropoda > Insecta > Hymenoptera > Halictidae > Lasioglossum > Lasioglossum baleicum. The sequence goes on along the minus strand of NC_134943.1, from coordinate 10,389,199 downwards.
CCTGTAATTAGAACGTATGTTATTCGAGTAATCGACGGGTAAGTATTTGGCGTGATCAAAAGAACCGCACGTTTGTTAAGTTGTGTAAGAATTGGTAATTGTCTCCGGTAAAAAGAATATCATACACTTTTTCACCGGCTTCTTTATCGAAATAAGTATAATAAGCTGTGTCGATGGCGGTGACGAAAAATTTTACGTCTTTCGGATCCTGAACAGTGAAACTCTGTCCTGCAGCCGAGTTTAAAAGGTCCATGAAGGAATTGTACGCAACATCACCTATCGAAACATCAAGTTTTTTCAATCAATAATTAAATTAAAATCGACATGTACGAGAAATATTTACCTGCTCGCGTAAATATGGTAATAGCGTAATTATACGATGCTAACGATAGTTTTATATTCAGTCTTTTAAATTCTATAAGTAGATGTTTCGCAAGATGTTCCGCTGTGGTGGTATTTGAGAACGTAGAAGCTACGCTAAGAGCAGCATTTAATGTCCTAACGTTCGGTCGAACTCCATTGGTGTTCATGTGTTTGAGAATTTCGTATAACGACTTCGCGGATTCTGAACAAGACTCGGGTGGATAGGTTTCTATAAGTAGCTCGATCAAATAATTATAAGTATCGACATTTAACGGAATATCATTCTTCTTGCATTCTTCGTACAACAGCCAAGTCTCATCTATCTGAAAATTTTCAGTTAGTTTCATTACACTCTTATAAACTGTTTCGTAAGCAAACTCAAATTACTATACCTTTTTCCATTTCGCGAAGCCACAGATCACAGTATTGTGAGCCTTGCATGCTGTTGCATGATCTTGAGTTTTCAAGAAATTGTATAATTGCTCCACCAGAGGGTTGGGCCTGAAAAAGAAAGATGTTGAAAAATAATAGAAACGCTTGCTCGTTGCTAGACAGCGGATTTTATGCATTTATGAGAAAAATTAACTCCAGTTTGTTGTAATTCAGGAAGGAAATTCTTATTTTGCATAAGGATCCGCTGTCTACTCGTTGCTTTCGCGTTGCTTACGTCCAAATCAGTTGCGTATCTGGTTTATTGAACCACTGATCGTGTGGAAGCATTTTAAATGTATCTTCTCGACTATTACAGAAACATAACAATTCTAAAAGGTTTTGTTTCGCTGTATTGGAAACATCGCCTTCCAACAGATTGTAAATATGTAACGCATCCGAAACATTAGTTTCCGCTACAGCTTGCAGAAAGATCTCTTCCGATACTTGACTTTTATCCTTATATGCTACTGGTGGGACGAATGCCTATGAATTGCAAAAACACAACCAAAAATCATTGAATACCACATTCGAATGGACGATCAATGGTATTCTATCGCATCAGACAATGCATACCTTGATTCTGGGTACTGAGAGGTCTTTCGGAAAGTAATTTGCGTGTTCCTTGTGAATCCACATTGCTGTATCTCTACCAGACTCGTACGACAGTGCATAAATACGATAGTCCGATCTTTTCATTGGAATTAAATAGGGATCGTCATGGTACTTGTAGGAGGTGCTCAATGGATCTCTTGGCACCGAACGATCAAGAGCCTTCAATATTGAATATAGAGAATTTCATGTAATTCTACAGCAAGTTTTGAACATGATTTCAAGTAAAACTTTGTCGTATATTTACACGTAAGATATCCGTGGGTCTTCGTTCTATTCTAAGTGGTATTTGTATATTAGAACTTAACCTCGACGTTACAGATTGCGATTTTTGCAACCAGCGGCATGGAGATCTGTTAAACGTTTATGTTAGAATCATACTGTGACATCCATAATATAAAGAAAACATTATATTAATTATTTACATAATTGTTTTCACGAGAATCACATATTACTAACCTGTACGAAATATGCTTCAAATGGTTCATTTTACGTATTTCTTGAAAGTTGTTTATAAAGAATGATACGTTGTTAAAGTAGAATAAAATACGATAAAATAAAAATCTATTAATGCTTCATACAATTTTTTGTATCTTATTGCCTCGCATAAGAGCGGGTTCAGAGTTGAGAGTCTGCATGTGTTGTAGAAAGAACGTGCATTGTCGAACGTTTAGATAGCCTAAGTAAGCCTAAACCCTTACTGGTGCATCTGTTCGCTTCGCTTGCCTACCTGCAGGATTTCTTTTCAAAGTTACTGATTCGCATTGTACAGATTCCCATTGAATTTTAATATTTCTACAATATTTTTGTTCTATCGAATACGCAGATTCAATTTGTTAGAAAAGGATTTTATTATTTAGAAATAAAGGAGTTGTTCGCATCCTGTTTTCTATTATCTATTTATTTATTTACAGTTTGTTTTAACGTTCAATTTAGATTTAAATATATATAATGATTGAAAATTGAATTTAAATTTATATTTTTTTTTAGTTGAATTTCTCGATTTAAATTGGGTTGCTGACTGACATTAGGAGTTAAAAAAGAGAAGGACGTTCCTGATTTTGTCTTCGTTTAGATTCGACTCGCACTACGCAAGCTTACAGGTCGCAATAATAATATTGACTATTTGTTCGTCGACTTTTGTAAATCGAAGATCACCGATAAATAAAAGTATCGTTGGACAGTTTGATCGTGAAAGGAGCATTCTTTTTGAAATTGCAATGGATTCGTGTATATATAGAGGCTCGTGTGTACGACAGCTGCACAGTCGTATCTACAAGATAGAGATTCTTTCAGCGCATTTATTGTTTAGCATATGAATGGTGCACGTATACAAGCATGTATGGATGTGCTAGCGTGCACACATGTCAAGTGTACCCTTTGGCATATTATACAGAAGTGAATAAAGTTTATAAGGAAAGCAAAACCAGTCCGTGAAGAAAAGTAGTTCTCTTTCGCCGTGAGAATACAGCCCCGTGCCCGTGGACGGGTGAGCGCGCGCTCCTTCGCGCAGTCTGCTCTAATGTGGTTGTGGCAGTGCCGTATCTATATACGTATTTACACATGTGTACTGTGTAACGTATAGCATGTAGGTACGCGCACACTACACCGTACTATATGTACACCTATGCCGTGCACATTTGGAAGAAGCCAGGTGTTTTATTTCAAACCGTGAGACTCTTAAAGGGGGATGCTTGCACCACGTTGAACCACACGTCTTCTACCTGAAGAATATGAATGAAAAACAGGATTCGTGTTCCACCAGGACGACCCCACTGCTCTTATTGTGTTTTCTTATTCGATCGAACGTAATGTAACCCCTCGTACGTAATTTTTCCACGCTTCCTTTCAACCAATTTCCCTTTCTTCTTTTTCCTTGTATGTTTTTTTTCCTCTCCTACCCAACGAAAAAGAGTCGGATAGTATTTAAATAGAATCTGAAACGACGCGGCAACCGTACGATTACGATTTGCTTATTGTGTACATGGATAGACAAGAGAACACTATACTATACATACACGTATATGTGTTTACAGTATTATTTTCTGCTGTTCGTGCACCAATAAGATTCTGTTCATTCGAAATACGTCGAAAAAAGATCTCTTATTGAGATCGTGTTTCTGCTTTTTCATTTGTTTCCAATTTATTATTGCGGACACCTCCGTACAATTGCGTCGCTTTCTTTGTCATTTGAACGACATTATGTTTATCATTGTGTTCTTCGCGCGTTACTTTGTATCGTTCAATTAGAAAAATGATTTTGGACAAAATTTGATTTGGAATTTTATGGAGAAAAAAGTTTTAATGATATACTTTGATGCGTCTCATATTTTCGAAAAATCTTAGTACTAATGTGCAGTGATTTCAGGGAAGAAGGTTGAAATGATACATCTGAAAAATATTGAAATTTCGTCATTTTATTTGAGAACATATAGTTCCGTACGTTTCTCCACTTCGTACACCAATTAATTATATATTTCATCTTCGAACGAGGGTATTCATATAATTACGATAGAATTTCGTGTACAGTAGGTAAGTTCGTTCGATCGTTTAATTTTATTTACAATATAGAGACGATGTATGAACGACATTTTATAAATATAAATTCGTAAATACACGAATTAAATGTTTAAAGTCGTTCAGTTTAATACGGTTAACGACGCTCGGCATAGTAGACACAGCGGATGATCGATCGAGCAGATCCAGCAGGCCGGAATGAGTGCAATTTGATCTAATCTAACAACAAATAATGCCCACATCCCAACCTGCCGGTGTGCTCGACAAGTTCGCTGAAAACAATCACGTTGCCCAACGACGCCGTCTCGTTTCTCCGACGTGTTCGTTGTTTGTATTCGTCGCTGGTATATGTTGCATTTCGATAGGCCGGGATAAGTGCAATATTGACAAATTCTGTAGTCACGAAACATTGTCACAAATCTCGGCCTACCTTCGATGCAAGTCTTTCGTCGATGAATTTCTTATTTCCAAAATTCCTACGAATTTTCGGACATGCCAATTGGACGGTATATCCGAACAATTTAGCATGTTCGACAGTGTAAAATAAAAATATTCGCTCGGTATATGTATATTTACGTGCATGGTGCATGTGCTTTCACAACGACTGTTCTTTTCTTCTCGAACTCGGCCCTTGTCGATTCATTCCGAATACGAGAATTGTGTGTTGCGTGTAATCGGAAATCTTCGTGTAATTTTACAAACATGAACATCGGAGTTCGGAACGCAACAATTAAAAACTATCATCGGTTCGACGATTCCACTGTACGTCGTGTGCTAATGTTTCTTCGTACACGAGATTCAAATGGAGTAGGATCCCGTAAAGTTACGGAAACGCCGCGAAACGAAACACATGACAGTCTCGAAGAAAATGAATATCGATGCTCTCCAGATTCTCCGTCGTAGCCCGTGTAACGTACGTACCTACGACAACTACGACGAAGAAGATACATTATGATTTCGAATCAGTTTGATCAATACTTCTCGACACGGATCTTCGCGGATCGACGCGAGTGCGCTGATCGGATCGTCACAGAAATTCAGCCGCGATAGCATGGTGGTATCGCGGATCCACGTTCCAACGAGGCAAACACGTTTTACCGGCGTAGCACTACCCTAACCCCCAAATCGAAGCGAATGACGTCTTTCGACGGTTACTAAATAGTAAATAGATATGTATCCCGATCCTGCGTCTCTCGACTATCTTCTTTCTCCGTCACTGACCGTCTTTGTTTGGTCTGATCGTGTTTCGTCGTGTCCGGTCGTTTAGTCCTGTCGCAGTTATGCTTGAAAATGCGTATTTTTGTGGTGACGAAAACGGCGCGAAGTTACGGGAAAACGTACGATTTCAGAAATTCCCGTGCACTGCACTGCACTATTATCGATGTACGGTACTCTGGCATGGCGTGTTTTTTTCGAATCCGATAAAAACGATGATGATGCAGCGGTGGGCAATGTCGAAACATTCGACGATCAGCTTCGGAAATTGTTGCGTTCCGATCCGTCCAAGTTTTGTGTTCGGTTCTCTCTCGCGGGCAAGCAAAGAATATCCGGCGAATCCGTAGAACACCGTAAAGGCCGGCCGCGACGACGTTATCCCACGTAGGGAGTTCTCGACAAACTGCTGCCCGTGACCAGGTGTCCCGACTCTTTATTCCTTTTGGGCTCCAAGTACATGAAAGCCCCCGGCTATATAGGTGCCCCTTAGGTTCGGTGGTGGGGGCTTATTCTTATTTAACAGCAACGAAGCAGGAACACCAGCAACAACCAACTTTGAGGCCTCCCTTCCTTTTTCTCTGTCGTCCTTTTTTTTCGGTCCCACTCTATTCTCTCTGTCATTCTCCTGCAAGTTCCTACCTTCGATTCTTCCAACTTCCTCTCCAATGTCTTCTCTCTCTTTTTCTCTCTTCGTTGCGCGACGTCCCTTTTCCTTCTTCCTCCGGATCTCCCCTTCTTTCGGTTCTTAAAAGTATCCCTCTCTGTCTTCTTTTCAATCGAGCAACCGTCTTCCCTTCCTCGCGCTTCGTATTCTTTCTTCTTTCTTCGTTCTTCCCTGTACCCGCTTTGTACTCGCTGCAGATCCATCGGCCAAAGCCCGCCAAAATTGTATCAGCTGTCCCGAATTTTGCTCCGCCTGTCAAGTACGTGACGTATGCTGCTCTTCTCTTGTCCTTCTGTCTTCTCGCCAGGTAAGTATCCTCTCCTCCCATGGGAGAGAGAGGAAAAAAGGGTCAGTTGAATTTTACAATAGCCAGGTTATTAGAAACGATGCAACGACGCGTCCTGGACTCGTTTTACAAACGCGAATTATCGCAGAATCTTTCTTACGATCCGTCGCAGGACACATTCCGTTTCCCACATTGGTCCTCCTTTATTTTCCTTTCGCAAGAATAATTTTTTATTTTCGAGATTGTGTGTGTGCAGCGTTTAGGTTCAGATATTATAAAAATGCACGTGTTTGTTGGTATCGACAACCTAATTCTCACTTTTGTACCTAGATAAGCCATATTCGTAACACGACCAGATTTGCTTTCTTTATTTAATATGTTTAATAGGGGATTGTTACTTTTCAATTCTTCTAATGTTTTTACTGTTTTAAATTACACGTGTAAATTATACTAGTAATAAGCGTGTACTATTACAAGTTGTAGTGAACCGCTTTATGGTAGCGTTGGATTCAATAATTGCATGATTTGTATCGTTTGCATCATTTGAATAATTGTTGTCAATTTCTGAAGCATTTTTCTTCGATGGTTGCATCGATACCGATTAAATGTAAAAATAGATGTGTAAGAGTAAAAATGATAATATTCTGGACGAACAACTATCGGCATGATATTTAATTAAATTATTGGCAACGTGTATTCGCTAGAATGGTAACCAAACGCATTAATTCGTGAGTGTGCAAAGTATTCGAAGACCTTTTAAAAATGAATAACTTTTTTGAAATTGGACCCGCGACAGCTTGAGTTTTTTTTTAAGCGTTAGTAAAAATCACGATTTAAAAATATTTTATTTGTACCTGTAATGAAAATTTAAAACATTTGTTTTGTAAATCTAATGCATGCACAAAGTTTCATTTAAATCGGTTGACGCGTAAAAAAGCTATGGGCATTGTAAAATGTAAAAGTCTTCGAATTTAGGGTCTGCGATTCATTTAAATCGCAGTTTCTTACAATTTTTGCCATATTTTCAATCAATTATATTTCATAGAGCAACCTTGATTGATTTCGATGCAACTTTGTACATGTATACAATTTACTTAGACCCACCAAAGGCACCTTCTAAATTTACATTACAGCCACAGATAAATAATTTAAAAATCGTGACCTTTATTATCCCCTTTGCAATTGCGACCAGTAACAATTAAAAAAGAAATTATTTGACTTCTAACGACTCAAAAAAAAAGCTCAAGCTGTCGGGTCCAATTTCGAAAAAGTTATTCGTTTTTAAAAGCTGTACGAATATATATATATATACTTCGCACGCCCACTGTCGTTTCGAATAGTATATAGTATACGCATGCGTACGCAGTTGAGTTGAAAACTGTGATTTGCGCGAGCGTGTGGCTTGCGTTGGCTCTTGTTGCGATAAGTGGAGAATTTTTCGAATGTTCGACAAGCTGTCGGCAATGGTATAGAGATTCGAACGTTTTTCACCTGGAACAGCTGAACCTTGCGTTGAGCAGCACGTGCTCCTGTCATCGCGTCGCAACTTCCCTTATTGTTAGATCGAGTAGCGTGTCGTGATCGGTGGTAAACGATTTGCAAGGGTAGATCGGTAAAATACAAGATCTCTAATTGAATCAAGTATGTCATCCATAGATAGTATTCGTTGGAAAACCTTGAAATCTTGAGTTTCTAGAAACGGTGTTGTTGTTTTGGGCATCAGTGACACACGTGTACCGGTGTACCACCGCATCGACACGGGAAACCAATGGGAATGATTGAGAACCACTTGTAGGAGGACAGCTGCGCTGTGAGCGCATCTGCTGTCGGTTGCACGGGCACGCGCGCTTACATATCCTTATTTCTACGTTGGCACTACTATACCGCGCGTATACTGTATATGTACTCTATACTTTACATATATACACAAGTATTATACTATAACATATAGATACACGCTAGTCAAACTTGTGCGGATACTTCAATACAATCTTCTGCTCTGTTCTCCGTATTTCTGTCCTTTTTATCGTATTCCCCATACGTTTTTTCCCTTTCGTTCTTTATTTTTCTTCGAGCTGCTCTCTTTCTCCCTTGACGTTGGCTAGTTCGAGCGGGTAAGGTTCCTTTTTTCTCACCCCTCGAAACTGCCACTGCGACTTCGTGAGCTAGCAAGCAAGAAGCTCAAATCCCGTTTTCGACGAGTACCTCCCAGCGAACTGTGTGCATCTTCTTCGGTTGTATTGGGGGTTGACGGACCGTCGTCATCTTCCCTTTAATACCGTTCAGAACGAGGATTTACAATCCGTGAGAGAGAGGGTCTACTTGTGTTTATGGCATACACGACGGCTGTCTGGTTTCGAAAGCCTCGTGCGCCTAGTTCATAATACCCTACGGCCTACGGGGCTTATACTTATACACGACTACGGGACGGTAGGTACGGAATAGGATGGGATGGGACGGGACACGGACGCGGTCGGGGACTCGGCTCACTGTACGGTGCCCGTTCGTATCGGTGTGCAGCTTGCCACCCGGTACCGTGCACCGTACCACCCGAAAATTTTCTTTGTCCTCATTGTTCCGACCATTTTCACTGTGTACGCGTTTACGAGTCTCTGCCCCGCGCTTCTTAGAAAATTGCCGATTTTCCCCGCCAAGGGGTTTCCCATCTGCCCGGCTTGTCTTGTTCCGCTCCTCGCTTCCTTTCTTTCTTCTTTCTCCCGTGTTCATTCTTACCCGATAGCCTACTACCTCTCCGGATTTTCAGTTCGGCCTCTTTGTCGCTTTGCATACCTGCTCTCGTTTAAGAAAACCGATTCAACGGCGATCATCGTGTCGACTGCAACTTCGCTGAACTACAGATTTTATTTAGTTATTATTTATTTATGGTTTGTTTTAACGTGGTCACATTAACAGCGAGGTCATTTTATTTAGTTGTTTATTAGGTTGGAAGGAAAGTTCTGCTGTATTTTAAAGAAAATATTTGAATCGATTTATATATAGTTTAATATTATTTGATGATACAATTTACATTATTTGTAACAACTTGTTGCCATCTTTCAGGTCACCTGTCAATTCCTGTTTCGCAATGAATCACTAACAACCTGTGTTTTTGATTTACAAGCAAAATTACCTGCTTATTTCCTCCAACCTAATATTTATTTATTTGCAGTTTATTTGAACGTAGTAGCGTTAACAGCGAGGTTATTAGCGATCACGTGGTTTACGCTTGTTATAATATATTTGACATGTAATTTGTAAAAAAGGCCTACAGTTAACATTGATATTAGGTTGAGAGGCTAGCATGAAATTATAACACTTCGTATAGATCGATGGATTTAAAGAAGAGAAGGACGTTCCTGGTGTTTGTTTCGAGATATTTAAAGGAAAAGGATATTAACACTAACTCTAATGGTTCAATGTTGACAATATCGTAAGAATTATATTGAATTAAATTAGTTTAAAATAATGTGATGTGAAATAACTGATAAACTCATTTTTTTTAAATTTTGACTTAGACCACTTTCATAATTATGGACACATATAATGATTGAAAATTGAATTTGAATTTATATTTAAATATACTGATTGAAAGTTGAATTTGAATATAGATTTAAATATACTGATTGAAAGTTGAATTTGAATTTAGATTTAAATATATTCACTGAAAGTTGAATTTGAATTTAGATTTAAATATATTGATTGAAAGTTGAATTCGAATTTACTAAAAACAAAGCCGCTACGAATATCGATAGATATTTTTTGTAAACCAACTGAAACATCAAATTTTGACCTTTATTTTATTTCTATCAAATGTTCAGAATACGAGACGCTTTAAAATATTTTTATTCAAACACGCTACCGCGTAGAATGAAATGATATGAAATGAAATGCAATGAAATGAATTGAACTGAAATGAAATGGAATGGCATCGATGCGCCGTATGCGCTTCACACCGTGAGGCCCAGATGGCAAGCGTCGAATCCCTTGCTTAAATTTTAACCGTGATACGAGGTTGTTGGTTCCTTGGCCACCTGCTCTACGCGTAGATCGAAACTATTCCGAAACATCTCGAGTTTTTCACCGAAAATACTAAACATCTGTAAATCAAGAAATAGTGCGCTCGTCTCTTCTCATAGATATACGAGTAGCCGAGTCGCAATCTCTACGCACGTCGGTTGATACCGCTTCAAAGATACAAGTTTTCTATCTGAGCTTATCGATAAGCCAGTAGATCCGTTGAATTTTCATCGTAACACGGTTGCAACGGCACGTACGAATTTCGAAAAATTAATACCACGGATAGGGTCTACTATCGACCGTATTCTCACAACGAGGATCTCAAAACTCCACGTCTGCCGTGCTGATTTATTTCCTCGGAACTTGTAGTAAAAAAAAGCTATTGAAATACTGTGCGGTAAAAAACGGTCGTTCCAGGCGACGTTACACTTTGGGACGGGTTTCAAAAGATCTTTGTTCCCGTCGAGGAAGTGTATCCGTGGTCGAACGCAAACGTGTTTGTACGCTGTGTATACGAACGCTCTATACCGTGTGCAACCGGAAGTTAAAACATACATAATGTTTCTGGGTGCGCCGGTTTGTGCTATTTTTCGCTTCACTGACAAATAAAAACAATGTAATGATTAATCAAGATTCAAAGCACGTGGCTAAACGCGATCTATAATTCATGTTTGATATTGGATTCCTCTTATTGTTCTTTTATTTTCAATTGTGTACATATTATAATCAGCATATTTCTCGAATATGTGGTGATATTATATTTGATCGAGATGCTTTCGCTTCTTCGAACTTCGAACGTTTAGGCTCGTTCTATCCGAAGTACAGTGAGTGGAAGAGCATCAAATTGAATTGAATTGTAATTTGTCTTCTTCGAAGTGGATGGAGCATCAGTTACCTCGTGTCGATAATACAGAATCCGCGTGTCGGTAACGTGATCACAACGTTATCGACGGAGTAAGCGGACGATACAAAAACTCGTAGGCGGGAAACGACCGATATTTGGGTCAACTCAACAACTCCTTTCACTGTTTCACTCGTAGAAATGACTTCATACACACAGTATTCAGCAGTATTCAGCCTTTGTAGTGGAGGAAGGAGAAAGCATTCCCGTTAAAAAACAGTATTATATTTCGGAACGAAGCATCCTACTTCCTATCGAGTATCAGGCGGTTCCAGCAAAAGTTACTGTGAATTCTTTCGAGTATTAATCATGGGATCGTCGAGATTAATAATACCTGTACAAACTGTGTAATCAAACGTGATGAGTGGCCGATGAAACTTGTTATTGACACGTTAACATTTCGTATCAAATGTTCAATAAGATACTTAAAAATCAACAATGTCCACAATAAAAGATAATACCGTTCAAGTGGTGTTCGTTTCATTACTTTTGGATCTCTTAGCGTTTACTATGATATTACCGTTGTTACCGGCTTTGTTAGATTATTATAGAGATGTAGAAAGCGATCAAGGTTTATATTTTAAGATTTTACATTATATACAAAGCGCACGGAAACTGTTTAACGCTCCCGACAAAGTTAGTACAGTACTTTATGGAGGTTAGTGTATTTTTCTTATTTCATTCATTATTTGAATTTCAGTTCTGTATTAATTAGAAAAATTTTATTTGTAGGTTTCCTCGGTTCTATGTACTCCTTTCTACAATTCTTGAGTTCCCCGATTGTGGGCGCACTATCAGATATTTATGGGAGAAAACCGTTAATGTTGTTTTGTTTGACTGGTATTCTGTTATCTTATTTATTATGGGCATTATCTTTTAATTTTACCATATTCGTCATAGCCAGATTCGTTGGCGGCATTAGCAAAGGCAACATTAGCTTGTCGATGGCTATTATAACTGATGTTACGTCTCCAAAAACGAGAGGGAAAGCCATGGTACGCATAAAAAGAATCTATGAATTGGATATGTAACGATGCGCATAATAGAAATTTTATGAATTAGAAATTCTTGTACTTTTTAGGCATTGGTTGGAATAGCTTTTTCCATAGGTTTTGTTGTAGGACCAATGATAGGAGCATTTTTTGCTTGGAGTTCGAGCAACAACAGAGAAGGAACTTGGTATATAATACCGGCTATTTTTGCTTCTTTCATAACTGCCAGCGATCTATGTTTCGTCGCTTTTAATTTGAAAGAGTCCCTACCAGAGAAATGTAGAGCGCTCTCCTTGAAGTCTGGTATATCTGGAGCTATGACTTATATCAATCCTATTGATCTATTTCAATTTAACGGAGTATCTGGTCTAAGCTCGCAAGGTGAATGTTCTTTAACTACTCGGTTACAAACTTGAATGTATTAATACAATGTATAAACATTATTCTTTCAGATAAGAAAAGTTTGAAAACTCTCGGCTACGCATACTTTGTGTACTTATTTCTTTACAGTGGTTTAGAATTCACGTTAACATTTTTGACCCACTATTTATTTCAATTCACGAGTATGCAACAAGGCTGGATGTTTTTAGGGATTGGATTAGTTATGGCTCTTTTGCAAGGAGGTTGGGTACGAACGATTCCTCCGAATAGAACAAAATCTACAGCAGAATTGGTAAACGCCTATCAAATTCAGTTTGTCGCCTACTAATTCACGGTTTTCATAAATTTCAAATATTTTAGGGCCTATGGTTAATAATACCTGCATTCGTATGCGTTGGGTTAGCAGAGAATCTGCTGATACTGTCCATTGGAGTATTTCTATTTGCAATTTGTAAGTACGAATAAGTGAGTAGAACAATACAAAGTCGAACATGAAAAATAAGAACTTTTTGATGCACCATAGCCACTGCCATGGTTGTAACTTGTATGATGACACTGGTATCACGAATTGGGCCTGAGAATCAAAAAGGAGTGATAACAGGTGTATTTCGTTCTCTGGGAGCACTGGCTAGGGCTTGCGGACCTATCATAGCATCTTCGGGTAATGATAAAGTAAAGCAAATATGTATTTAATACCTATTTACAGCTCTATACATGTCATAACTGTTATTCTAGCTTTCTGGTGCATTGGGAGTAAGACGACGTATCTTATCGGGGCTGTGCTTCTCGTATTTCCACCCCTTATTCTTCAGAGCATAAAATCCCTTTGACAATAAGGAATTTTAAAAGAAACCGTAAGACGTACCTCCGGTGATGTTATATTTACATATGTACACCTGTATACATATTCGAACAGTATTTTTATATACTTTTTGTATGCTTAAACAAAGTTTTTGCGATTACATTATACATTTTTTTATTTTTTTGTATTAAAAGGGTAAACTTTCGTTTCCAGGATTGCAAAGACAGGGTTTTCCACAAAAGCGCTAGAGAAAAGATCAGCCTAGACTGCGATCGCCCTAAAATATCTTATTTTTACGTTTACGAGCCGTAATCTGCATTATTCGGCAGCGCAATTTGCATTATCCGGAAGGATAAAGCTGCGACAGGTACATGGTGCCGAATAATGGAAAGTATGCCTCGTAAACGTTAAATTAGGGGTTTCACTTTTGTCTAACGCTTTTGATTACTGGAAAATCCCATCTTTGCATTATCGAGAAATGAAAAGACGCACCCTTGCAAGGGTATTTGGCAGCAGGTACTTAGCTGTCGCAGGTTTATGGTTCCGAATAATGAAAATTGCGCCTCGTAAACGTAAGAAAAGGACTTTTGAGGACGATTCCCGCACCCTTGCAATCCTAGCACTAACCGTATCGCGATCGGTCAAATGACCGCTTTCACATTGTATATTTCTTAATTATTGAAATTATAAAGATGCTTTCATTGGAAACTATTCAATAAATTTCTTTATTTGAGCACGTATTATTATAAAAATTGTGGAAAATCTAAATAAATTCAGTCTTGTAATTTTTATAAAACAATATACAATCCGATACATTTTGTACCCGGTACGGTTAGTGCTAAAAACGAGTCTAGCTCCTCAACTATAATGAAAACGCTAAGACAGTATGGAAGGATGAGTGCAAAGAATTGTAATCCAAATTTCTATAACATTTGGGAGTGGCCAAAATAAGCTAATATATTTTAAATTTAAATACACGTGTGTATTCATGCGGTGTTGAAAACCCGCTATAAATCGAGCGTGTATTTTTCAGAAATCGTTTCGTGCACTCGGCTCGTCTAGAGAAAGAGGTTGTTAACATCATAACGGTGGTTGTACATGTGACAAGCCGAGTAAATGTTATTGATTTGCAGCAGAAAATTCCAAGATTGATGTAACGATAGGTATCGGTACTCGTTTCCATGTATTGTTACGTTCCTGGGAAAATCATACGGTCGCGCAATCGCGGTTTGGCGTTCGGTCACGTGATTCTCCCCACTATTTAGGACCGCGCCATTTACGGTAAGAAATTCTCGGAATTGCTTGGCAGCCGCACTCAGCCGCACTCCGTCGTCGTCCGCGCTGATGAGACTAACGCAGAAGGGGAAGGATAGTTATTGATGAGATTCGCATGTGCGACCGGTCTCCGCGATCATTACGTTTACGATTATTTCATCGGTGCAAAGGTTACATCTTGAACGAATCGAGTCGAACGAACAGGAAGGTACAGATCACCGAACAGAACCTAGTTGTTTCTGTCTTCGGACTAGCAGCAGGTGAGTACGAACAGTTCTTCCAGCGAACATCTTCTTTCGCCCCTCCCGCTTAACTATTTTACGCATTACATATTTCACATACGTCACGCTCTCTCGCTTGTAAACATTGATACTGGCATTTCTGCACCAAATTCGATCAACCTCTCGAATTATTTCGCGAAATATGTAATCATAATCTCGTAAGAAATTCGATACACGTATTTATATCAGACTTGTCGAGTATTTCCTTATTGGCCATTTCGTATTTGAATTTTCGTAGCATGTACTCTCATGCACGCTTTTCCTGTAATCTTATCAACCATTTTTCTACATATATACTTCGTCGACTCTCGATCTCTGTGTTTTGCAGTCTCGCTTGAGAAAAATTACGTATGGAAAACGTTTTTTTCTATGTTTCGTTTGATTTCGTACCTTCGAAATACGGGTGAAAAGTTTAAATGGGCTATCGTTGATTTTTGGTTATACCGTTATCTTATTTGGCGGTCGACCACTGTTATCAATAAATAGGTAGTGGATTTTATGCGTTTATGACGAAGCAGGTGTTTGAAACAGTAGGACCGTTAGAAGAACTTAGAGATAGTGTTGTTATTTTGAATCTAGAATAAATCTTTATTTCACTTCAGTTTGTTGCAACATAGGTAGAAAATGTTTACTTTGCATAAAGATCCGCTATCTATTTAGTTATCGATCACTAGACTGCGGATGTTTATGCAATTTTTAATTTTTGTAAGCAAATTTTAAGATAGTGGGAACAAATAAAATCATATCTTCAGTGGTAGTAGCCTTTATAGTTTATAGGTCTGAAATAAATAAAAATCGTATCAAATTCTGTGGAATTTTGTATTCTAGCATTTTTTGAAAATTTTCAGAAATCGTAAATGCATAGAGATCTGCAGTCTATCGATCACCAACGAACACAGTTATCGTTAATTCCACACTTTGCAGATTCGATACGCTCCGAAAAGATTTCAAGAGAAAAATCCTTTTGTATAAAGATCCACTACCTAGTTATCGATCACCAGCAAACACAGTTATTGTTATCGTTGATTCCACACATTTTTCAAGAGAAAAATATTTTTGTTAAGAGTCAAGATGGCATTGTGGGTAAAAATACAACAATTGCCGCAAGACGTGCTGCAACAGGTGCGTTCAGTCTACGGAGAACACTTTCCAATAGAAGTTCGCCACTTCTTGTCGTCTTGGATAGAAGAACAAATATGGTAAGTATACATATGGATATGTACAAGTTATTAATTTGTCTTTCGATTCTCCCAAGACATAACAAAGTGAATGTTATAGGACCGAAATAGAAAATCCAGAGAATCCACAGTTTGAGCAGTACATAACAAATATCGTTATATCTTTGATACAAGAATTAGAATCCAAAGCGGCGTCTTTGAACACGGATGATATGTTTATTACGAAGATAAAGTTGATGGAAGCTGCAAAAAATTTTCGAGTAAGTTCTTCTTGGAGTGTATATAAACCTTTAGTTACTCGCACCTCGATTTGTCCAAAATTGCGTACATGTTTCAATTCAAGTAAAACAACTATTTTAGTTAGATCTCTGTTAACATTTTTTGATAGGAATTATGCATTTATTATGTGAGTAACTAAAGGTCAACTGGTAGTCGAGAACAGCGTGGTTATTATATACTTTTTTACTGCAGCAAAGGTATACGCATAATCCGACGATGCTGTACAGAATAATTAGTCACTGTTTGGGGACAGAAATGAAGTTGTTAGGTCAAGTAGAGAATTTGGGAGGAAATTTAATGAATATGGCAGGAGGTAAAGTCGGTTTGATAAGCGACGCTATAGCAGAAATAGCGCAGCATGTTGAATCCCTACGGCGTAGAACTCAAGAAACTGGAGAGGATCTGCGAAAAATGGAACAGGAACAAGAAGCTTTTGCCATTAGTTATCACGAGTGTACCAAGCACAACGCGCACCTGCAACATCTTGCAACCCAGCCGCAAAATCAGCAAAACTTGGATATGGAAAAGAAAATTAGACGGTAATGCAACGTTACGTTTTTCTATAATCCGGAACAACGCGTTTAACCGCTCCTATTAATACTAAAATCTCTTACCATTGTAGACAAAAAGAGCAGCAGGAGCAGGTGTTGAATCATAAAGTGACTGGTTTGATGCAGCTAAGATTAACGTTAGCAGATAAACTAAAAGATACTATTACAAGGCTAAATAGTTTGCAGTCTAGAGTCTTGGACGATGAACTTATTAGGTAATATTTCTTTTCATTATCCTCTTGACTCCGACAAATTTTGCCTTGCAGCAAATGCTTACCTGCGAAACGTATGAATTTGTAGGTGGAAACGAGACCAGCAGTTGGCTGGAAACGGAGCACCTTTTAACAATAATCTGGACTCTATTCAAGAATGGTGCGAAAGTTTGGCTGAACTGATCTGGTTGAATCGCCAGCAAATCAAAGAGGCTGAACGTTTGAAGCAAAAGTTTGCGCTCGAACCACCTGGCATGCAAGATATCCTTCCCACGTTGAATTCGCAGATTACGCAGCTTCTTAGCTCGTTGGTAACTAGCACGTTCATCATAGAAAAGCAACCGCCACAAGTGATGAAGACCAATACCCGTTTCACAAGTACGGTACGCCTTCTTGTGGGTGGGAAATTGAACGTTCACATGACTCCACCACAAGTGAAAGTCAGCATTATTAGCGAAGCTCAGGCAAACGCTCTATTAAAGAGCGACAAGATGTCTAAAAATGGAGAGGCAAGCGGTGATATACTAAACAATACAGGATCAATGGAATACCATCAAGTGAGAGAGAATATTTTGTCGCTACTTTCTAATATCGTTGTCCGTATGTGTATAATTCTTTTTTTTTCTGGTAGGCAACAAGACAACTCTCTGTGAGCTTCCGTAACATGCAACTGAAGAAAATTAAAAGAGCGGAGAAAAAGGGAACGGAGTCTGTGATGGACGAGAAATTTTCGCTGCTGTTCCAATCGCAATTCAGCGTTGGAGGAGGTGAATTAGTATTTCAGGTTTGGACGTTGAGCTTGCCGGTTGTAGTGATTGTTCACGGGAATCAGGAGCCTCACGCGTGGGCCACGGTTACGTGGGACAATGCTTTTGCCGAGCCAGGAAGGGTTCCGTTCGCTGTACCCGACAAAGTGCCATGGGGTCAGGTGGCCGAAGCGTTGAACGTTAAATTTCGATCGGCAACGGGTCGATCGTTGACTGAAGACAATCTCCGATTTCTCGCGGAGAAAGCGTTCAGAGGTGGCAATGCCAATGGCCAGGATTATACCGGTTTACTGTTAAGCTGGGCTCAATTCTGCAAAGAGCCGTTGCCCGAAAGGAATTTCACTTTTTGGGAATGGTTCTACGCGGTGATGAAATTGACGAGAGAACATTTGAGAGGCCCATGGATCGACGGCTATATATTGGGGTTCGTGAGGAAGAAGCAAGCCGAGGAAATGCTGGCGAATTGCGCGTCCGGAACTTTTCTGATGCGCTTCTCGGACTCCGAGCTCGGCGGAGTCACCATCGCGTGGGTCGGAGGTAAAGTATTCTGAGAACGGTTGCTCTCGTTACTAGATCGATGTGTTGCGGCGTATGTTTGAAATTTTGCCTAACTACAGTAATGTTCATTCCACTGGAGGGCATACCCCGCGAGGAACCAAGAAGCTCGAGCTGCCTCCGGACAGGTATATCGGTGTGAACTACTAACCAATTCCAAACTTCTTTATTTTTGTGTAAAATGATACCAAATATGATATAAATTCCGATGATATTTACTTGCGTAATGAACGACGAATTTTTCGGATGCAAGGAAGGACAGCTTTGAACTGTGCTGGCGCGCCGCGACTTTCCCATAAACTGTCCTTTGCATCGAAAATTTTCATCGTTCATTACACAAGTAAATAATAATTGGAATTATATCATATTTGGTCAAAGTCCCAACAGAAAATCAGAAGGTTTGTTATTGGATTAGTTATGTTTACACTTCTCGGCGACCGAGGCCTCTTGAGCTTCGCTGTCCTTTTCTACGTTTGGCGCGGTCCTTTGAAGCCACGAAAAAATAGTGTCCCGCTTATATCTAGGCCGCAACACAGAACCGAGAAACGACTTACAGTCGGACATTACTGTATAAAGAAAATCATCTTGCAGATCAGACAGAGGTGTTTATGCTGCAACCGTTTACGAGCAAGGATTTCGCGATTCGCAGTTTGGCGGATCGTGTGTTCGATCTGCAACACTTGCTCTATCTCTATCCGGATTTGTCGAAGGATCAGGCGTTCTCGAAGTACTACACACCCTTCACTGGTAAATATTTCTTTGATTGGTCGTTTGTCTCTTTATACACGCGGTACGCTTGATTTGATATTGGTAACTTGACATTTGAAACTTGAAACGGGACGTTGCACGATTTGTCGTAGAAAATCAATCCACGTCGACGAACGGATACGTGAAACCTTTCTTAGTAACGCACATACCTGGTTGGGGTGGACCGGGCGTTGGTGGTCAGACACCGTCGCACTCGTCCGTAATTGGGGTAGGCAGTAGCGGTCAGAGTGGTGCGGGTGGTAGTTATCCTGCAACGCCGTCCACCATGTTCCAAGCGCACAGTCCTGACCCGTCCGTGACGCGCGATACTCCATCAGTGGCTTCCAGGTCAGTTCCCTGGATCTAAGCTCTCGTATTTCATCATATTTCATTTATTCACTAATATTAATTACTAATACCAATACTAATATTAATACTAGTAATTACCATAAGTTACTGCCATAGATATACTTCGTACAAGATATGCAAAGATTCCGCTTCTTTCGCTTTTTTTTCCATGTACATATACATTGTACTTAGAATTCGATTTGATTCTACTTCTATTCTACTTTCTATTCGTCGTTTTCCATCAGAGAGCCTCGTATCGTTTCCGGTGATCACGAGAGTTTTTCTTTTCGAATTCTTACTAATTGTCCTGGTACTATTTTTTATATCGTTTCTCGATATATTTTATGATGATTCTTCTTCTTCTTCCTTTCTTTCTTCTTCATCTGTTTATTACTATTATTATTATTATTGTCACCATCATCAGCAGCAGCATTATCGTCATCATAATCATCGTTATTATACACCGTCTGAAAATTTTCATGTTGAAACGTAGATACAAAACATTCCCACGATCCGTAACGCTTTGCATGTCTTTTTTTTGTATACTATCTGTGCAGACGATGTCAGTATTGTTTTTTTTTTTTACGTTCTCACGTTGTACGAATGTTTAGAAACTATTTACAGTGATATTATAGTTTCATACCTTTTGTAAAACCTTTCTCATGGAATTTTGAACATTTTTACAGTATATTGTATCGTGAGATGGATATCGTATAACTAATATCATAGCGTTAAGTCGTGTTAAGCGATTATTCTGTCCGTAATTAAGAATTACGTATAGGTATACGTATACGCATTGAAGAATGCTGGGTGAATGATTATGAAACGAGACTAATCTTGATATCGTTTTTTTTTCACATTATTATTATTAGATTGCGGATCTTTATGCAAAATAAAAAATGTTTGCATTGATTGCAAGACACAGGAGCGAAATCAAAATTTCTTTCTTCTGAATTATTTGTTTGAGCTGAAACCCGTATTCGGATGTCTTTAAATCTTTTTAATATGTCCGCTGCTTTAAATTGTGCTCACCCATTTTTGTCGTAAACGCATAAAACCCGCAGTCTAATTATCATTTTCGAGATATATCGTTTTTTCTTTTTTCTTTTAATACGTAATAGCTTTCTTCTGTTCGCTCTTCTTTATCACCCAGCATTCTGTTCCGATGTTTGAAAAAGTAATTATTAGAAAAGTAAGTGTACATACATGTACGTAGGATTTTCGTGGAAGAAAGGGAACCGGGCACGAGCGGGACTCGAGATTCACACATGTTCGAGAGGTTGTGAGTTCGAGTTCCGCTCTGTCTCCTAAAAAATCCTACATATATATATATATATGTTCTATGATAATGTTAAGGGACATCTTGGTCGAGTGCAACTCGACGAACGATGTTGTTAATCGAAACTCTCCGAGGTCCTTCGACTATTTGAATCTTCTTTGGGAGAATCGAGATCCCAAAAGAAAAAGAAAAACGTGCATGCTGATCACACGGTGCTCTTATTATCATTATAATACATACGGCGAAATGTAGTTGACGAATGTTTGAAATTTTATGAGATCCGTCCAACGGATAGACGCGCGAGCAACGAATCAAGGATCTACGGAGACAAATGTTTGGGAGAGCAGTTTGATCGTCGATCGATTTGTCTCGACTCTTCTCCTTTTCCTTCTCTAACGTTTACAAATGTGTAGTTCTGTAGTATGAATGGGGAACACGAAGGAGAGAGGTTGCTAAGTATATAGAGAACAACAGTCCGTACTTTTTTTACAATAACAATGAGACTGCCAAATTTTATATATCTGTGTGTGTTTTTAGCGAACGGCTAATCCAAGGCTAATAAATCAGTAAGAAAAGCAGTTGGTTCGCTGGTGGGTGCTGTATGAAAGAAAAGAGCAGTAGCGCGCTATCGACAGCCCGACCAGACGAACATGTCTACATACACATACGTGCAAAATAGTTTGCTTAACACGAGATTTCTAGAAAACGGAAGGCAAAGGCCTGGAGCAAGCCGGTACAACCACAACAACAACGGAAAATTGAACGCTTAGAACAAAAAAATATATATATATAAAGAAACGCTACTCTTGACTATAAAAGAATAATGAAACGCAAACGAAACGCAGCTCCAATCACGATATGTTGCATCATCATCATAGTATAAAGAACTCTACTGGCAATTTAGCGATACATGCGTTGCGTAAGAACGATGTTACTATACTGTCAATTCGGTCGAGGGGACGGAAAGGCAAGACAAGGCAACGCAAACGCAATCCACGTTTCCGCAGACGCGTTGAATCGCGGTTACTTGATTCGTCGTGGCAGCGATTCACGACTTAACGATTCGAGATTCGATCGGGGATTCTTTTTGTGGTTGTCTGTTGTGCACCTCTACGTCCCTTGCCGTGTTGTACCGGCTAGCCGGCTAAATCGGTCACGATCGGTTTCGAAAAAAAATTCAAAAAGCAATCCAGGAAAAGAACGAGACACGATACGAAAAAAAAGTA
This sequence comes from Lasioglossum baleicum, assembly GCF_051020765.1. NCBI lineage: Eukaryota > Metazoa > Arthropoda > Insecta > Hymenoptera > Halictidae > Lasioglossum > Lasioglossum baleicum. The sequence continues at coordinate 10,367,322 of NC_134943.1, read as the reverse complement.
CTCGGAACGAGCAAACGTACAGGCAAAAAATTCTCGAGGATCGGCGGCGTTTAGAGCGTTTAGAGCAAGTAACAAAAAGGGGCCGTGTCGTGCTTTGCCGCGGCACGGTCTTCTTACCGTGCGTGTTATATGTTTGGAATTACCACGAGACCGCTGTCTATTGCTATGCCAGTGATTGGGGTTGTGTTTTGATTTGTGGTAGCTACGCTCCGGGCCTTGGCCAGTCAAGCGTTGGGCGAGCAAACCCGGACATGGACTATGTGGAGCTGATGGGTCCTGGTGAGCTGCCCTCGTTCGACGAAAATCTCAACTTGGACCACTTTAACGGCTTTAGCTTCTCCGAGCTCATACACTCGTACAACTCGAAGCCGCAGTAGTAGGTATGTCGATGATGGGACGATCGCGATCATACATTTCACATTTCCACCTGTCTACCTTCGCGTCCGTCGCTCGTTTTCTTTTCTCGTTTTTCCTTTTTCCTTTTCAATCGATCTATCACGAGCCATCGATTTTAAATCTACGCAATCCGATCCGACGCGATACGGAAGGGGTGGGCCCCTTGGGCCCGCTACATACGTCCGTTTTTCTTACGTGCGGCGACCGCGCGATAAAATATGTTATTAAAATATTATCGTCACCGCACGCGTTAGAAAAACGGACATGTGTACCGGGCCTTAAACTCCTGCTTTCCCCACCAACCTCCTTTCATACGTAACGACGGGTGCTGGTGGGGGATTTTGTCTCGATTGAGACAAAAATACCCACCCTTGCGATACGGGGTCGGTTCAATGGGGTCTGATGGGGGAGGGATACAAACTGGAAATGGTCTCGTCGTTTTATCAATCACCGTTCATCGAAACGCGTTTTGTCGCGCGTCTCAAGTGCAATATAGATCTAGAATCAATAGCATGCGAAAACCCCTTGCTGCTATCTTTCTGTTGCCTCATCTGTCCCTCTTTTCTTTATGTCGCGTGCGGGCGTGCATACACATACACAGACACAGGGCCTAGAAACGCGCATATTCAAAAACACACGCGCGCCGCGTACACTACTTACACGAAGGATATCATCGTATACCATTCATTTTATACAGGAATCGTTCCGTTAACAGAACTGTACTCGTAAGCGTAATCGACGCTATGCGTTGTTTCATTAACGAGTATACGTTCGAGTGTACCGCGGACGATGCTAGATTATTTTTACTAGGCAATTTAGTTGTTTTACCATTTTTACTTTTAAATAATTGTTAACGTCGGTCGCACGACGATATTTTGAAGATTTTAAGGTGATCAAAGGAAAATATCGGTCTGGCTGGGATTCGCTAATCCGAAACGCGCGTTACGAGGAAAACTATTCTTCTTTCTTCTCATCGAACTAGTTCTTCTGTACGATACGATGTACCAAACTTGTTCGATCTTTTAATCGTTTTAGTTCGTCGAAAGGTTCTCGACGTTTTATATACGGGGCAGCACAGGAAAACGGTTGGTACAAAATATCATAGGCATTGTATATTTAAGATGTATGCGAACACGAGGGCCGAGAAAGCACACCGTATATTGTATAGCAGTGTAAGAGAAATGTAATTCCACAATTCGGCGAGCAACGTCGAACGACGTCGACGCGTTCTTCTTGCACGTTTCGAAAGGAAATCCGAGCGAGGGAACAATCGATGACGGTTTTGGTAGGCGTTCTAGACTCTAGAGATATCCGGATCCATAAGTGATAATAGATACGGTACGGAAGAATGTATGACACGTTAGTTTGCGACAATCATTTTCGTCTAATTCTGTAAATAGCGAAATTACAAAGAGAGCGAGAGAGAGAAAAGTTTTTAATTTATCGATGGAATGTATGGCGAATCGAAAATCTACGATGCTCGAGGTTTCCGCAAACGTCTACGGATGAAGAGTAATATTAAAGCGGCGTTGTGCAATTCGTGTGACCTAACTACGTGCCTTACGATCTTTGAATTTATGGTCGTCATATTTTTTGAGGATTCTTATATAGAAATTTATATATACTACATGTATATTATATAAACGTCTTTGGTAAAGTTCTTTTCTTTTTCTTTTTTTTCATTCCTCTCCAAGAAAAAAAAAAGCGATTCGACGCCGCGACGCGACGCGACGGTGCGACTATCCATCAAGCATATTTTATCAGTCACCGTTCTCTCAAAAACTTTTCGATCGGAATCACTATCGCTTTCAATTCGACGCGCAAACGCTTTCGTCGTCGTGTAAAGAGAAACGTTTATCGGTTTACGAAAACGAAGATTTCCTCGTCGTACATGTATCTAGATGTTAAACCGAGCGTTATCGACGATCTTAATTTATTAGGCCGGAGGGCAAAGTTCTGTCGTATTTTAAGGAAAACATTTGAATCAATTTTATAAGAATATATTTTTTATAAAGCTATACATTAGGATTTAGGATTATATTTAGGTACAGCAGAATAGAATAGCTTTGAATCTTTAAATTACATTGCTTGGATAAATCAAGTAACAATTGAGCAACCTGTTGCCATCTTTCGGATAATCTGACAATTCCTGTTCCCCAATGAATCTATTACCTGCTTATTTACGATACGACTAAATTACCTGCTTATTTAAAATACGACAGAACTTCCCCTCCAAACTAACAGATGACGAGCGAGGGTGAGCGGTTAGTAATAAAGTGTAAGAAGCGTCGCCTAAGATCTACAAGCCAAAGACCGTTCAGGGTCACTTGGCTTTGTTTTGTTTATGAATAGACTGAGGGACGCGACTTAGGACGATGTCGGTACAACCTCTACCGAGGCTTCAGGTTTGCTAACGTTATTCTCCGGTCTAGCCCGACTCGCTGCTTTTAATTTCCCGAGGACGGGTCCTTTTATGCTGATTCTTAGAAACACCGTTACCCGCTATTCACGGTCAAGGACGTTTTATTACCTTGGGTACCTCACCGTCAGGGTAGCGCGAACCTCGTAGACACATTTAGGCGTCCAAACTAAGCTTATACTATATTTACAGTGTTTACACGTTAGCTGTACAATGTACAGTGAGTGTAGAAAGTGTTCGTACATCTTTTAATAACGAATTACCTTTTTAAACTTGAACCCAACAGTCTTGGGTTTCTTTCTCAGACATTAGAAGGATTAGTTTCCTAACTTATGTGTAAATAATTGTTATTGGTGGCAAATGCGAAGGAAAATTATAGGTCACGATTTTAAAATCTTTTGTAGCGAAAATTTAATATATGTATTTTGTAAATCTAAGTAAGTTATATACATGTACAAAGTTTCACTAATATCGGTTGACGCATAAAAAAGTTGTGGGCATTGTAAGATGTAAAAGATGTAAAAATCGCAGATTTCAAACAATTGTACTTCATAACAACCTTGATCGATTTCGACGAAACTTTGTACATGTATATATAACTTACTTGGACACGAATACAGGCACAGCGGTGTACGAATACTTGCTACATCCACTGTACATGCGCCACAAAACTTAGGGAACTGTTGTTGTTGTTGTTTCGAGCGCATAGAACTACCTGATCGACGTTCGCCCTCCCCTGTTGTACATGTACCGTGACAAAAAAGGTAAAGAAGAAAACTATAACTTATTGTTGCACATACATACGTGAAACATCGATGTACGCTAATTATGTATATTATATAGTCTATAAGTTTGTATATGTATGTATGTATACAGTATGTATGTACGTACGTAATATAAGCTAGACCTCCGAGAAAAGCGTAGTGCGTTAATATTTGTCTATTGATCTTTTTATCAAAGATTAGAGTTTATTTTATTATCGAGAGCAAATTTACTGTTTGTAAAAGATAAAAACGTTTATTATCCATCGTCCTCTGTATACAGAAATCGCTATACATATAGAATAATATATAAGAGAGAGAGAGCGAGTAAAATTAGGTACGTTCGTCTATTAGCAACGTACTGTAATAAAATATCTTTTAGTTGGACTTTGGAGGTTTCTTTACAATGTAATTTGATCGAAGCGTCGCTTGCAGTCGTGGCGAGTGTATTCGTTTCCCGACGAGTTTCAAGGATGGGATTCGTTCGAGTTTTCGCAAACTTGGTCCTGCGTTGAAGGGCACGGCGTACAGTCATTTTTCGCGTTGAAACGATCACATTCCGCTTGCTGCTCCTCGCATATCTGCTCGTAATGTCCGGGTGCGGGATAGCTGGCCTGATAGATAGTGTCGGAGCACATGGTCTCCTTCGGCGGTTGATACTTCCTCTTCACCGCCCACGCTAGCTTTTCTTTCGGAGCGGGAGTCCACTGTTGATACGAGAGTTTACTCACGGTTTCGCTATCGATCTTGTACGGCGATCTGTAACAACGTTATGCCACGCTATAATCATCCGTTCGGAAGCAAAGTTAAGGGGATGTTCTCCTTTCCAGGATTGCAAGGCTCGATAATGGTAAAGAATGGAATTAAATGTAATTGTAATTTTATTTCTGCAATTTCAAATTACAGTAATTGGTAAGTAATTGTAATTGTAATTGAAATTACATTTTGCCCAACTCTGCCGGCACCCTTGCAATCCTAGAAAATAGAATACCCCATTACCGGAAGATTTTTCGGTTTACTTGGCGTATTGAACGACAGGCTTGAAACTCTGAACGCATTCCATGGGTTCTGGTACCGCGTACGATAATCTCGTGGTGGTGGTATCGTCCATTGGTGACTCTGAGCTTCGAAGATTGCCGCTCGGAATAATCGGTTCGGGTCGGGTTGCCGAGCATTTCGGTGAAAAATCGCACCGATTGGTAGTCTCCGATTGCATAGGGCCGTCGCCGATCATGTTCCTGTATCGGGGCAATATGGGCATCGCGCGTTCGTCGGTCCGAATCGGTTGGTAGCTCAACTACAACCGAAATCGTCGTCGAATGAACACACGTAGAAATAAAAAATAGAAGAAGAAATGATCAGATTGAACGGAAAGTTCTGTCGTATTTTAGACGAGCATGTTCACATATCGCCAGTGAGTGATTGGGAAACAGGAATTGACAAGTTACCTGAAAGATGGCAACAAGTGGTTACAAATAATGGTAATTGTATCATTGTTTTCATTATATTCAAATGTTTCCTTTAAAATACGCAAACAGAACTTTCTCTCCAACCTAATAGTTGACCCCGAGCGCATATGTACTTTGTTGGTCGTGTCTCCGGACATCTTGCCATCCGGTCTGGAGATACTATTGCACGGAAGGAACGGCTGTACGCGATCGCCGCAGCTCGGTTCTACGCGGTAGCTCTCCTTGTATATCGTCCTTGCGGCGAATTCGGCTCCGTGTGGGAACAGTATGTTACCGCTGGGCTTGATGGGTTTCTCCGTGCAGAGTTCTTCGTTTTGCAGAAAACTTTGGGAGTAGGTCGTCTGTCCGCACATCGCTACGTCTGGAGGTCTTTTTGAAAGGAATTGAAGGTTTCTCACGTGAAGCTTTCGAGTTCGGTGAAAGATGCCTGTAAAGAAAGAACCGAGAACGGAGTACCTGTACGTTGGCTTGATCCTCCAAGGACACGAGTCCTTTTCTTGAACTTGAACCGGCTGATAGCTCAGCTTTTGTGTTGTCTCATGCCGCACCGGTTCGCTGGGTGGCCGGTACACCCTTATCGGCTTGAAGTTGAGCGTCGGCTCGACGTAGCCTGGATCCGCGTAAGAGAGTCTCGCGGTGGTGCCGGCGTCCAATTTGCCGGTGCTCATACGAATATGTCCGCAAGGAACTATGAGCTCTGGTTTCTCGACGTGTTTGCGAGAGAAATCCTGGCGAACCGTGGTGACGTGTTCCATGCGACCTGTCCCAATCATTGGCCTGACACCATGCACGAGAAACGAAAAGAGAAAGAGAGAGATCCTCGTCGCGCGGAGAACCAGCGCGTCTTTTCAGTTACCTCTGCTTCGGCAAAATCGGCCTTGTCCTAGGTATAGGGCCATCGGTGGGTTGTTTGTAGCTCAACTTGCTGGTTGTTTCGTCGGAAAACTTCCCTTCGAACTTCCCGAGAGCTGGAGTCGGCCGAATCGGTTGGGATCGACTGTGCCGTTTGTCGCCATGGTCCACGCTCAAATAGGACACGTGGTAAGTGGTATCCGTATCGAGCAGCTTCGAGGGCGGGCAATACTTTCTTTCCGGCGCGAACGATTTGACTCGCAACGGTTGCACGTATCTTTTTGTACACTGTCGAGGGAAGTGAGTTGAGATTGTAATTCCGCATTAGATTTCAATGAGTTTTATATATATATATATGTTCTCTCAAGGTCATCGTTCTGAGCAACATTTCTCTTCAAAGGTTTATTCGCGGTCGGCGGTTGCAGGATAATCGCAAAAAACTTTATTTTTAACATATACGGTAACCCGTATACTTCATCAAGATATGACCTTGAAAACTCAGGAAAAAAGACCTTGAGGAGAACATAACATCTGCAAAGCGTTCACCTTGTGAAACCACTTACATTGCATTAGAAACATTTGTTATGTCATCAGTGATGACTCGTCACAAATAAAAGAGATATTTAGATGGATCACACTGTGGATTATAATACATGTATAGTATTATTGATATATGAATTTTACGTATACATATGTAACATACACATGTATATATATATATTTCAGAAAAAGATTTATTTTCATTCAAATTGTTAATGAATTTTCATTACTACGATTAAAGATGCTTATCTGTGTGATTCAGTAAAATTTGTTTCTTTATTAAATATATATTAGGTTGAAGAACTAAATCCTTAGTCCGCCCGCTAGAACGGAAGGATCGCGTTACCCGAACATTGCAAGGACAGTCCAGCGGTTTCCTAGGCGGCAACTGTGGTCTCTTCGTGTTAATCTCCACTACTTCCATTTTGCTCTATCTCCACTCGATTTCCCACGTTACAAATTCAAGATGTTCAATTCGCTTCCGACAAGATCCCAAGTTAAAATCCGTCGCGATACACGCGTAAAAACAGAAATGTAGAAAAAGATGAAACGTTTCATCGCGCGACGTTGACGAGGCGAAACATTTCACTGGATTGCATCTTTGAAGTCGGTATCAAATGAACGATATTTGAACAAAAGCAACGTAACATCAATCGTCGACGTGTATGTACGATGAACTTGATCGAATACCGTCTACCGTAATACTGTACGGACGTATATGTACATATCTACATACATATGCATATATGTGTATCCCTTTGAAACTATTGTAAATCGTGAATTGAAATTTTCCGTGTTAGCCACCAATAGTAAATTTATTTTCTCATATTTGTCGATTAAAAATATAATATCTTTGCATTAGAGATGCATTAACGAATAATGACACGGCCTCTAACTATTAGATCACAGATGATTTTACAAGATCCGTCTCGAGTTGTCTGGGGTATTTCTTTTCGGTAGCACCTAGCGAAGACACGTTGATGGCGATGAGTCCGTAAACATGATGCGGTACGAGTTAATACGTTTGCACGGAAGGCGAACGTACCATGCGAATACATCTACACAGAGTACGTAGAGTATACGTGTTTCGCTAAGGGGGTGGTACCGTGATTACGATAACATATATGTACGTGTACATATATGTATGTAGCAAAGACAAGTTGCTGCCTGTGTTCGCTTCGATGCTTTCCGTTGAAACGCGAAGCATATCGAGAAATGATTACTTTAACAATACATATATTTACTGTATACAAGATAATTCATACTATGACCGATATTTTTGTCTCGTTCGAATGAAACAAAAGCGTTTTAAGTAAAAGATAAATTAGACTTATGTAGAGGCGTAGACGTAGACGCAGACACTGTCGTCGATCTGATCTTCCAACGGAGGTAGTAATGCGGAATAATATTAAAAGATAGACAGAACAAATAATAAGACGATATTTGCGTTACACTGAATAGCTTTTTTCTCAGTCGACACACACACACACACAATTGACCGATGTCGTTTCAACACCAAGAGAAGAAGGGACTTTTGTTCTGGAAGCGCTGTGTAAACGTGTCGGAAAACGAGAATAATCTCGGTGTTCCGTTCCCTTTGGCCCTGTGAACGGAAAGCGTAAAATGTGAATAATAATAAATACACAAAGTAACGACTAGACTGCGGATCTTTATGCATTTATGGCTTCTGAAAATTTCCGAAAAATGGTGGAATATAAGGTTCGACAGAATTTAGTACAATTTTTATTTTTTTGACATCTGCAAAGCAAAATTCGTCTAGAAAAATTGAAAATTGCATAAACATCCGCAGTCTAGTAACGACTGTAGAGAAACTGAGAAATAAATACTTTTCGACGATCACAGCAGGCATTTGGACCAATTGCACCGGGCTTTTGGCATCCTTTAAAGCTTGTTGCAAGTTTAAGATCTGCCCCCTCATCACGCTCATTTGTTTATCAAAGTGATGCCGATCGAAACCTTTATCTTGCTATAAAAACAAGAATTCCTCGGTATGATACGGTCGATTCGTGGATCGTCTCACTTCGTACTTACTTTGAACAATTGATACAAATCATCGCAAAGATCTTGCACGAAATTTTGGTCGGAGAGCTGAGGTAACACGAGCTCTCTCGTTACTTCGCTGAAAGGTTGCTTCGCTTGGCTCAACCATGCCCAGTGGTAAGGATAGGCTCTCCAAGAATCGGGATGTTTGAAGGGAAAGGCTAGCCCGTTGTCTATCGCGGCAATTTTGACCTCGCTCTGATCCGGTTCGGCCTTTGCCGCAACACTGTCGTACTTGATCAGCCAATTGTCGTTACCTTAGGAAAATTGGTAATGCATTTAGAATTACAGACACTAAGAAGTTTCTCAATTTTCGAGTAGATTAAATACCTCGATCCGTATTCCTAATTATGTAGTCCAGTATAACTAAACGTTCGAACTGAAGTTGAAATTCTCTACTGAGACGCGGCGACAGAGGCTCGCTTTCCCACCGTCTCAACCAATAATCAGCATCTTTATAGCTATCCACGAACACTTGAAACGAGCCAACTTTTGGCGGTAGACCGATACGATTGAAGTGAGAGCCTACCGTGGGAAACTGATCCATGATCGCTTGCTTCATCCGGGCTTTTTGACGGTCTAAGCGTGGGTAGTTAAATGTTTTACTGACAAGTTTAACTACTCTAGTATTTGGAACTATGCCGAGACCTAATTTACGGTCAACTAAACTTGCACCAGCCTCGCTCAAATATCCCTGATTCGGTATCAAACAACTTCTTCCGAAGCAACAAGGACAACAAAGTTTGTGCATCCATTTCGTCCACTTTGGATTTAATCTGCCGTAAGGTTCTTCGTCTTTCGGTTTGAATACACCTATTATTTTCTGAAAATTATCCACATTTCTTACCGTTATTGTTTGCCGTTGCAGTGTAACTAGATTCGATAACAATGTTATACCTTACCCCTGCAGGATTTTTTACAAAATAGCTCCCACTGGAGCCTTGGTATATTCTTTCAGGAAAGATTCCATTGTCTATCGCGCATTCGGCCTGCCATACCAATTCAGAAAATTGTGGATCGTCTGTAAAATCCTTAGGATTAATGGATATGTTTAGTATTTACGTACGCTGCACAGTGGAGCGAAACGACTTGATAGTGTCTCTGAGGCATCACTAAAAATTGCTGTACCGTTATTCAAAATATTGTTTACATTATCAAATATATCAGTATCTAATCAATTACTAAACATCTAAGTATCGTATGAAGTGTTATATTAATTTCATATCCAGAAAATTTACAGAATCATAGAGAATGGAAACATTCTAGCTGGAAAGAAATATTTAATTTTGGAGTTAAGAGGGTAGTCTCATTTCCTTGCTGCCTTCTCATTTCTCGATAATGCATAGATGGGCTTTTCCAGTAGTCAAAAGCACTAGATAAAAGATCACACTAGGCCGCAGTCATCCTAAAAAGTCCTATTTTTACGTTTACGAGGCGTTACTTGCATTATTCGGCAGGATGTAGCTGTCACAGCTTTATGAAAATAGCTACATGCACAGCTTTTAATGCAGATTACGCCTGGTAAACATAAAAATAGAAAATTTGGGGGTGACTGCGGCTTAGATTGATCTTTTATCCAGCGCTTTTGACTACTGAAAAACCCCATCTTTGCGTTATTGAGAAGAAACGAGAGTCTATCACCTTAATACTTCTAAAATTAACAGGACATAAAGGTCATAATGTAACGATTAACTTGTGAAAAATACAGTATATAAAGCAGAAGCAAAGTTATGGATGTTTTATCACCATCGGCTCATTTTATCCCACTGTGCGCTCTTCCCTTATTGTTTGAAAATAAGATTACAAACCAGGAAAACGATTGAACGTAACATCTAACTCCAAGCGACCGAGGAGAGGCTGACTCTCCCGGTCGATTCCAGGGGAATCAATGGCTATGGGTTGTTCGTTGCTCGGGTTTGGAACAAATTCAACCTCCGGTATTACTTCGGAGCACTCGTTGCTGTTCACTGGTACACAATTATTGGATACGACGGATAAATCTACAAGCGCATCAGTTTCCACCAGGGCAGACGTGTTGGTGTTATTCTGGCTATGGTATTCTCTATAAGGCACGTGCAATTGCCGCTGTTCGGAGTCGCTCATCACAACCGAATCTGCTCGTTGAACGGCAGATTCTTTTACGTCGCCGATCGTGTATGGGATCGTTCTTGCGATAATCCTATCCTATCTGTTTGCCCACATTCCTGTACCACTTGTCAGTGACGCGTTCAATCGAGTACTTGTCTCCGAAATATTTTCACCGTTAAAAACCGTGACACGGTCATTGCGACATCAATACAGCCATGCCTTTGTCGGTTCTCGCGTACCTGCTAATTCATCAGAATTACTTATTAAATCGGAATATGTTTTTCTAACAAGTTTGAGCAGCACTGTTTAACCAACAAGCAACAAGGCGAACTACGATTCGTCATACCAGCAGACGATATCAGCTGATAGGATTAACGCCATACTTAATTCTTACTGGACCTTTTTTGTGCGCCTTTGGGTATGATTCATAAAGAGACTGCGGATCTTTATGCAAAATAATAACTGTCTATATAAATTCAGTGTTATTTCTTCCCGAGGAGAAACAAGAAGAAATCATGTATTGACATCTTCAATTTTTTTAACTTTCTCACAATTTTGAATTTCATCTACTCAATTCTGCTATAAATGCATAAAGATCGCAAGTCTATTCATACATAATCTTTTTCTCGTTATGTTAATGTACTTACAAGAAACATGCGGCCGACAATATTGTATTTATCTGTATTTTACCCGTTTCTGACGATCTTTCAATTTTAATTTTTTCGGAACATACTGGAACATATGTTTTATATTCGAAAACGAAAATTTGTACTGCCGACGGTTTCTTCTTGACACGGGTGATTACTAAACAGAATTTCGAAAATGATGTACGACGTTTTTCATGAAAATTTTCCGCGTGGAATCCCGTTGACCAATCAGCACGGGGAACATCGTATCGTAGCGTATATATATAGCGTGAACACGCAACAATTAACACGCAAGCAAAGTATGTAATTAGAAAGATAACGAAATAGACCTTTCTGTGCGTCTTTTTTGGGTATGTTTCATAAATAATCTACGTTAAATGTACTTACAAGAAACACGCGGTCGTCTATATTGCATTTATCTATATTTCAGCCGTTCCCGATGATCTTTCAATTTTAACGTTTTCGGAACATACTCCAAAATATGTTTTGTATTCGAAAACGAAAACTTGTATTGTCGACGGTGTCTTCATGACACGCGTGATTACTAAACAGAATTTCGAAAATGATGTGTGACGTTTTTCATGAAAACTTTCCGTGCAGAATCCTATCGACCAATCAGCACGAGGAACATCGTATCGAATCGTGAACACGACAAGCAAAGTAATTAGAATAATAACGTTATGGTAATCGCGCATGGAGTAGTAAACATATCGCAGTCGTGCGTGATATCCGTAGCCGCGTACGTCGGCCGTTTCTTCGAGGAGCTACGGATTACCTTGAACCTCGTTCGGTTAACAATTAAATATTTCTAATTAAGGTCGTGATGTATCTTTCGCGCGATTATTCAAATAATTTTCGTAATTTAATTATTGAAACTTACCTCGCACGGCATTTCTCGTCTTTATTACTTTGCAATAAAGATTGTCGTTCGGTTATTCACGATCGATCGAATTATAATTCTCATAAGTCAACGTAACAATAACACTTTTATTTATATTCTTATTTATTTAATTTATTCGCGATCATTCATGTAAATAAATACTTCACTTGAAGAAATACTTGATATTTATATATTTATGCTCGCGTATATATACATACGTAAATATATAAAAATAAATAAATATATACACACACATATAAACGCACATAAAGCGAAAAAAACTAAATTGTATATAAAATTTTTAACATCAAATTTCATGAGATTAAATCATTATCTTTGCAATTAATGTATCCTGCAAAGAACAAAATGTTTCTCGTATGTGTAACCGTGGGTCTTGTATTACTGGCCTCTACTAAGTACCGCAAGAATGTGTTCGATAGCGTCAAAAACATTTATCGAAGCATCAAGAGCAAAAGCTACAAACAGGAATCCAAGAGAAAGGACTTTAACATTGCAATGGACAAAATTATTTTGGCAGATACTCCGGAAAAATGTGATTACGCCGTTCAGCGTATTCGCTGGTAAGTCGAGGAGATTGTCTATATTTTGATTATGGGTGTCAAGTACATACCAATGTTGTATTTACATTTTTTCTGAGATGTAGTACATTCCACGCAGATTGAGAATGGCAACCATGTTTGTACTCCTGTCTCCAAATCATTTCTTACGTTAACTATTGTATAGAAGTATTAGAAGATTGCATAACTTCGTGTCCAATTTGAAAGTAAAATTCGATGTTTAAATTTTAGAGAATACAGCTTTATTAATCAATTATACAGCTACTATTCTTTTCTACAATTAGAAAATCAGGCACAAATTTATGCAATCATCTGATATTATTTATTCTTATAATTCTAAGTAAACATTATTATGTTGAAGCAATTTGTCCAATGATGTATTGGGCATTGACTGTGAATGGGCCAACGAAGGACCCGTTTCTCTGCTCCAGCTTGCTACGTTTAACGGAGTATGCGGTCTATTTCGTATTGGGCAAATTGGATATGTTCCTCAAAAATTGAAAGTAAGACACTTTCGATTGAGATTCACTAAGTATAAGGCTAGACAGATATATAAACACAGGATTATTTTTTAGGAATTGCTGGCGAGCAAGCATATTCTTAAAGTTGGAGTCGCTTCGTACGAAGATGGTCAGAAGATAACAGCAGATTATGGATGTAGAGTTTCCGGTACTCTGGATTTAAGGTCATTGGCAGAACGCTCGAGATTACCAAGTCCAAAGAGCTTGGCTGCGATGAGTTTAGAATATTTAGACGTAGAAATGGATAAATTGATAGAAGTAAGATGTGGCAATTGGAATGCTGACACTCTTACAGACGAACAAGTAGCGTACGCTGCTTGTGATGCAATTGCGTCTGTTCTTATTTATGACCAGGTAACGTAATAATTAGACTGCGGATCTTTATGCAAAATAAAAATGTTTTGCACTGATTGTGGGAAGTAACATTACAACATTCTTGAATTTCTTAAACCTTTTACTGTTTTATATTTCACTCAATCAATTTCTTCATAAATGCATAAAGATCCGCAGTAATAATCTTATGAAGGAGATTCCCTGTGATAATGAAATTGTCTTATATGTTTTAGATCGTGCAAAGAATAAAGGAAAGGTACTCTTTGTGGGAAAATTTCGTAAACTATGTAAAATGTGTGTGTAATAAAAACGTAAATACTCAACTTTATTGTATACCAAATGCTATAATCGATACGAGGTAACAATTCTCATTCCCTGTTTTGGATGTAACAACGAATCAAGAATGATTTAACCATAAACTCTTTGCTTTAGGTTCAAGGCTCAGCAAACACACGCAAACGTTGATCCAAAAAACGTTAAAAACAGTAAACCCGATGCGCTTAAGCAAGGCTCGGAAGCTAATAATATCATTGTACGTACGAGCAGTATACCTACAAGAAATAAACCACTTTATCACAACTGTTATTTGCAAGCACCGGATGGAGACATATTGTGTACGTGTGATCGAAAGAAAGCGGAATGGTACATTACCAAAGGATTAGGAGAAATGATCCAACAGGAACCGTTCACTGTGAGATTAAAATTTGAACCTTCTGGTCGTGCTTTGGGAGAGGTAGGAAAGTACTATACGCAGATCAAGGTCAATCAATGCGTGGTGTGCGGAAGTGCGGAGAAGTTCATTAGAAAAAGCGTAGTGCCTAAAGAGTATCGTAAATACTTCCCATGTAAGTAATCGAAATTGTAAATGAATTCGACATCGGTGAACGAAGTGGTAAAATTTGTTAAATATGTTTCAGTGGTGATGAAAGCGCACCAGTCTCATGATATATTATTGTTATGTCCGATATGTCATGAGATAAGCAACTGTCATGATCTGCAGCTCAGAAGAAAGCTGGCAGACATATGCGACGCACCTCTGGCTGGTCCGCTGACGCACATACGCAACAAATACGTGAACAATTGCAGAAAACTGCATTCGGCCATTAAAGCGTTAACGGAAAAAGCTACTTTACCCGACGTACGACGCAAGGAATTAGAAAATTACATTTTAGAATGTACGGGTCAGTCGCAGGTCACGCCGTTTTTTCTTGATGTGTTGACTAAAGAGTTGAAGAATGATATGTTCTCGGTGTCCAAAAATGACCAGTCCCAATGTCAACCCCATGGCTTGAAGGTACAAACGACAAGTTCAGCTCTCAATTTTTTATTAACAAATAAAAAGTTTGTGCATCAATTGCAAGATAAAGGAGATGATATGAACTTATATTTTTCACTCATAATTTTAATTTAATGAAAATAATATATTAATACTCCTGAAGTCTTCTAATCTTTGCACTATTGTACTTGCACCCGCCAATTTTTGTCCAAAATGCATAAAACCCGGAGTCTACTAATTATACATTCTTGTCTATAGGTGGTTCAGTACTTCGAGAAAAGGGAGGGTGGCTTAGTAGAATTGGAACGTATATGGAGAGAACATTTCCTTCTAACTATGAAACCAGAACATTTGCCTAGTCTGTGGTCAGTTTCTCACAATCAGGAGAGGCTAATTATTCGTCAATCGCAGAATAGAATCGAGCCGCAAGACGCGATAGCAGCGGGCTTGAAGTACTGAACTTTTTAGTATTACGTAACGAAAAGGACTCGTATATGAGCGAGTACTTGTATATTAGGATACCGTCACACGAACCAATGTGTCTCTTAATAACATGCATTTATGTACATATATTTATACTATTTATATACATACATCTACGTACAACATCTATCGATGCTTTCTCATTTCTCACCTACTTTTTTGTGTCGAAAATAATAATACGCGGAGACGAGAAACCTTTTGAAGCTTCTACTTACAATAAGATGACTGTCTTTATTTTAATATTTTAATAGTTAACAAAATACAGTCTATGCAATCTCGTTTGATAGCATATTTTGTACTATTTATTTATAATTAAAATATAGGTAATTAGTTATAATATGTCTATATACAGAGATTTCGGAGAGATACGGCAATTAAATTTGGACTACGAAAGCAGTTAAATTAAGGTTGTTTGGTTGTTTCTTGATGCGTAGAATTTGTCTTTGGTGGAGGTGCGGTCGTGTTTTTCAGCTCTTCATCTATACGTTCTTTAGCACGTACGATTTTTGATTGAATGTAAAACGAACCACCCCTGGATCTGTCGTTAACATCCATGAGATGCTTATAGTTACGCTCGATAACGTCTGCCTGGTCTATTTTATCAACATTAAGAATACGTAACGCTTCGTCCAAAGTAATTCCAGCTTTAGAATCGGCAGCTACATGTTGAGCGCCTTTGGTTCCTCCACCAGCTCTGCGCGCAGCTTCCTGACTTGCTGCGATCTCTTGTCGTAGCGCGCGAGCGAATGCTTTGCCTACGACCCGCGTGCCCATAACTATCACCTGTATCAAGTACTTCGCCATAACCTCTTCTTTCAGGTTAGGAACAGCTATCGATATGATCCTTCACGTATACTTTCTCTATGCACATTTACGCCTGAAAAATCATTTGTTCTTAGAACATTCATTTGACAGAACCTTTGGACAATGACACTACCTCACCTTAAAACTTTACAGACGTACTTTTGTGCATTACACCATGCAACGTGTGTTTGCGGCATTTCCGAACGTGATTGCACGATGCTCCCAGCATACACCATTATATTTACGATGTACCTAAATACATAACCTACAACCTAAATACTTATTGTTAGAAATGTATTATTTATTTAGAGTGTCCATCAGTGTCCATGTTGTACCAAATTGTCAATAGAAACGTATATACGCTACCGCTACCTCTCAAAAGTATCTGGACACTTGCGATAGCAACGCATAAAAGTTACGCATCCAAAATAGTGACTATTTACATAAAATCGATCTTTATGATTTTTTTATAACCAATATTATTAGACTAACAATAAGAGATATGAGATTCGTCAACGTATCCACCGCGTATTATTATATAAATGTATAATTTGTACGTATGTGTGTGTATAAATAAATTCTATTGTGCTATGATACCAAAATACACATAGTAATAATAATTATACAAGTGACAAAAGGTATTCACTAAAAAATATATGATGAATGAGAGTTTTATCAGTAATTTATTTTTTACATTTGAATTTATAATTATATCGTACATTTATTTCTCTGTCGACGAATCGTCGAAGGATTTCTGTCGGGTTAACATTTTGTATTGGCTTTTTTTACAGACACGTTTACAAAAATGAATTATCTCTTGAATCGTTTTAATTGTTCTTAGTTTTATTAATCGGTAACATTATATGTACAATTTGTTGGTCAATTTTAATACGAAGTCATATAGAATCTGCCCCTTTGAACTTTTTTTTCATAAAATAGAATAGAAATAGTCGTTACTCTATTAATGCACTTTGAATATTAAATACATACTCAGGCAGGTATCGGTTGTCTATTAAAGTATTTCAGTGCATTAGTTGCAGAAGTAAGTACTAGATTATATACAGGATGAGTTAGATTCACTAAATTTGTATTTTGCGATCCGATAATTAAAGGTCGTGGAGAATTTTGGGCAATAGATAATCCGCTGAGAGCGTAACATGTGTGGTACATATCCGAGATTCTAAAATAGATAGAAATATTTAGATAAACTTTTCGGTACAATGCTTATTGCATTGAACTGTAATACATAGTAGCATTTTCATACTTCTCAGGTTTATCCAAAAGGCCGCCGTAAGGATGCTGGCAGCAAATTAATAAATATTCTTGTAAGGCCTCTTGGTTGAACAACCAGTAGTTAGAATTAAACACTGTCCACTGTTTCGTTAAAATCGCGTGTATCAATGAAAGAGCTCCACCTTGCCAAAAGGAATAGCAACCGTCTACTACTTTATTCGGCCGTCCTTGAAATCCGCCCTCCAGTCGCATTTGTCTGTTCACCGTCCATCTCTAACGGAATATAATAATATCGAAAAAATTAAGAAAAATTAGTACACTATATAAATGCATAGAGTCCACAGTTTAGTAACTATGCTTTAAGAGGGTGGACTCGTTTCCAGGATTGCAAGGGTATTCGGCAGCATGTAGCTGTTGCAGCTTTATGAAAATAGCCACATGCGCAGGTTTATGCTTCCGAATAATGCAAAATTACACCTCGTAAACGTATATTATAATAGGATAAGTATAATAAGGATAAATATAATAGGACCTTTTAGGGCGACTGCGACCTAGATTGATCTTTTATCTAGCGCTTTTGACTACTGAAAAACCCCATCTTTACATTATCAAAAAATTACAATCTTGGAAACGAGAATATCCCCTTAAGGTATTCTATATTACCAGCAAAGACTTTAAGTGGCAAAAATCAGTTTTCCCAAGAAGTACAAGGGATGCTAGCCCGCAATACGTGTATCCGCCATGGGCTTCCATGCCAGGACAACCTCCGATACCACCTTCCCAAGTCTGACATTTAGCTATCCAGTCCTCGCATCCCTTGAACATTTCAGGAGTATACACGTTTGTCAATTTGGCTACAGCGAGTGCACAGTATATACCCCTAATGTCTACTTCTCCGTCGACGTGTATACTGAAAGAACCGTCTTCGCCATGTAGAGACGTTAAAAAACGTTTAAGCGCTTTCCTACAACCAATATAGACATTTTCTTTTTACAGAATCATTTTGGTACAGACAAACGTGTCTTTACACAATGTATTTCCTTATACCTATCAATTACTTGATACGCTTCATGAGTGCCGATGATACATAACGCGTTTACCGCCGCGTAAGTAGTGGCCAAATGAGGATACTGCCCTGGACCTCCTCCGAATCCTCCTTCCGGTGACTGACATTTAGCTAAGAAACCGGCGATTCTAGAATGCTCTTCGTCGTCTAAACGATATCCTAAGATTTGAAGAGAATGTAAGATCCAGTAACACAACCATGGTCTGCTACAATCCAAAGACTAAACAGCAAAGCATATACATGAGTATGGATGACAAATAGGGAAGTAGTATAAAGAACTAAATGAAGAACATTTACTTCGAAAGTTACATCGAGATTGGTTATCAGCATCTTTAATTTCTTTAGATGTTTCTGCGTCATTAAAGTAGGCGTATGACTTAATTTGTAATATTTAAGTATATTATTCTCCACACATTCCTGTGAACAAAATTCAAACAAATATGTATATATATATCCCTTTGCACTCTGAGATATTTTAACTGGAAAATTAAACATTTCTTCCGACCTAGAATACTTCCATTCTCAATGATTTTTTAAATTTGGTGAATACTTAAATGTTTAATAATTGATTAGTAAACTCTGGATCTTTATGCAAAAGTTCGTGCATCAATTGCAAGACACAGGAGTTAAATATAAATTTATATTGTTCACTAACAATTTTAATGTAGTAAAAATAATATATTGATACTCTCAAAGAGTCTTTGAATCTTTTTTTTAAATTGTATCTAGTCGTTTTTGTCATAAATGCATAAAATCCTGTGTCTATTGATTAGATACCAACATATCTAATAATGTAAACAATATTTTAAATAATGGTACATCAATTTTTAGTGGCGCTTCAGAGTCGCCACTCGAGGGATATATAATAAGGAAAAAAGTACCTGTTCGACCGATGTTTTGGTTTTGTGATCTTCGTCATCCTGCTTTTGTTCTAACACTTCGGTGTAACTTCTAATACAAGGTTCATCGAAATCATTGAACATTGAATGCCACATAATCTATCGAACGCACCGATACGTCGTATCAAACTGGATAAATAGTAGAAAATTATGCGTTCGAATTGGAGAAGAAAGGGACTATGAAATTGATTAAATTTTACAGTAACTGTATGGTATTCATGGTAAACGTGCAGTAATTACGCGAAGGGTTATTAGAACTGATTAGAACATAGAAGTTCCGTGACACTAACTAAAATGTATATTATAGAGACAGTTCGAAAAGAACTGTGCGTGAATAACCTTACTTATATTTAGTTACTCTGCACAATTTGTCAAAATACGTAACAACATAGTTGTCCACTCCACTCTGATAATCTGAGAGTCGCCAGACCTCTCTTATATCGCGATAATCAATGGCATTCGAAATAATTCGAATCTCTCTACAAGAGGAATTCACCTCTCTGATCACTCTCCGACGTGAACTGCTACTTTTCGATTTCGATCACTCGTGATTCGTGATTCGATCACGTTCTTTCCCAATTACGGTGATTTTTCACAGTCATTCGTGATGTTTGTGATCGCTTCTGATTGGCGGAGAGCATTACTGTTATTCGCGCCCACGGTGCATTATACAGGTGTGCCTACTTCCCTGCTTCCCTCAGAAAACTGTGATAGATGGGTAGTAATTGAATAATCTTAAAAGACAAGAAAACAACGACTGTAAGTCGTCCTGTGCTATCTGGGCACCGTTACATTTGGCCTTTTAAACAGTGTAACTTTGTCCTAAGAAGTTTTTTTGTACAACGAAACAGTACCGGAGATATTTAGGTGTTCTGTTTCTTCGGACTCACCCTGTATAAAAGAAATTGTCTTTTACGATTTCAAAATCGAGAGGAATTAATCTTTTTCTTTTTTAAATACTGAAATATAAGGTATGGAAACGAAAATTTTTATATACAGAGTCATCAGCTTGGACAAAATTCACATTATCTTTGTAAATAATTGCTAGGAAGCCTCTTGTCGGATACCTCTTTGCTCGTCATGTTTCGCGCATACGTACCAGGAGTTTAGAATGCGCGCAAAAGAATAGGTGGCACGAGGATTGGTCTTTCTGTCCTTGTCTTACACTTTACATGATGGAAGGATAGGGTGAGGGTAAAATCTACAAAATTACATCGATCGATCCGTAGACCGAATTAAAACAGAACCAAAAATATAATATTTAGAAAAATGTTCCATCTTCTTATTTTTTAATTTTTATTTCCTATTCTAATTTATCGATAGATCTCCAGCGCAGCGTTGCGTTATCTAACGACACAAGTATAGAACTATTTGGTAAGTAGTTTGAATGCCTTGCCGTGGATGGCGCCACCGGTGTGTCGGCCATTAAAATATTTCCAATTCGATTTCGATGAGAAGAACAATTAACATGGAGGTAATGAAGTTTCCGAAAATATGTACGTACTGATCTAGAAGATTTTTAATTCGAAAATTTTCGTGGATTTAAATATTCTGTTTGATGCTTAGAAATCGTGCAGAATATTGACAAATTGGAATTCCCTCGTGGAACGATGCGCAAGAATTTGTCGATACATGTACAAGTACAATTAAAGTTGATCCCGTGGCTGGGACCTAGGTCCATGCTGGGACCCAGCAACAAGCAACCAGCTGAAAATATCGCAGTCGCTGGCCGGTCCGTCTGCAAACATTCGTGAGGTCAGTCCACCGAGTACCGATGAAATTAGCTGGAGCAAGAGAGCAACAGAAGAAGCGACAGTCAGTAAATATGGCATAAGAGAACGAGGGGAATAGCGTCCGTATTATGTGCGAGGATCTGACGCGACGTCTCTCTACACAGCGCGTGCTAAAATTGACTTGCTCCGGGAACCAGTCGCTTAATCGAAAGACTGTGTACAGTGTACAGTCTATTCGTTCCACAAAAGGTACGTAAAACATTTCCAGCAAATTTTTGTCCGGTTTCCAGATGAATTTAAGAGAAAATGTTGGGATGCAAAGGATGAAATGGAGAAAAGAAGAAAGCGTAAATCGAACGAGCGACCTATCGAAATGATGTAGGGTAAATGTTCCTATTACCGCGAGTGTACGTTTTACTGCGGTATAAATGAATATTTGTATTTTATTCTAAATAAATTTGTACAATTCAATGAGAATGTATTCTCGTTGGCGAGGCAAACAAAATTGTCAATCATTCTCATTTTTTTAAATTCATAAAAAAATTATTTGTTACTGTACTCAAGATTTATCTAACAATAAATTAAGATACGTAGTTTGTTTCCCTATTCTAATCCGCAGTGATGGGTACGCAGTAATTATGGTACATGGCTCTTGTTCGTCCGCAGTAATATGTACAAAATGTTATCGATTCTATTTTTTGATATTTTCTTCTGTTGTATTAGGTTTTGAGGGCTACCAATTTCTGTTTGTATTCGGAACACATCATTCTTTCATAAAATTCGATCGATTGAAATAAAGTACGATCGTGGCATGACACCGCAGTAATAGGCACATTTACCCTAGCGCGAAGAATAGAGACACGAGAACGGTAGGAGCCGCGCTAAAAATAGACCGGAACTTTCTGCAACACGATGAAAAACAGTTGGCATTCTAGCAAAGACCTTTCTTTAAATTCATAGAGGAAGGTCCGACACGTCTGCCCGACGACAGCGTATCCTCAAGCTCGAAAATAGATCGCAGCATAGTTTTCCACGGCTGTTAATACGCGGGGTGTATCATACATACATATAATAGTTGTACCAACGAGCAAAGCGACCGCAACATCGTTTGGCCACGGATAATTATTAAACGTTTCTAAACACCCGAGCGGAAGGTGTCCTAGCTCGGGAGATTCCGAGGTGCGGGGTTGCGCGTTTGATGCAACCGGTCCAGCGCGCCAAAATTTACAACGTCCAAGGCCATCGTAATATCGTTCTCCATTTATTTCGCGAGCACGTTTATCCGAATTCCACCGAGAAATCATTTTCATCCCCGATTATTACGCTGTCGAGCGATGAAATATCCCGGTAAACATCGAGAGTAGCCTCGCGGAGGATCGTCGAGAGTTTACTTAACCCTCATCCGTCCCTCGTGTCAATTTTACACAGACTTTCCGAAATAAGTTATACTGTTCTGTTATTTCTAGGTAAATTTTCGCAAAACTTCGTGACTTTTCTCCGTGAAGAACCTAAGATGTGTAAAACATCGATAAATAACTGTTTATCTTGTTATTTCATCGATCTTCTACCACTGTGTCAATTTGACACCGAGGGACAGATTCAGTTCGTAAAACGAGGGATTGCGAGAGTTGTCGTCGGATCGATCGCGTTTAAATTTCAAAGGTTTGTTGACAGAGACGTGGCTCGCTTTTTTTATAGTAAGGTGGTTGCAATGATCGAAGATCACGATGTGTCGCAAGATGCCGTCGTGGGACGTATCGGTCCTTTGGTCTAGCACAGAGGTGGCCGTGAAATCGGCTACGTCGGCCATTCTAAAATCGTGCCAGAATTTCTTGCCAAATTTAATTGGAGCTCCGCTGTGTCTAGTGTCTGTTGTACAGTATCGCGAGAATATACATTTTTTCTTTCCTTAAAAATCGATTGAGGCGAAGGCACCAGTAATTGACCTGGTATCAATGGCTGACCATTTTTAAAAAATTTCTCAAACATTTTCAACAATGTCTATAAAATTGGAACAACACAATTATTTAAGAAAAAGTTAGCTTTGTTACACGATCTAAGAAGTTCAAGCAGCATTTTCACGTATAGAGTCTATTTAATAAAGAATAAAAGGCATTGACACTTTTATTCCGCTTGTTTGAGCGATTGTAACTCTTTTTATTAGTGTCGTAAATTTTATTTCGAACGAATAACACTGTCCAACACCAAATTTGATTTCAATATACTGTTGGGTCCTTCTTATAGAGTTTTTTGCGCTGATTCCGAATCTGTCCTTAATTTTGCTCCTATACGTCCAGTTTTTGAGAAAATGGAGTTTTAAAAAAAGACATATTTTTCAACTTTAAACAAATATTGCGATGTTATTATAAAAGATATTGAATTGTTGTTTACAGCAAACGATTCTGTAGACTTTCCCGAATACAGTGATATCCAATATTAATACATTATGATTGTTTAAACATGTTTAAACAATGATTAAAGACGGAGATGCACCACTTTTGCACCAATTTTTGCGAATATTTTCGAATTTATCTCAAAAAATAAGGGTCCAGCGAAAAATTGAACTATACCACGCGAAAGAGCAGACTTTTATGTTGAGAAACCCCCCTGGGAAGTTTGCATGGTCGACGTTTTTACCGAACCAGAAAGCAAAATATCTTCGCCCGACATGCGTTGACGCCAGTGAAACGACCCTTATTTTTTGAGATAAATTCGAAAATATCCGCAAAAATTGGTGCAAAAGTGGTGCATCTCCGTCTTTAATCATTGTTTAAACATGTTTAAACAATCATAATGTATTAATATTGGATATCACTGTATTCGGGAAAGTCTACAGAATCGTTTGCTGTAAACAACAATTCAATATCTTTTATAATAACATCACAATATTTGTTTAAAGTTGAAAAATATGTTTTTTTTTCAAAGCCATGATTTTCAAAAACTGGACGTATAGGAAAAAAATTAAAACCAGATTCGGAATCAGCGCAAAAAACTCTGTAAGAAGGACCCAACAGTATATTGAAATCACAAAAAAAGTTGAAATTTGTTGGACAGTGTAACCGATCGATCGACGAAAGTTTTACGATAACTGGAGTCTCGTCGAATCAACACAGGGTGGGTGACGAGTGGAAAATTACCGTTTATCGGCTCGAAACTAAAGCACGATCTGGTTTTCCAGATCATCGACGATTCAATTATAGAAACGCGAACGTGTTCGTGCTCCCGGCTCACGGGTGGATTAATATCGCGAATTCGCGCGAACTTTCGTCGTTTATCGCATCACGATTTATCGGTTGACAACGTTCGAAAGTGTTCAGCAAATATCGTCTGTTCCACGATAACAAAAGTACTCGACGCTTCTCTCCGCGGATTCGCGAAAGGGAATCGCCGCGCTGCGCCCCGCGCCGCAGTGCGCGTTAGGGTGGCTCTTATTTTCAAAATTTCGTAGGCCCTTCAACATTAAAATAATTAATTAATTGTTCGTAAGATCGTTTATTCGGGAATCAAAAAGGAAAACAGAAATCGAGGGTGTAACTGGAAATTGTCCGAGCTGCTTTCCTATTTCAGCTCGTGACGATAAATCTCGAAACGCTTTGTTTGTATACGCGTCGTTTCAGGCAATCGTTACGTAGTGCACGTGCAGACGCGTTGCGTCAACGACTCACGTAAGAACATCTAAACGGTTATGGTTCGTTCGTTTACAGGTTACTTGCACCTCCTGTCGCGATGCAAACGAACGTTGGACACGCGAGCGAGTCTGGTGCTCGTGCGAATCCAGCGAATAATATCGTTAAGAGGGTAGACACGTTTCCAGGATTGAAAGGGTGCGGGATGCGCCTTGTCATTTTTCGATAATGCAAAGATGGGCTTCTTCAGTAATCAAAAGCGCTGGATAAAAGATCAATCTAGGCCGCAGTCGCCTTCAGAAGTCTCTTTTTTCGTTTACGAGACGTAATTTGCATTATTCGGCAGTATCTACACTAACGAGCATAACTGATTCAACACACTTTAAATTAGAATAAGTTTTTTATGAATGGACCAAACGCGCGACTTCATTTTCTCTGTAAGGCTAGAAGAATTAGTCGATGACGTCTAAAAAATATTTTGAGAAAATTCATTCGGTCGGAAATGTGAAAAACAATAGTAAAAATTGATTTTTACTTTACGACTTTCTTAGCTGGGCCAATAACAAAAATTTAGATGTGTTTGGTCAACTTGTATAAATTATATACGCTCCGAAAATTTCATTGAAATTGGTTAAGTGGTTTACGAGTTATAAACGATTGAAAGTGGTGAAAGGCAGAAAATCTTGAAAAATCGCAATTTTTACCACTTTTGATCGTTTACAACTCGTAAACCAATTAACCAATTTAAATGAAATTTTCAGAGCGTATATAATTAATACGAGTTGACTAAACGCATCTTTTAAATTTTTGTTATCGACCCAGCTAAAAAAGTAGTAAAAATCAATTTTTACTATTGTTTTTCGTAATTCCGACCAAATGCATTTTTTCAAAATATTTTTTAGACGTCGTTGACTAAACTAACACTTCTAGCCTTGCAGAGAAATTGAAGTCGTTTGGTCCATTTATAAAAGAGTTATTCTGATTTGAAGTGTGTGGAATCAGTTATGCTCCTTACTGTAGCTGTTGAAAATTACGCTTCGTAAACGTAAAATTAGGAAAAGCCCATCTTTGCATTATCCAGAAATGACCATGGAAACGAAGCTACCCCCTTAATCCCTTAACGCACTAATCAAAAATTCAAGAGCGGTCTTTTTTCCACCAATTTCTTTATTCTCTATTTTCTTAAAGTACGTAAAATACTTCAAATTCATAAAATCACGAGGCAATAGTGGGCACAAAATGTGCAAGCGCAAACGAAAAAGCTGGGAATCAGCGTTGGCAACTTTTTTGGGTGAGAGGAAATAAGCACAACACTGTCTAAACCAGAGTTAATTCGGGCGAGCGCGCTAAGGGGTTAATACGTTAATACACTAAAATGAACATACAAAATATGAAAAATTGAATACGCCTCGCAATATACATTAGTAGACAGCGGATCTTTATGCAAAATAAAAATTTTCGTCATGAATTCCAACAAACTGGAATGAAATCGAAAAGTTTCTCTCTGAATATGTTTAATAAGTTGAAAATAATATAACTGTCTTTAAATTCGTCTAAGATTTTTACTGTTTTAAATTACACCTACTCATGTTTATGATAACTGGATATAATCCGCTGTCTATACATTAGTAACCAGAGAAGTGTCGAATTTTGGCCAATTGTCCGCACTGTGCGTCGCTGAAAAGATTTACATTGGCATATGCGTGAGACAAAACAAAGACAGAGGCAAAAGCAAAAGCCGAAGTCGAGGCAGAAGCGGATAGTGAAGGAGGATGAGCAGGTGGAGGAGGAGAAGGAGTAGGAGTAAAAAACGAAAAACTCGCGACAAGAGGAACAATTTGAGCAGCGTCGGTGTACCCGTCGTGTATTTCGGTCCCAGCGAGCGGCTGGGCCCTCCGAGAAGTTTACGGTCT
Source organism: Lasioglossum baleicum (assembly GCF_051020765.1). Taxonomy (NCBI): domain Eukaryota; kingdom Metazoa; phylum Arthropoda; class Insecta; order Hymenoptera; family Halictidae; genus Lasioglossum; species Lasioglossum baleicum. Next base: position 10,340,744 of record NC_134943.1, on the reverse strand, counting down.
CCCTGTCTTAGCGAAATTCCACGCTAAATTTAATCCACGCCAAACCACTAGATAATTGTGCTTTTGCGTAAGAGATAGCGCGTCTCTTGAAATAATGGATCGACCGTGTGCGCGCGTTACAGTTATTCTCGAACTTTCGAAAAAGATAATGCCTCCGGGATTCTTAGGACTTGTATGTACTCTCGTCGTTAGCCGATCGAATGAAATCAAAATTCTTCTGTGCTTTATGAAAGTCTAGTCGCTTCCATACGACGCGACAGTGTCGTTGACAGGGATAGACGAGCGTGGAAGAAGTACAGAGCGCCAAGTTCATGTAGATGTTTCTTCGGTTGTATCGATGCGGCAACGAGCGGCTTAATGAGGAACGATGTCAATCCGTTCGCGGAGGAGCTTGTTCAGGATTTGCTGAATGACGCTTAATTGTTCCGTTAGCAAATTGCATTGGCCACGTATCAACTCGATCTCTGCAATTGAACTTGCTTCCGCGGGACGATATTCGATCCGCGTTTTACACGACTGTGCATAGATAAGACTGCGGCTTTTCTTTCGGATTTGATGCGTTTATGACAAAAATGTGTAGGTCTAATTTAAAACAGTTATATTATTTTCAACCTATTAAACATGTTACGAGAGAAAATTAATTTCTATTTCACTCCTGGTTCTTGGAATTCGGGTAGAAAATGTTCATTTTGCGTGAAGATCCGAATGTCTAATAATAAATATAGCAAAATTATCGGCGTGTCCGCTGCTATATAAATTTTCGATAATTTCCGACGCGATAGAAATGTTTGAACGAAATCTCTTCGAGCAGATAACATCGATGCCACGATGAGACTTTTACGCGACGATTCTCGAAGCTCGATCGCCTCCTGGATAAGGTCTCTCGTTATCACAGATAGTTTAGTTCCGTGATACAGGCTAGTTCGTTTGTTTCTCGATCATTACGACATTAACGGTGCAATTACCAAACGCGACAGGTTGAGGCAATATTAGACAACTGTCGGAAAGGAGTCGGAACTTTGACGATAACCCGGTAGATCATTCGACAAGGGAGTCGCGATGCGTGCACGACAAAATCTATAAATCAACACGGGAGATAGCGGCGGGGGCGGGGGGCGGGGGCCGAGCGGAATGATCGATAAGGAAACGTTTAGACGTGGATGTTTTCGAAGGTGTCCGGGGATGCCGGGCGGATAAAGTTGGCACGCTGGCCACTCGCCGGTTTCCACGGAAAACAAGTACATATATCTGGCAGAGCCGTCACCGGGCATTATGTAATGAGCGAGCAAGGTGGCCGTCAACCGGGACCACCGATTCAGCGGAGGAAGCGAAGATGAACAAGCGCCGAAATTACGAAACCACGGAACCACCTTGTGCGCCGTCGGTGGTTAGTGTTCGGTGCTCGATCATCGGGACATTGACATTGAGATCGATTCTAGCCGAACAATGGCTAGGAAAAGCACCGTTCTAACCCTTAGCACTCGGAGCTATTTTAAGAGGCAAACATTAAACTGTACAGGGTGTCCCACCCGATATTCACATTTTGAATGGTATCGAGTGCAGCGTATCCTGCTGTTATTAGTTTTCTCGTGAGTGGACGCGTACAGGTCATATAAAGGTCAACTTTGTTTTTTTAAATGGAATGAGATATTTTTTAATACTCAATCGATGCAGCTGAACATTCGTTATGACAACGTACAAACCTATGTAGCTCGAAAAGTTAGTAATTCAGGAGATATTTCAATTTAAATAATTCTAAAACACTAGTAAATAAACGCTAACGTCTTACAAGGGAAGGACCCCAAGTGTCCGACTTCGATTTTGATAATTTTTTGTGAGATGATGGTATATGGATCCCTAATCATGTATGCAAAATATTAGGTGTGGTTACTCAACAGTTTCAAAGATATAAACAATTGAACTTTGAAAACTTGAGCTGCAAATCATGGTATATCAACAAGGTATGAAACTTGAATTGTTTTAACAATTTTTAAACGAACGTTTGCAGAGGAACTGGTGTTATAGGCATTGTTATGAAAATCCTTAATGCTATGTCTAGGTTTGGATACATGTTTTGTAATGAGAGTTCGTAATTTTTTTGCAAGATTTGAGAAGCGTCCAAGCGACCTTCAACCGGGTCGGTATCCTTTGTTTTGCGACCCAAACCCAGTTGCGCCCGTGGCGGGCGCCTTCTTCGCCACGCCCTCGTTACGGCACTGCTCCTCAGGCTTATGCAAAAAGCCAAAAGTATTTTCATACACCTCAGGCTTATCCAAAGGCCTCAATTCTTGAGACTACCCCTTTAACTCGAAAATTAAACACTTCTTCCGTCCTAGAATGTTATGAAATTGGTGTAATACTTCGTACAATATCTAGATGTTTAGTAATTGATTAGATATTTTCAATAATGGTACAGCAATTTAAGAGTTAAAGAAATAACGGGAGAATCAGAAACGTCGAAATCAATAACAGAGGTATGAATCGAGTTGGCGTTTTTACGGTTTCGGAACGTCGTCGCGCGTGTCGCCGCGACCATCTGGGAAACTGGACGACAAATATTTGCCGTGCTCGCGCCGCGGCCGCGATGCTGGTCACGCGATAAAATCGCTGGTCTCCAGCCAGTTAAGCCGTTCATTTAATACGCTTATTGTGGTATTTAAAGCGGTTGTTTCAGAGGCTGCGATCTGCGGGTCCCCGGGTGATAATTTTCTCGTTTGCCGGGCCGAGACACGACGCGCGAAATCCTCTTGGAATGCTCGCTCGCTCGCGAGGCCTGTCCCCTGCTCTCTGCTCCCCGAACTCTATGGTTTGCACGTGATACTCTAAAGCCGTTGGATCGTGTTCCTAGAAGTCCAAAGAAAGCTCTATCTCCTCCGCGAGCCACCGAATGATTTTTCGAAAGCTCTCTGATCGAAGAATTTAACCGCGCGCGAGTACGCCCGTCGGTAACGATAAATATCGTTCGAGTGGCAATAAGCGGATCATTTGATTCGATTCAGTATGTTCGCCGTGGTTGCTCGTAAACTCGGAGTGCGTCGGAAAGAATATAAAACAGACGGGCGATGTTAAAAATAACAAACAAGCTGGGAAAAGTCATTTCTCCCGGCCATTGGCACAAGCGTCGCTCGTTTGCTTGATGCCAGCCAGCCCGTGCCACGTTACGTAACCGGGAACCGCGCGAAACGGAACGAGCTTTCGTCGATATTTTCGATTTCGACACCGTGCTTTCGTTACACGCACCCATTGTTTATGTCTGCGGCGCGAAGAAGTTCGATAAATTGCGCGCGCTTCCTCTGCACGCGGCACGGATTCTTCGCGGACGGATCGATTCCCGAACGCGTCCGCTACCGATCAGCGTTTGCTCGGTTGCCATTCGTCGGGACTCCTCGAATAACATTAACGACACGCAATGGACGAGAACTGGAAAAATATCGAGAGGCCTGCGACACCGTTTCTGAACCCACGAAAACATTTTAATCGACCTGACAACTCTAGCAGATAGCACAGTAATGTCTTAAAGACGTCTGTTGTTGGACATTGTTGTTGAACGTCTCTTGGACGTCTTGTGCTACGAAACGGTGCGTCTTTAAGACGTTTCGAATTCTTAAGCTCGATTCTTAAAGACGACATTTTAGGAAGCAAGACTTTCAGAGCTAAAATGGACGCAAAAAAGATTGTCTTTAAGATGTTGCGTGCTGTCTGGGCATATCCAGCAAGTCGGAGACGACATCAATACATCAGACTGGCTCTAAGAATATTTTAAAATTGCTTATACACTGTCAAATTATGAGACACGCGATACACTTTCATACTTTATCATTCATTTTCTAGAATTCGAACATGATTATGGAAAATATCAAAGTGTCTGATTCACCAGCAGATTACAGCAACGTCCCTAACACAATACAATATCCATCGTAGAGAAAGAAAATGAGTTAAAAGTTTTGGGCGAAGAGTTTTGGGCATATTTGTATGCAGCGGAAGAAATCGATGCTCCGCGGGATTCCAGGAGCGTTCGGTTCCTTGGAATTGGAACGTCCTGTAAAATAGCTGTGCTCGAGCGATCCCGTACGCGAGAAAACGTTGGTCGGCATCGATGACAATGGTTTTCCAGTGGATCCGTGCTTTGATTACTGTTTGGAGGTGGCACGATCGTTCAGAGGGAGGCAATTAAACAGTTTGGAGAGAACGATCATTTCGGGCATTCCCATTGGTCTGATAGGGAAGGTGGGTATGTAGGCTTCGTATTGATCACCGCGTTGAGGCGACCTTTAACATCCCCTCTCCTTCATTACTTCCTCGGTTGGTTAGAGAGAGAGAGAGCGAGAGCAAGTGGGCGAGAGAGAGAGAGAGAGAGAGAGAGAGACTCGGGAACAGAGAGAGAACGAGAAAAAGGGTGGGCCGTGAGGGGTGTCCTGACGCGACCTACAACAACCGGAGGCAGGCGCACAGCTGATTTCGTAACAGCCAGCCGACACTCCCGGAGTTCCACCGTTCTCCGGAAACGCTGAATGACCTATATATTCGTAGGAATTCGGGGAACGGCGCGAAACAGGACCGACTGCACGGAACTACCGGTTTCAAGATGCACGACGACTCCCTCTGGTATAACCCTCCTTCCAGACTAGGAACTCTGCATTCGAGCTCGTTCCACCCTTAACCCCTTGCCGTTACATTTGATTACAGTCAGAGTTGTGTTGAGTTACAATTGAATTACTTGACGAATTATAATTACATTGTATTCAATTATTTCGTGATTCGATATATTCAGTCGCTTCATTCAATTAATTTGCAATTCTGGTCTCCCATTCATTTAAATCAGAATGTAATTTCGATTTTGCAATTGAAATACAATTATACAAAGTACAGTGTGATTATGAATTACGTATAAGAAGAATAAGAGGTGGAAATGGAAGAAGAATAGTATCAACATGGTGTTATGTATTCATAGATTCGTACTGTGTGACCAATAGTCCGCGGATCTTTATGCAATCATGACTCCTGAAAATGTTCAGAAACTGTACGATTTTTATTTATCGTCGAAGCACAAAGACTGCTACCACTGAAAATCAGATTTTCCATGATTCCACTTTCTTATAATTCTTTCTTATAAACATCTAGCTGCTAATCACGGCAGATCTATCCGCTAAAGCCTAGTTGTTTAGTAGACTGCTCGGATGGAGCCTGTGCAAGCCATGAAAGATAATGCGATAACAGGCAATTTCATTCGGAGATCAGACCGGTCTTGTTATCGGCACGGTATCGTTTTTAAGGTCTCGCGAAGCATCCGCGGCCGACAGAATTAAACGAATAAGTACTTCGAAAGCAGATTAAGTCTTTCCGCGTACATACATATGTATATACAGTCGCGTGCCACGATCGACAAACGGGAAAGACGAAACACGAAAGACGACGCGGCGCGACGCTCTACGTGAGCTACGTCACGATCCAACGAAGAACCTCAGGTGTGAATATGGCGTCCGTTATTTATAGATCGCTGCACGTCCGCGCTTTGTACACTTGTACAGTCTCTGTCCCCCGATAAACACAAATAAATCTACATCCGCAACCCTGAGAGAATAGATCGCGATCGTGTTCTATACCAACGTTGTTTCATTCTAGATATTACATATGTAGAAACCCGGCTATCTGTTTTTCTCTGCCTCATCCCCGACGTCACCTTCGAAACTCTGACCTTATCATTCTAGCCCTTAGAATACCTAAACCTCCACTATTCAAGTTAGAACCTATGGTTTCCCTCAACAGGGCAGATTCTCTGTTTCACTGCATATTCGGCTATTTTACAATATTGCCGTCTGAATGTAAGAACTACGTAACTTACAATTCCTTAGTTTAGAGAAATTAATGAAACAGTATTTTAAGGTTTTAAGATTATGGTAGGGAGACACCGTTATTTTAAACATAATGCCAATACCTGCTTATATTTCTTTATTTTAAGTGGAATAATACATGAAAAAACATCATTCTGGATTAAAAAAAATTTTTTTTAAGTCGAGTTGCCCATTTATAACATAAATAGAAATCTGTATTTATTTTTTATCAACTTTGTACACTGCTCACTAGATGTCGTAGATTACTTTGATAGGTTACCCAGATTTTACATTAAATTCTTCTTGATTTCTTCTTTAATACGAAGTAGATAACTCAAAATGTCCAAATTTCAAGTTACCTAGTTCTTACATTCAGGCGGCGATATATCGTCAACGTGTTTTCGACCAAGTTCCGTTGCATCTCACAAATAAAATACTAATTAACGGAATCAAACAATCGGTAGCTCGTTTGTAAAAATGACTGGAGCGTCGAACGAATTCCTCCTTGCACGGAAGAAAACGGGCAAAACTTCCAGACAGGAAGCTTCCGTCCAATTAATGAAGTTTCATCAATCGCATCACGCATATTTGCATAAATAATCCGTGGTCTCTATTAATTACGAGGGCCTGTCGGATCGTTGAACTCCAGCGGGGCCTTCGCTGGCCTCGATTTATCTTGTACACCTTCCGTACGTGTACGTAGTATTATAATTTTTTCGATCGATTCGAGAATGATCTAATTACGCTATAACTCGCAATAACAGTTGCTTAGAATACGATGAACAAAAAAGAAACCATTCTCGTTATGGTTTTCTGGTTGTACGCGACGATCGATTGGTTCTTCCTTCCATCGACGACTCTTTGTTTCGAGGTCGTTGACGTCCGATCGCGTTACCAGATCGTTTATCGATCGTGCGCGTATCGTCTAGTAACATCGATTGAAAAACGCGGCAAATATTTTACATAACTCCTCGGCCGCGTCCGAAGGACAAAGAGTGAATGCTGCTTCGGCATAATGTCGTAGACACAAAAGATACATAACTATCCATTGTATAATTTGAATACAAAAAGGTTTCTTATTCTAGTAGCAACGTCACGGTATATGTACTACCGTCCAACCCTTGCGCCGCTGTCGCGCCAGGGTAATCGTTACCTTCCTATTATCCTAGGGTCTCGAGGCTTGGCATCATTCTTAACATTTACTGCTTTTGCAGTATGCATAGATACGCGATATCGTTATGACGTGTATCGTCTTGTCCGATTACGTATGAATTTGCTATGAATTTTACGAGGGCGTACATATGTTGTATATTAAGAACGAGGCACCTCAATATATTATTTACATGATTAAATTTGATCATATTTAATATATAACTGATTCATAAGTAAACAGCATTAGTTCGATATGCATAAAATGAAAAAAAAACACATACATAGAATATTTGGTTTTGCAACAATGTTTGGTTTTCGAATTAAAATAATTCCGAGTGCTACATCATTATCCACAATATTTTTTACACGATTAAATTCGATCATATTTAATAAAGTACACAAAAAATCATATACACAGAACGTTTCTATCCTAGGTCGGAAGAAATGTTTGGTTCTCGAGTTCAAATAATTCCAAGTGCAAAGGGTTATGTATACATATATAAAAATTCGTTCCGTCTGGAACGAAGGTCCTTCGTAACCGTTTCAAGAACCGAAAACGCTATTTTTTACGACCCTTAAGATTAAATCTCTCGAGATTTATCGGTTGCAGTGCGGGTTTCGTTATCGACCGAACAAAGACGTGGCGGCCAGGGGTAATCGTTAAAATTAGGACGAAAGGAAAAAATAGTCAAGACAGGAGCGCCAGGCAACAGCAGAATCCTCGTGGAAACAACGGAACAGAGGAACGTGGCTGGACCGCGGACCGTACACTGTATACATACCGCGTATGTATACGTATACCGTCCCGGGGAGAGGAATAGGGGAACGAGGTGAACGGGGGGAGTATGTACAAAGGAGGGATGCGATTGGCTGAGGCAGAGAGGAGAGGTTCTCTCGGCTGTCGCGAGGCGAGTTGATTCCGCGCCACTTCGTTTCCGACTCGTGTCTACGTACGACGTGTCCGAGGACTAACGCAGAATATCATCCTTCGACTTTCCTTTGTCTACTAACGGTAAGCGACAGAATCTTTTTATCATCGTCGAAATACTTGTGTCCGCGAGGCCCACGTTTTTTCCCCTCAAATTAACACTGGAACAGCCAGGCTTCGATTTAAAATTTCGTCCGTTATCCTCCTTCGTGGGAAATCGCCGAATCGATTCGCTTGCGAGAACCGGATCTCGAAAAGTGCACCCTTGGAGTTTCCATTGCAGATTGCAATTCGAAATGCTCTTCGTTAGAAATTCTTCGATAGATTTGTTCGGCAAAGCCGGTCGATATTTTCGTGAGATTGTTGCCTGGCGATTCCAATGTTAACGATTTATGTTCGACTGAGGAAATTTATGTAAATTCACAATGTCCAGCGAAGATTTTTCTCTCGCTACACCTTGCAGGTTAGGGGACAGCGTGAATGCATAAATTTCTACAGTTCGATCGGAACGATGCGACCAGAAATCGAGAAACCGTTAGCGTGTTCCTTCTTCGATTATGTCGACGGGAATCGCGTGGATTCGATCATCGAACACTGCTAGTGAACGAAAGTATATTTAGTAGTATATTTAGATGATGACTTTCGATAAGTCTCGATTGCCGGTGACTCGAACCGGCAGCAATTTTACGACTTTTAGTTCTGCGCTAGCGTTGCACAAGCGAGAGAAACGCCCGATTGTCGTACACCGCGTAAATACTAACGATATGATTCATAGCAGTGTCGATCGTCGATTACACCGCTCGCGAACGTGCACGGTCGATGGTGTGCCGGTTTTTAGGTTAGCTATCGACCAGGTGCGTCCATCCAGCCAGGTATCCGATCGAGCGATTCGACCACAATTATCTGCAATCTCGAGTCGATATCGAAAGAATAATCGTCTCGATCGCTTTCACTCGTTGGATCTTCTATGCTCAACTTTTTACACGATTTTTCGAAAACATTCGAACGTCACTAAATGGTGCTTTCTTCTCGTGATTTGCATTTCGCATTCGTTATTTCGTTCGCATGATCCACAGAGAAACCATTAAATTCGTAGTCAAATACATAAAGAACGATAATTGGTAACAATTCCTGCAATTTCGTTGATATTTAATAATCAACCTATTCAAGTAAGATTTATGGCTGTCTCCGTAAAGACGATCACGGAAATGGCGGTTACGGGTCACGTGATCGTACATTTTAATGGATCGTTAACCTACGCTTTCAAAGGAGCTCGTAACTCGTGCAAAAAAGAAAGACACGACTTCTTTCGTGTGTCCCAAGGCCACGAGTTATTTCAAACGTGGTAAAAATACACCCCGCGTTTCATTCAAAGTATGTATCGATCTGGAATTTAAAAATACGCGATATTGAATTCCCGTTTACTCGTTGTTCGAACGTAGCTCGAACCGCGTGTCACCTTGAAAGTGAAAAACGTTCCATTGGCATCGGTGTCACGGATTTCGGCGTTACATCCTCGTAGTTCTTCTTTTCACAAGAAGCTTGAATCATTTTTCCCGTCCTTATTGATTTTAGCGTTGCACCGGCGAGACTGACGTTACGATGTTTAACTCGGCTATTCGCGAAAATGTTTTCTAGCCCGATATAGAGACAAAGTTTCCGCCAGTTCCCTTTGTTCGACCAAATAATTTTTACAGGGGGTACGGTTGCGTACAACGAGTATTATTAGATCGTAGGCTTTATTCACCCTATCAGAAAATCTATGAAATAGAAAAAAAGAGGAGAAATTGAATCCCGTCGAGGCAAAGTGTTCTTTGATTCGAATTCGTGCAGCGAATATCTGGATAGCCGTTCGTAGTCTAGTTATTAGGTCGTTCGGAAAGTAATATTATTAGACTGCGGATTTTATATGTTTATGGTCAAAATAAGTACGTGTGAATGAAAATAGACATGATATTGTTTGCAACCTATTAAACATATTTTGAAAGAAAATAAATGTCAAATTGGCTCCCCTTTATTACAATACAGGTAGAAAATTTTTATTTTGCATAAGGATCCGCTGTCTATGTTATTATTAGACAAAAATGAATACATGTAATTTAGAACAGTAAAAATATTGCAGGAATTTAAGAATATCATTTCCGACCTGTTCAATGTATTAAGAAAGAAAATCAATTTCTATTTCACTCCAGTTTGTTGCAATTTGTGCTATGTTATTATCCATTGAACTGATTCTCGATTAGCATAACAGAATGTCTAGGTCCGATTGGCTCATGAATCCGATCGATTCAATTTCCGTCGCACGTTTCGCGAAAAGAGGAAAATGTAAAAGATTGGTTCGCGTCGCTCGTCTAGTTTCCGGTTCGTTCTGAAACTATGTTACGCAATTTTCGTGACCGTCATTTTGGTTCACCTTGGATCGCGCGCGCAGACGAGTAGAAGATGAGGCGGTAGGCGGCTTCCAATTGAATTCGAGTTGTGAGGAAAATCGGTATCGAATATGCAAATTCGCGAGGAACGCTACCATCGGATTTCCGTTCCGGGGATCCTGTCAAAAGTGAATTGACAGATTACGGTCAGACTACGTGGCACAGTGGAACGAGAGAGTGGGTGCAGTCTGATTACGTAAGGCCAGGGGATGCCCAGTGTTTCTCATACTGTTCGCCGCGCACACCAATTTTCTGCGACGTACAGCCGACGAAAAAATGTTTGTCCCGTCGTTGATCTTGTTCGTCTCTGCGTCTCGATTAGGTCCCTTCTTATCCGACGCATTCATATGACAATTTAGCAATTCGGTCGCGTTACAGAGTTGGCGAAATCACCTGTGATTAACTTGTTGAAATTTATTAACACTAAACACCTACCGGGCGCTAAAAACGATTAAAATGTTTTAGCTTATAAAAATGACAAGGTTCGACTTATTTATATTTTTTGGAATTTTTATTACAATATTTGCTTGGATAAATTTCATAATTTCCATAATTATCAAATGAAAAATATAAAACCGATCATTTGACCGGCAGTGGTAGGTTTAGTGTCAAAAAGTCGATAAAATATTCCTAAAATAGATTGTTCTTCGGACCTTCCTTCAATTTGAGGAAATCGGTCAGTTACTGTAACGCGTTGCACTTCTTGCTCGCCCAGAAACTGTGAAGTTCGTGAGAGAAAAAATTGAGATCCGCCTAATTGGAATATTTCGATCGATCGAGGATTGTGGGAGGGGTTTGGTCTCTTCCGGTTCCGGCGGGCGATTTATCGTCGATCGAAATATATGCGAACGGCGCGGCGTGCTATTCGCACACCGGAGAGAGAAGAAGGAGTGCATCGATGCGTTTCTTCTAGGAGGAGCCTCGTTAGGCCGTCGAGAACCGGAGATTCGTTTGAGCGGCGCGTGTGCATGCGTGTTCTGGCGTTTGGTAATTCAAAACGGAAATTGATAGTTGGCGGTCTCCCGATAGCGGGGGGCTTTGCGCGCTCTGCGCTCTGCACTCTGCGTGCGTGGAACGCGACGCGCGCATACAAGTGCACATTCACGTGCGGGCACGCGTACACTGTCGCTCAAAAGTATCTGGACACCTGGAATTTTTGAGTTACAACTTTGGAGATACAACTTTTGCTGTAGGCTCTCGACAATCCAATCTAGTCTAGTTCTTCACTGTTACAGTCATTAAAACGTCTTTATCATGTTGTAGAAGAGGAAAGAAAATTTGTATTGTTTGTACGGCTACATTTATTGTAATGCTTCAATGTTGATCACAACCGAATCAAATTTTATTTTATCTAAAAAGGAACGCGTAACATTCTTGTTTGTTTGACTTCGTTCAAATCTTCATCAAGAGTCTATTTTTGTAGGGCTTTTACAAACATTGTTTATCATATGTGCTATGTTTATTATAGATTATAAAACTATTACAGTTCGGTCATATTATAAACTATTACAGAAAAATATATTATAATTGTTGTATAATCGTTGTAAAAATATTATATTTTTAATTGTTTGAATCGTGTACCGTTAATATGAGTTGTAAGTGTTCGTTGCTAGTTATGAGTGTTTGCTGTAACGTAACGAGGACGATCTTTTTTGAGGCTGGCCGAGCAACACGCACATAGTATAAACAACTCTTATAAAAAGCCCTGAATTTGTTAGACTTTGTTAAAATCTTCATCACTAAATACACAATCGACAAAGTAAAAATAGAGTCCGCGGTATTTGGTCAATTTTTTTAAAATCATACACAACTATGTAGCTGTCGCGACCATACTTTTGAATAACACTGTACACGGGTATAACCGCAGACCGGAATGCAGGGCCGTTGTCTGCCATCGATGGTGTTTCCCTTGATCGATTTTCGCTGGAAGAACGGTCACCGTCTCGCTATCTTCGCGGGATCGCGACGAATTATGCAGACCATTGCTTTTCGAACGCGATAAGGAACGTTGTTCAATGCCCATTCATAGCGTTATTTTTATCATATTATAATCGTAGGACTTCGTAGACGAGCGTGTTATTTTTACGAGCACTTTCATTCTCATCCCCGAGGTTGCGGAGATCGATAATGCGTTCGGTTAAATTTAAACCGCGACGAGCGCAACGTGTCCGACTGTCGGTCTGTCGGGTAACATATTTCGCGATGCCTTGTCGTCAGACGATGGGTTGTATTTGTTGGGACGACGTTACGACGTTCACTGTTTGTATGGCTGGCCTTGATTACGGTTCCAGGCTTCACTGTCTCGCGGATTGTTCATACCAATTCGCGGCATCCGTTTGTTCGTCTCGCGTCGCGTTGGCTCGTCGTCTCGATAGCTCGTCGCGTGTGTAGCACCTGTGATATTTAATTGGCCGTCGAAGCTGTTCGGTGAAAACTTTCTTGCAACGTCTATTACGGGATAATGAAATATCAATGAAAATGTTAGCGATAAATTTAGAGAGCCGGTCGGCCGACGTCGGTCTTGCAGTAATCAGCCGGGTTTAGAAAAGGTCCGACAGCACTTTATTCTCGGAGCTAATGATTTTTCCAGAACGATTAACGAAAGAGCAGCTCCTCACCCGTGACGTTTGCCGTCAGTAATATAAGTGCCCGTAATTATGAACGTGGTCTACAGTTAAAAAAATTTAAAAGGAATGGGTTTATCCGGTATATTTCACACATCACGGCATGGGTTTCCGTTCGAGCAGGGTCTTTGTCCTTAGCGTTGCGTTTCAACGTAAACAAAAGCGAAAGTTTCGCACTCGTTTTAATTTTAGGCCGAGTTAATTGGAGCAAAGTTGTATCTGTCGAGCGACCCTGGGTTACATCGATACATACTTTAGCAACCCCTTGCACCCTGCACCTTACACCCTACGTCGAGCTGCACTTTTGCACAGTCCTCTCTAAAGATACGCGAAGGTTCTCGATGACTATAATGCACTCGAATAATTTATATTCCTTTGATCTCTCTCCTTGGCATTGCCATGACATAGGGTAACTGCACCGATTGCTGCGGTATCATATTTCGATCCTACTTTATTTTAATATTGTTCCTTATTTATCATGAAATAATATGTGTAAAAATTTTATGAAGAACGGTTTTTTAAATCCTGACATTATAAACATATGAGAATGATTGAAATGCATTGCACTAATTTATTCAGGGCAAAATATTCATTTTTACGCATTTTAATCTCATTGGGAAAAAATACCGCAGTAATAGGTACATTTGTCCTACACTACGTTTCGAAAGCCAACCTGTTAACCGACTGAATTCTGATATCATGTTTCTTTCGTGGGAATTGCATATCGCGAAACAGAGTTCGTTGGAATGTTCGCGCGATATTTTCTTTGAGAACGAAATTCATTCTCATCGAGATAAACGGACCCGAAGACAGTATTATATTTCCAAAACAAGCAGACACTCCCAGAAACATACAGCGAACGCATAAGCTGTACTGCTTTCGACGAACAGATGCAGAGACTAAAAAAAAAAAACGGAGTTTATTTAAATTCCAAACCGATGATTCGTAGCGCCCGCGCGCGGTATAGATCGGCCGTAATGACGCAAATGTAAGCTCAGTGACCAATAATTGGCACTGGCCTCGAAGTTACGCGACTTAAAAATATAAGTTGGCTGACCCGATGCCAGCGACAACTTGTTTGTCTTCTTCATTTAGACACGCGACCACCTTCAAATCGTTCTGCCGGTTAAAACGCGACTCCCCGGCGGCGTCACGTTTCTCGCGCATAGAAATCTCCTCTTTTTAACTATTCTTAGCGTTTCAACGATCTCGTCGAAATGTAATTTTGAAATAATTTCGCGGCCGTAACACTTGCACAATTAATTGCGCCGGATAGCCTGCCAAAAGTTACGAAAATCTGTTTACTGTCACTGCCATACAGGTTTACATTGTAGACCGACCTGTCACGTGTCGCGAGAATGTTGACTCGGAAGAATTTGCAGCTGATATTCACCATGTATCGCGCTCTCGAATCAACTTCGAGCTGTACAGGTTGGACATTGTTCATCAATTTAGACGGACATTTTGGACATTGTTGGACATTGTGTACGATTACGTATTCGATCTTGAAAACATTCCGCGTTTCAAAACGGTATCGATCTCCCGCGCGTTCATGATTATCAGCACAGTAGGTTCCGTCGGTTGCCGACAGGGTGCGCCACAGTCCGGCTCGACTGGTAATCGATCTATCCGTCTGACCGTCGGTGCAATAGGTTCCTAGATACGCAACGGCGCGAACAATCGACACAGTCGGTAAATAGATTTTCACAATTATGGAATAGGTCGAGAACAATTTCTATTCATCTCGTTCTCGTTGGAAATGATTATGCCTTTTGTACGTGACGCGCTACGGGGTCATTTTCACGTCGCATGTAATTTATCCTCATGAACCTTGCAACCGGACACTCGCTAACGAGCGGGAGAATATATTCGGACACCCGCGTGGGTGGCTTTTAAGCAACCATTTTTCACGCATTGTCGCGGTTTCCGATTGTCCCGAAACGGTCCGTCCGTATGTGTGAAGAACACGTCCGGTCCACGAGATAGTTGTTGAAATAGATTTTATCATTCCTGCCTCGTTTTCCGATCGATTTCGTTAATTTCGCGCGTATTTCGTAATGGCTTTCGCGGCGGACGGAAATGGCGTAGCGGCTTGCTTGGAATTCGCATAATCCGACACGATTCCTTCTACGAATCAGGCGGGTCGGCCTGAAACGACTGCATCCGGCGAATCGCGCGACTTATCCGGTTCATTTCCAACTGCGTTCGCGCTGAAACTGCCGGTTAGAGAGGGACAGTTACCTCCGACGATGTAGGGAAATTCGAATCAGAGAATTGATCGAACGGGTCATTCGATCTTCGCTGATTGTACGATTGTCCTTCGAATTGTAGGGAATTTCATATGGTGTTCGTGGCGTTCGATGTTGTCGCGCGGAGCGTGAGCAGAATCGCGGAACTTCCGACGCACACCGATTCAAACAGCGCAGAAAGAATCGTGTCGCGACGACGTAATATTTGCGAACGTAATAATCGTCGGCAAATATTGGGCTCGCTCGAGCGGAACGTGTCGTGTTGACGAGCTACGATTCTATTCGCGCGGGATGACCTTCTGCAATGGACCCGATGCCATTTTCCTTTTCGCGGAACTATTCCACGCCGGTATACATATAATTACCATCTCTAAACGTGATTACTCATTGCCGGGCTCGTAACCGTGACGGAGGGCCTTGGAGCCGTGTCTCGAATCATTGTCCAGGTCCCGATTTGCGTCGTAACCAATCGGCGCGACGTCTCACTTCGCGAAACATCGTACAGCGTCATAATCAGTCTTACTTCGCGAGTTGATCGCGAACGTAAACACTATTTTCTACCGTGTTTTATTCGAACGAAAAAAATTCTTCTGTTTAAAAATCGTCTGGAGCTCGTTTGATTCCCAGACGAAGCGATCAGCGGTTTAATTTGCGACCGCGGTTGCTATCAGTCGTAATCAGTCGCAATCAGTCGCTTTGCTTATCATTGTTAATGCCGTTTAGATACCAGGCGATTATTAGGATTTCTGCGAGTACAGTTGCCC
This sequence comes from Lasioglossum baleicum, assembly GCF_051020765.1. NCBI lineage: Eukaryota > Metazoa > Arthropoda > Insecta > Hymenoptera > Halictidae > Lasioglossum > Lasioglossum baleicum. The sequence continues at coordinate 10,324,767 of NC_134943.1, read as the reverse complement.
CGATAAAACGAGGCCAGCTCGCAAACGAGCTCTCGTGTTCGCCAGCAATCTTTGCATGTCTGTAGAGAATTTGTCTCGCAGAATATTCCACGGTTAAAAATTGTAGGAGAAGAATGATCTCGGCAAAGTTATCGTTCGATCGTAATTTCGGACGGTGGAGGAACGGGAATGGGGCGCACGGTCGGGAACCAGATTGAATAGTCTTGCTGCTGTTATCGGGTCTGCCGATAGCGCACGGTGCCGTGATAATTCCATCGTTGATGCGAGACATTCTTGAAACTTGAGCCGGCAGATCGTAATCGCTTTTATATGCCTCGTACGTCCCTCGTTTGTCCGCCCATACAAAAATTACCAGCGCCGAATTAAGCACCCCTCGATGCCAGAGGATAAAGAAGTAAAAGTTTCATAATTTCTGGAATGTACCTGAGCGTGTCCGACGACAGCCCGAGGTGTTAACGCGATCGAGAAAGATGGCGCAAGTAACTGGAAGAGGGAAAAATAATTAGCGCCGCGGCGGGTACAAGTGGCCGCAAGTTGACCGAACCCCAGTTACCAGTGAACAAAGCGGAACACAATGGAAACAAAGTGTCTGCGTTTACCCCTGGCGCGTGTTGTTTCGTGCGGCACCCTCGCGCCGCCACGCCACGCTCTTTCATCTCTTCGGGAACGTTGCGCTGTGTGCGCGCCGTGCGCGGCGCACCGAGAGAAAAACGCCGTCTTTTCACGGTAACGCGAAAAACTTGGAGGGAGCAGCGAAGAGACGAATCGTTGCTCTTTCACTCCCCCGGTTCTAAAGCTAGCCTCGGGCGCATTTCGTGCCCCCCGTAACGAGCTCCTCTCTTCTCGGAATTAAACGGGACTGATATCGAGGCTGCCTCGCAACTGTATGTACATACCTCGCTGCTACCGGAGCAGCCGCGAGCAAGATATCGCGAGGAATTGCTGGAAAAGGACCAAGTCACCAGACTAGTTTTCTTGACAACACTAAACCTACCACCGTCAGTCAAATGACCGGTTTTGTGTTTTTCTTCGTACAATTATTGAAATTATGTAGTTGCTTACGTAGGAATTGATTCTATACATTTCTTTATCCAAGCGTATATTGCACAAAAACTAAATAAATAGAGCCTTGTCATTTTTGTAAGCTAAAACATTTTAAAACGTTATAATATATAATATAAACTGCGTTGTAAAAATAACAAGATTAAATTTATTTGAACTTTATGCGGTTCATATATTATAATATCTGAGCTATTAAATATATTTATTTAATCATTTACCACGAAAGCATCTTTATAATTTCAATAATTGAGAAATAAAAGGTGGTGGTAGGTTTCGTGTTAAATATCTATAGAGGATCCTGTGCGTCGGACTGGTTACAAAGTTACAACTTTGAGGCGGATCGGCGCGGCCCAATGTCTGGCCTGTGCAGGGCTATTCCACTTCGCGCGTTGAACCCGTTCAGTCACGCGACTGCTTCTCAAAATCAACTTCCATTTCTTTCCCTCGAACAGCTGACCTTGGAACGCCGCCAATTTTTTTTATCGGACGCGCGTAGTTCCGCGCTGTTTGACCCCTTGCCGTATTTTAACGAGTCACACCCGCGATTTGAAACAAAGTCTAAGAAATATGAATGTTACGCCTTTCTTTTTGAATGAAATAAAATTTGATTCGTCTGTAATGGATATTTAACACCAGAACTACCGGATGAGTCAAACTGATTTGCTCTTGATTTGTTCTCTTAGAAATATTAAAATTATAAATACTGGCTTTCTGAGAAATTTTTTTAGCAAACTCTATTCAAGTACATATTGAACCAAAACTGGTACGAAGTCTAAATAAATGCAAGCTTGTCATTATTATAAGGCAATGTATGCCAACTGCGTTTAGTGCTCGGTAGTTCTGGTGTTAAGCATTGAAATAAATGTAGCCGTACAAAAAATGTAACGGCAAGGGGTTAAATGTTTAGTAGGCGTGTAGTCTCTAGAACGAAAGAAAATACATAACACGTTTTCCCGTCGATCGTTGCCAGGCGAAATGGCGTATTCGCTAGCGATACAGATAGACTCGAGCGGGAAGGGGAAAGAGAAGTGTGCGCACCTTGACCCCTTTGGTTCCCGCTTGGTTCCCCTTGACGCGACACATCCACCATCGACGAAACAATTTCGTCAATGAACAATGATGGACCGATTTAGGCTCGTACGTGGGACCTAGATCGCGTTTACCAGCCGATGGTCCTGGGGAACTCGCGAAAAGCTTGTTCTCGGTGTTCTATTTATCACGCCGTGTCTTCTACGAGGGGACTGCCCTTCGTCTCGCCAGGAACAGGGGCTTGGTATTTTTTTACCACGCCTATATTAGCTTGCCGAGTTTCGTTGTATGCGTCAAATCGTGTAATCGAATTTTAATTCACTTCCCGATGAGCTAGAGACTTTAACTTTACACATAGCTCAGAACTGGATGACAATGCAATATTAAAAAACAAATTTTAAAAAAACTGTGCGTCTAGGAGAAAAATTTTTTTAAATATGAACCGTCACACCTCGCCGCGCGACGCTCAGTAGTACGTCATCACGTTCAGCAATCCCCACTCCGCGCGCCAGCGCTCCCTACTCCACTCCGACTCATCCCTACTCCACTGTAGGGACCACCAAATTAATATAAGCGTGGTTTTTAAAAAGTTTTTTTTTACATATCTTTTTATTGTAACAGAGTATAATTCTATCATCTAGCAGCGGAACAACAAGCCACAAATTTATCGAGAATTCTAGACAGATTGTCAGAATAGATTCGCTACTCGTTTGCTCAAGAACCTGTTACTCTCGTAGGAGTCACGACGAGACGAAATCGAGTAGACGTTTTCGTGCATACGTAACGAACCGTTGACTACCAAGCTCTCCTGTAGACAGAACCATTTACTATTCAGACTCTCCTGTTATTGGTTTTCTCGTCGCTGTCCTTCCGAGCTCCATTCGTGTCTCGTAATCGCGTATCGTCATCGAATGGATAGAAAATCGTAACCGTTGGCCCACGACTCGTCGAATTCGAAATTACTGTATAGTTGAAAGTAGGAAGAACATTTATCTTGTTAGGAGGATATTTTCTTGTCGAGATTGTCTGAGCTCGCTGAAATCTCAGTTGCCGAATAATCTTGTTCCAGTATTTCTCGATACACCGGTTTAGCGGCACGCGCCGTGAAAAATGTAGAAAGTTGCGGGGCTCGCCGGTTTGTGCGGAAACCGTTCGAACATCGCTAAGAAAAGAAAAGAGTGAAGGGAGAAACAGAAGTCGAGCAATTTGTAGGGAACTGCACTTGACTCTCCCGACGGAATAACAAACTACCGGGTGCTGGTTAATCAGCATGTATTTCTTGCGAGCATGTCGGGAGCGCTTAGACGTCGCTCGAGATCGAGATAATATCATCTCGGCTGCACAATATTATTTCTGAAAGCAGCAACGAATTCTTGATCAACGTGTTTTCGCGTATCATTCATCCCAAGGTCGAAAATCTGCGACTTTTTCACCCTTAAGCTCTTACTTTCAAACGTTTGTAGCTCATTGCAACGTTAACCGATTTCAATGAAACTTTCAGTATGCAAATAAGTTACCGAAGTCCACAAAACGCATTTTTTTTTTAAATTATCGTTACAGGCTCAGATAAAAAATAATTGGATAAACTTAGGTTGCTATATATTACCCTTGTCCGTCCCCTGTTAGAATATGCTTCACCTATATGGTCTCCGAAAAGCGTTAAGTATGAAATCATGCTCGAGAGAGTGCAGCATAAATTTCTAAGGTTTTGTGCATATAAGACAAACAATCCAACGTCAATCTTTGATCATGATTACTCTAAAATATTAAACATAGTCAACCTGGAAACATTATCTGATCGAAGAATAGTATTCGACCAGAGCTTTATTTTTCATTTGATAAACAATAATATAGAGATTGTCCCGCATTCCTGAGGCAAATCAATTTCTACGTACCTGAACGTGTTTTGAGAACGAGAGTAATAACATATAGAGTAATAAATCCTTTAAATCACATTATTTCAAGCTCAAACATACCGTATAATAATATTGATTTTTTTAATGGCACGCTACAGGAATTTAAAAAAAAATCACGCAAGATTATTTGTTAATATTTGTAAATTTTAGGTTAAGACTTTTCTTTTCTTTTTGTTATGTTTCTTTTTGTTTTTATCAGTTCTACCGTAAACAACTGTTAACATTTGTAAAAAAAGGACCACGGTCCGTATATAATGATAATATAAAATTTCTCGAGAAATTCTCGAGAAGGAACACTAGTCCCAAGTATATCGAACGATCTGCACCTCGCGTTCCGCTAGGAAAGAGGTTGAGCTTCGGGAAAATTGACCGTTGCACCGGGAAATTGCAACGGCGCGCGCGCGCGCGCGGATCCTTCGGGTGGCTTTTCCCGGCAGGTAGCTGGAGCCGGAGACCACGACGAACGAGATTGAGTGGCGGGGGGTTGTTGGGTTCGGCATCGAGGCTCGAAAACTACGATCTCTTCCGGCAGCTAGCGGGTCGGGTCGGGTAGAGTCGGGCCGAAGTATAGGTAGACGACAGGCGGGAAGGTGAGAGCGCGCGCGCGCGCGTATGATTTTCCATGCACGTAGTCTGTCACGTGTGCGTGTTGCGACTTGCGTGTTGCTGTACGTGGATGTGTGGGTGCCGGTGTAGGTGCGTGCTATCGACCGGGTATCCTTCCGTGCTGGACGCCGGTGTGCCCCACCCTGATGCCGTCGGGGCGAGCATAAGCGAGAGAGAAACAGAACGAGAGAGAGAGAGAGAGAGCGCGTGCAAAATCGTACACGCGTCCGGGGAAACGACAGAGAGAGACGAGATGTATCCGCTTCGCGAGCAATCGGCATGATGCGCGCCGGTAGGGAGGTAGGAGGTGGCCTTTGAAAAAAGCGAGACAGGCTCAGGATGGAAAACGAGAGTGCGACGAAAAAGGATCGCGTGGCAGCTATGGCGCGTACACACGGAGCGAAAGAGAGAGAGCTCGCGGGGAAAACTCTGGTCTTGAGAGAGAAAGAGAGGGGCAGAGGTGGGGAGAACCTGCGAAATGGTGGAAAGTCTAGTGGAAAACGAGACAGAGACGTGTGTACGCGGCGTGCTGCGCGATCAACAGAGAAAGAGGAAAATTGGTGCGAGCGGTAACGGTCGGATAGAGAGAGAGAGAGAGTGTGTTCGCGAAACGGGGAAAAGTCTAGTGAAAAAAGAGAGGGAGAAGTAAGGAGCGAAAGGAAACGGGTCCGCGTCCTGCGCGGCGAACAAGGACAGAGGGAAAATTGGTGCGAGCGGGTAACAGTCGGAGAGAGAAGGAGCGCTGTACGTCAGGGAGGGGGGAGACGAGCGAGACGACCGGCGAGAGATAGAGAGAGTGAGAGAGAGTGTCGGAGAGAGAGATCACGGCACGCAGAAATGCCTGCTGCTTAGTGATAGCGTAGAGACTGTAGTGTTCGGATCTGTCTGACGGCGCGGATACCGTGTTCACGGGCGGACGGTTACGTTTTCCGAAGGAGAAGGTCTCGATCCCGCGGCGGGTTTTCCCAATCGATTCGGCCGAGACGAGACGCGCGGGAGAAAACTCGCGAACCGTTTCGCGAAACTGTTCGGAAAAACACGGGAGAAGACGAGAGAGCAAGGAAGATCGGCGAACACCGGTGACTCGCGAAAAGACACGCGAGTGGAGTGGTCAACGAAGCGGGAGTTCCGGGATACGTCTCCGAAACTAGAGAGAAAGAGAGAAAGAGAGGGAGAGAACCGGGTAGGAGGGAAAAACTAGGAGACTGACACGCGTATCGAATTTTTACTAGGCCCTCCGTCGATCGTCGTTTTTCTAACTCGCTCCCCGGATTGGTAAGTAGGCGGGGAACTTTGATCCACGATTCTCCCGGTCGCACCGATCGAGCTCGCGCGATTTTTCGAGGGCCGTTTCTACCTTTCGCCGGGATATCGATTCGCGAAGTTGCTCGGAACGCGCGCCGCGCCGGTTCGCTTTCGTTTTTCGCCAAGCGAACGGGAAAACACCGCCGTAATAATACTCGCGCGACATTGATCGCGATTGCCGGTGGCCGGTCCGGCGCCACCTGTTTCCCCTCGCGGATTTTTCCCTTCGCGGTTTTCGTCCCGAATCGACGAATCGGTTTTCTCGATCGTTTCGACCCTTCCGAATGAACGCCGATCGACCGGTGCGAACGAGAACACGCTGCTCTGAAGCTTCTTCCGAGAAGATACATTTCGGAGATCGGTTCGAGAGCAGCGTGTTCCAGGGAGTCTGGCTCCATGGGAAAGAGCTAGAAAAGCGATGAATCGGCCATTTTCGAAATTGTCAGACCTCGTCGATCGGTCCAGCGCACGAAGAGGATCCTCAGGGGATGCTGCTCTGACCGGTACTTGGCCGAGGATATTTTGTTAGACGTTTTTCGCGGTGAAATCGGCGGAACAGAGTGCACTGCAACTTCTTTCACGGCGTTCGGAACCGGAAGTCACACGGAATACAACAAGTATACGCAGTGTAGTCGACGAAGGGCAACACGCGTTTCGTTCTCGGTCCATCTTGGCTCGCGAGGACCACGGCGCGAGCCTGTTTGATCCCTGCGGGACTGCTTCCTGCTTCCGGTGTCGTTGGACCCTGTGTCGATCAAAGACGGTGGGAGAGAGACACCCGAAGCGATTCATTTGTCGACGGTGTACGCACACGCGCACGCACCGGTGGTTCGCGCCCTCGTTCCCTCTTTCTCTCTCTTTCTCTCTCTAGCGCGTGCGTAAGGGCGTCGTTGTCGTCGTCGTCGTTGTTGTTGGCGTTGTCGTCGTCATGGGTGGATGTACGTCGAAGGATACCACCTCCAGCGACGAGTATGTATCCGAAAGGGGAAACGTGCTTAGGTTTGATTCAAAACAATTCTATACGTATCATTTAATTGGAAAAACGGGTACACTGATATTCGTTTCAAAATCATAGACGTAAGAGAAAAAAAGAAACAATCACGGTGAATTCAGGGCGCTGTTGCATCCTGTAGAATGTGTGTGTGTATGTGCAACATGGTTTTCGAGGGGATGTTCGCAGCGTTCAGTGATGCAGGAGTACGATGGGTCGGACGCGTGGGGAATACGATACGTTCGGAAGTGCTCGAGACACGCTTCGTGGCTAAACTAGATCGGGGAGCCACGGGATAACAATAAGGAAATTCGAGAACCTTATCGCGACTATCTTCCCCTTTTATTCGGAATAATCCCGATAACCAGATTCGCGACTAGAATGGTCTCCTTAGAGGGGGCGGTCGAGTGCGAAGGGTTCAATGATACAGATCCTCAGACGGAAACCAAGGGAGTTTCCACGATCTCGATTTCTCCGGGTCAAAGGGCATTCCTAAAGGTATGTTCATGTAAAAGCTGCGATTTAATCTGGTCGTCCATAGCGGGGAGCTACAAGTAGCTCAGACATGAACTTCATATGTGTACCGTAATGCTTGAAGCCAGGAATGAATCTCGTTTAAATCGAAGATGAACGAGGCTCGATGACTTTCTCCTGTTATTTGAGTATACATGGAATATATCGAGTCCCTCGAGCTGAACGGCACAACGAAGGGCTTTGCCGGGTTTACACTAGCCGGAGACCGACCCCTGCCCGTTCGCTCACACAAAAGGGTTAACCCTTCACCCTTGCGTAGGGGCGTGGACGGGAAGCAGGTCACCTGAACAATTTTATTTGCATTTCGCACGGTATGTCGAACTCGGCGCTCGTGTGCGACCACCCTTGCTGTGTGTGACCAACCTTCGAAAATGTTCCACCGACAATACGCCTTTGTTAAATGTACCTATAACTGCGGTAAAAATAACGTATATAAAACAAAACTTTTTAGAAACCACGCATTATATTAAAATGCAGTAAAAAGGAGAAAATAATTTTTTTCCTGGTTCTCCGTAAAATACCGAATCCAGTTAAATGATTAATAACAGTTTTCCCCGACATTTTAAGCAATTAGTTCGAAATTTCCCCTGTTACAAAATTAGTGTCGGAATAGATAGAAAAGATTTGATATAAATTTAAATAAAATCATGACATTAGTGACTATAAAAATAAAAGCGTGGAACGCTAACTTGAAACAAATATAATGATGTCATTATAAAAGATATTCAACATTATTCAAGATATTAAACATGTTCAAACAATCATAATGTATTAATATTGGATATCACTGTATCCGGGAAAGTGTACAGAATCTTTTGCTGCAATGAACAATTCAATATCTTTTATAAGAACATCACAATATTTGTTTAGAGTTGAAAAATATGTTTTCTTTTCATAATCGCGTTTCTCAAAAACTGTGCGTCTAGGAGAATAATTAACGGCAGATTCGGAATCAGCGCAGAAAACTCTATTGGATCCACCCAACAGTATTATTAGGAAACATAAAAAATGTTGAAATTTGTTGGACAGTGTTATCGCGTAACGCGTACGATAAGTATAAGAATAGGAATAAGAACCGGAAGCGAGTGTACGCGCGATTCGTCGCGATGAGAATGTTAATCGGATCGATTCGAAACCGAAGGACGAGACGGGACAAGACGAACAGAACAAATCCAGCCAAAGGAATGCCATCTGTATGCTCGCTGAAAGAAATAGAGGAGACCTAGCAGGGGGTGTAAGCTGTCGTGTTAAAGAAGTGGCCAGTATTTCAGCGCCACCTCAGTAGTAGGGCCGAACTAATGGCAGTATATATAGATATAAAGCGGTAGACGGTTGTAAAAAAAACTGTTTACCCCAGCAGGATTCGAACCTCGGTCTACCGCTTGGTAGTCCAACTCTTTAGCTGATTGGCCGACCGACGATCTTATAAGAACATTGAAAATTTTGGTATATGTATCGCAAAAACTGCAGCGACACCAACGCCACCTCAGTACTAGGGTCGAACTACATATACTGGACCAACTATTTCCATTTCAGCTTACACCCCCTGAGACCTAGCCGTAACAGTTTCTGTCGCTTACAAATAGACGCATAAATCGCCAGGGCGATAATCGAGGCATAATCGACGCGTAGTTGTCAACGATGGGCATATGCGAGTCAGCGGATGAGACCACCGTTGAGGACGAGTACGTATTGTCACGCACTGTTGTTCTCTTTGTCTCTCTCTCTCTCTGTCTTGTTGTTGAACGTTGGTGGTCAGGCACGAACAGCAAACTCAAATCGATTTTTCGAATACAGTAAATCCTCTATAGATGCGACAGCCTCTGGGGGATTTAGTCGCTTCTATCGTACAGTAATTCTTCAATCGATGTCCAACAGTCGTGTTCTGAACAGACGTCAGTGGTGTAATAGACGCTATTTTTTCATGACTGTATCTACCGTGCCGAGACTTCAATCGACGAGCCGAACATAGAGAAGGACAGAATGAAATAGGATCGCGTGGCCGAAGCGTGTCGCCGTTGCCGGCATAGTCATAAAAAATAGCCTCTCTACGCTACTGAAGTCCGTTCAAAACACGCGTGTTGGGACTTCGATTGAAGAATTACTGTATAGGGTAGCTATTTCTTATCTCCAAAGGCCGAGCCGAACGTAGAGAAGGACAGCGCGTGTAAAGAGAGACCACGCGCGTGCTTCTGAACAGTGCCAGCTATGGCAACTGTTCGCGTCTCTTTCTTTCCCATACGCTGTCCTTCCTTGCGCGCCCGAAACGTTCATCGTTAATGAAACCACTAAATACAGCTGAAATTATATCGTGTTTGGTATCATTTTGCATTAGAAAAATGCCACGAATATGTTGGTGAAAGTTCCATAAAAAGGTAATGAAAAATAAAGAAGATTAAATATTGGTGTTACATTGTGTGATGACGCACGGGCGTTTGAACCGTGCCGGCGACTGCGACTCTCCGCGTCGCGTCAGTAGTGGTTCACACCGATATACCGATCCTAGATCAGATTACTAAGTTGACGGGGGTGGGGGATATTCGATGGTCGCATCTATCGTATAGAAATTGTTGCGTCTATAGAGGATTTACTGTATTCTTCTACGAAGAATTACGCTAGCTTTTCAAACAAATTCGTTCTGCTTTGGATACGATGATAATGACCGCGTTCGAGATTCTAGTGTCGCGGGACGGTCTGAATTCTCGCGGAAAGGAATTCAAGCAACAAGTTGATGACTCATTGACCTGTTAATCACCCGATGATTAATCTCTCGCCGTGACTCGTCCGAGCGTAATTAGACACGAATAAAACATGATTGAGAGGATATTCGCGTTTCCAAGGTATTATACTGTGGGAATGTTGTTCGCACGGAATCTAGCAACGTATCTCGATATGAAACTTCGCAGACTTGTCGTGTTGCGTGTTGAAGCTGTACGTGCACGAATCTCACGATGCACCGGTTCCTCTTCGTACGTTGCGGACTAGTCGGACGTATCGGCTTCGAATTTCGCAGACTGGAATTTAGTCGAACCGCCAGCAAATGATTCCGTAGAGTTTCATCGACGTGCAACGTTCGATCAATCTACTTGAACAAAATCCGACGATACGTTCGAAAGCCAGGCAAATGGGAATATCCGCTCGAGGATGAAACTCGATTGAGTTTGAGCGAAGCACTTGCAACTTGTTAGTGTATCGCCTCAACAAGTGCACCGACGAGAGACACGCCTCAAGGTAGGATCTCGTAAGCGCGTCGGGACGCAGAGTTTTGCGATCCTGGGACGCACAGCAGGAACTTACGATAAATGACGCGCTTAGGAGATCCCGGCTTTAGACACTCATCGCACGGCACATGCCGCTCAAAACAGTCCTGAAATCAGTTCGCTCGTTCTAACTCTATCGAAGCTGTCGAAAAATTACTGTATCAACGTCCTCTCGATCTGTGTTGGATAATAAATAAATTTATTTAAATTAATTATCATTTAAATAACAAGTTATTTGTTATTTCGATATTCGAATAAAAAGCAAAAATAATTATTTATTATTTGGGCAAGTCTCTAAACAGAATTATTTAAAACGATAAAGTTAATTGTTATTTACAAATACAATTTCAATTACTATTTGTATTGACAAATAATAAATTAAATTGTACCTTTTTATAGGCGGCTAGGCTAGGCTCGCCAGAAATGTTTTATCCAAATATAGAAGAAGTAGTGGAAACTGCAATTATGTATATATGAGACGGGCTCAAAATATAGGAGTTCAAGTAAAAGAGGTACACAGCACATTTTAAACTTTTTTTATTCAAACAAAGATTTTTGAAAATTCCTATAGGTACGTAAAGATCAAGTTCAAATATAGAAGACCCATATCAAATATATGTATGTAGAAGATCTGGCAACCTTAAGCTAGGTCCTCTGTTCATTATACAAATAATGAACACATGATACAAAGAAATAAGAAATAAAAGAAGACTAACTATTTATTTGATCTCCACCTCAATCCAAATAATAAATAATCTTTTATTTGCAAATAAGAATATTAATAAATAGATCACTTTTGGAATTATTTAAATTACTTTTATTTCAATCAAAAGTTTAGTTATTATTTGCAATTAAAATCACACGTTTATTTATTATTTAAAATAAAATTTGCCCAACACTGCTCTCTACACACTGCGGACGTCCGTACGAGATTCTAGTTAAACATGCAGGCGATTCGTGATCCGCATCGGTTACTCGATCGTGTCGGTGTCATTAAAGCTTCGTGAACTCGGCATTTCTGTGTCGGCCGTAACCGCTCGCAGGTTCGCAGTCTATTAATTGAGAATAATTCAAGGTCCCGCTATCGTAGTTAGGAAAGACTCGAGCACGACAGGCTGGTACCGTCACGAATTTCCGTTTCCATTGCTATTTATTGCAATACATTCCGATTGGGACTTGAAATAACGAGTTCGATGCTTCTCGCTTCTATCGATCATTCCGGCGACAAGTTCAAATGTCTCTCTTGATTGTCGATGACGCGTGCTAGGAAAAATAAATGTCGACTCGCGAATAACGAGGTATGCATCGTTTGGTGAAGTACGTGCTTTCGAGGACCGGCCGGCTACCGTCTGCTGTCGCTATTTCTGTTGCCGTGCCCATTGCTGCCGCTGCTGTTGGTGGCCTCTCGTCAAGAATCGATCGATCGCCGCGACCACTTCTCTCTCTCGATGTTCCCCTGTAAGCTTTTAAATGTTCTTCGCGCCTCGAACGAAGTCCTGACACAATCTCTGGCCTGTCGTATCGTAACATTGCCGTTCAGGCTGATCCAAACGTGAGTAACACCACCCCGATCCTCTGATATCGTCTTCGTGATTTTTATCTAGATTTTTATTCACTTTATCGATGCTCTATCCAGTCCGATGCATGTATGTACGATAGGGTGGCTCCCCAGAGTTGTTCCAAATAATTCAAAAACAATCTGTGCAAAGTTTAAGTGCCCACAGATAAGGGGGCAACGTGCCCCGAATGCATTAAACGATTTAATGCTTATAAAATCGTTTATCTCGAATATCTTCTGAACTGTTTATCCCGTCCAAAAATATGTTAAACAAAACCTATTCATCTGGACAGGCTGCGTCTTTTATGCCTTATTACTTTGTTTCGTAAAACAAACGGTCTTCGAGAAAATTGAAAAAGGGCACCGTTATCCCTTATCCAATCGAGCTCGAACTTTGCACAGATAATTTTAAAAGAAATTTTGACAAGATTACATAAGAGCCACCCTAATCTGCAATTCCAGTTACAATCGGCTCTCCAAGTAGACATCTTGTATATCTATTATAAAATTCTTATCGGTATCTGATTGACGTCAACGATCCCAGTCTTAAAATCTGTAAGAGCGCGATTCGAGAATAGCGATTAATGAAAACTCGATAACGAGGAATTATCTTTAGGGACCGTGGTCGATAATCTATTGCTTAACATGTACGGGTAAACAGCTTGACGGTCAAAGATAAGATGTCCCGCGATAGAGAGAGATGCGAACGAGCACCTCGAACAAATCGTCGCGTCGACACCTTGACACTTTGACACCTAGACACCTAGACACACCTAGACACAACGAGTACAATCATGCACCTTGTTGCTCCTCGAAGTGACCGTGTGATTCTACTTCTATTTATTTTCGTGGTCTTTCTTTGCTTCACGGAGAAAATGAAACCGCAACGATTCTGTACGAGGTACAGTATCGCCTCGTTCGACGGATTCTCAAGAACGTAACATGTTCGAGAGATGAAATTGACACCGTTGAACGAGGTGTGTTACCGTGCAAAGAATCACTCTGAACCACCTTGAACCACTTTGAAACACGTATCGAATGATCATGTTTGATTAACGAGTCATCATTGTTCGTTGCAGCAAGAAAAGCAGCAACATGGTGGACCAGGCAGTTCTAGACAAGCTCGAGGCTGGCTTTACCAAGCTGTCCGGCACTGAGAGCAAGTCGTTGCTGAAGAAGTATCTAACGAAGGAGATCTTCGATCAACTGAAGACGAAGAAAACTCAATTGGGTGCCACCCTTCTCGATGTGATCCAGTCCGGTGTGGAGAACCCCGACTCTGGCGTTGGAATCTACGCCCCTGACGCCGAGTCCTACACAGTGTTCGCAGACCTGTTCGACCCCATCATCGAGGACTACCACGGTGGCTTCAAGAAGACTGACAAGCACCCGCCAAAAGATTTCGGCGATGTCGACACCCTTGGAAACCTTGACCCTGCTGTTAGTATTCGAAAAAAATACTGTTTTATCGATAATTGTCCAAAACGCGGCTCCGGCCAGTTTTATCCATAATTATAAAAGTGGTCCAAGTCAAAATTTGAAAGAAATGAGTTTATCAAACTAAATTGTTAGATTGTTCGGAAAGTTATTTCGTTTTCTCAAGGGAAAATGGAAGCCAATTTTTTTACCATTTAGAATAGGTTTCATGACATTTTGTTCTATGATCTCTTGCGATTCTTCAGGCAACTTAAAGATCCCATGCTCGTAGAATTTCTGTTCTTTATGCATAAAACATGTTGAAAAAAAACCGAAAAATATGGTAATCCGATGGTGCAGCCTCTGTTGTCGACGAGAAAAACAAAATCAAAGGTTAGAAAGCACTACAAAGCAGGAAATGACGTCCGAAATGTCATCTGTCATGATATACCACGATTTTGTAGTAACTAGACTGCGGATCTTTATGCAAAATAAAAAAATGTTTGCACTGATCGCAAGACACAGGAGCCAAATAGAAATTTCTTTATTTTTTGAATTCTCTTATTAAGCTGAAATGAATACATTGATGTCCTTAAATCTTCTTAATTCGGCCACTGCTTTAAATTGTACGTGTGCATTTTCGTCATAAATGCATAAAATCCGCAGTCGAGTAATAAAAAATGGAAGCAATGCCATCTCTACACGAGAAACGAAATTACTTTCCGAACGACCTGATATTTTGCGTTTTGATAACCGGTAGAATGCTAGTCTGATATGGAATCTATAGTTTATATATCAATAATTCATATTTATCTAGGGTGAGTTCGTGGTTTCCACTCGCGTGAGATGCGGTCGATCCTTGGAGGGTTACCCCTTCAACCCCTGCCTGACCGAAGCCCAGTACAAAGAGATGGAAGAGAAAGTTTCCAGCACTCTGTCCGGCTTGGAAGGCGAGCTCAAAGGAACCTTCTATCCGTTGACCGGTATGAGCAAGGAGGTACAGCAGAAATTGATCGACGACCACTTCCTCTTCAAGGAGGGCGACCGCTTCTTGCAGGCTGCTAACGCTTGCCGCTATTGGCCAACTGGCCGTGGTATTTTCCACAACGACGCCAAGACGTTCTTGGTCTGGTGCAACGAGGAAGATCATCTGCGTATCATCTCCATGCAGATGGGTGGTGACCTTGGACAGGTAAACATCGGAAATATCGACGAGCATGCGTCGTAATTTTCTATACAGGATGATTCTGCGAACTGGGACAAGTACTGCTCTTTTTTAAGTGACAATAGAAAGAAATGATAGAAGCAGAAGAAGTCATATGTCATAATACGTCACAACTTCCTATGACCTTATTTTTTATGTGGTTGCACCGATGCACCTGCCAGGAGCAGTTGCACTTTATTCTTTAATGCAACTCAAGTTTTTTGTTGAACCAATCAATCTCTTTTTATTATCCTACGTATAAAAGTACTAACCCAAG